>NW_023270451.1:50190159-50259190 GCF_011800145.1 Mirounga leonina
TAGACTCAACTGAAGGATATAAAGATTTGTGTTTTGTTTTTGTTTTTTTTGAGAGAGAGAGAACATGTACTAGCAGTGGGGGAGGGGCAGAGGGAGAGGGAGAGAGAGAATCTTAAGCAGGCTCCACACTCAGCATGGAGCCAATGCAGGGCTCAGTATCATGACCCTGAGATCATGACCTGAGCTGAAACCAAGAGTCGGATGCTTAACCAACTGAGCCACCCAGGGACCCCAGAATGTAGATTTATAAAAGTAAGGGGTTGTGTTTGTCTTTTAATGCATGCATGTAATTTCAATTAGTTCCATTTATCTTATAAAAAAGATACGAAATTTTGAGGGGTGAAGGGTATATTGGAAAAAGAAAAGGAAAGCAACCATTTTCTCTCCCAAACTTCATTCTTTTGCTTTCAAAGGTACATTTTCCAAAGAACATTGTTAATACACAAAGCATGAGGCCGATCACAGATAATAGGAAGCACTTTCTACAGATCCAGGTGAACAGAGAAAGCAATACACTCTATCCTGTGCTGATAAGCATTTGGACTCAAAAGGACATTTGCTCAAAATGCCTGTGGAAGCTGCCTACATGGCTCACAAATGCTGCTTCTGGGTCAATAGTTTTTTCACTTGCCCAATTTCACCAGAAGAGGATCTTCATCATACTCTAATCTTTAATATTTTTTACACACTTTACAAATCTTCATTCTTTTAAGAAGGAGATTGGCCCAGCATAGATTATCTGCAGGTATAATTTGCATGAGATTATAGAGATAATTTAACAGGACCTCCTGCTGGGGGCGGGGGTGGGGGGTGGGTGGGGGACACACATCCTGAATGGTGACACACAGTGGGTATCATGCTACTGTGTCTGCCTACGGGGGGAATCCACGGCAACTCAAGATTCCAGACAGAGAATTTCCTTTTCTATCAAAAGGAACTGAATATATTTTTTCTCATTCCAGCTGGGTGGCAGAGAACACAGGCATAGCATACAGAAACAGGTGGCAAAAAGAGACAACTAGATAACCTGGGGTCCCACAAACAGAGAGAGGAAAGCTCCATCAGGGTAGGTGACCCTACAGCACACCAGTGGGGGTGCACACCTCCTTAGAAACAACAGATAAGGATGGTACTCAGAGTTAACACTGAGGGGGCTGCCCAAGCAGACTGAGTTTTTATAAATGGCAACACAGAGTCTCACACAAGAAGGTGCAAAGTCAGCATAGACTAGCTCAGGATGGGGGTGAGGTTCACATAAAACACACCTAGACAGTCACTTCCTTTGTGAGATGGTGTCAGAATGTCTCTGCACAACCCTTATAAGGATTATAACCCATGAGTGTCTGAAAACTGGCAACTTTCCTCTCTCTTTCTCCACACTGCCTTTCTCCTAAGAAAGATCTGGCTGCCTGCTGGACTCTGATGGGATGGTGGTGGACATGGCTATGGGACTGGAGGGCTAATGGGATTTCACATTGAGAAGGGAGCAAACTCCTGGTGTGAGGACAGAGGAGACAGAGAAGGGAAGAAGGACACTGGCTCCCCGTGCCACCCCCCATCCTCCCCACCAAAAAAAAACCCCACAAAAAACACAACAACCCTAAAACAACTGAACAGTGTGCTTGGGAGCAGGAGCTATTTTGGAGTAGAGTTTTGGGGAAAATTAGTTGCAGGAGATGTGGGGCACCTGTTGGTGAATGTGAGCTATAAGTGGAAAGAAATGCAGAAACGAGTTTTCACTTCAGCTGGGCCTGCTGAGTGGCGTCTTTCATTCTTTGCATGACTCCAGGGAAGATTTAAGCTACTTTGCAATTAATTTTAAACATTAGACTGATATTTCCTCAATGGCAACTTTGTGAGGCTTTGGATCAAAAAGTGGCTGAATTTTACAGGGTGCAACTTAAAGTTAAGCTTCCATTAAAAGTATAATAAACTATGTCCACTTCTCACTCATAATGAATTCTTCTTGTTATTGTCCTAAAAGGCTTAATTTAGAGAAACTTCCAGGTATTTTTTACATGGCTGGATCGTGGGGGCCACTTAAATATTATTTCCTCCATTCCAACGTTGGCAGTGGGGAGATCCACAAGAGTCTTTTTTCCAGGAAGCCGCTCTAGACCGGCCATCTTTAGATGTGTTCCAGGTGACAAAGACAACAGCAGGTGCAGCTGAGGAGAGAGGGACTGAGGTGGGCATGCAGGGGGCCCCAGACCGCTGGGAGCATGGGCGCCCTAGCAAGGGACCCCCTATTGACCTTTGAGGTGATACACAGCACATCTCCCTAGGGGAGGGCTCCTCTAGTTTTTAGTCATTTCTCCAGCCCATAGCCATGCTCTCAAAGTGACAAAGACTCCAGAGAGCCATGTTCCCATAGGTGGAATGAAAACAGCTCATAAAGGTTGGGAGCTGGGGGTTAGGAGGACCCTTGCTCACCAAATCATTCTCTGGGACAACGTAACATCAGGTTCCATGACAACAGATCGCACTTCTTATTGACATGGGACCCTGGTCAAGTTTCTTAACCTGTCTGCTTAACCCTTAGATTCCTTAACTGTGAAATGCAGAAGTTAACGCCACCTCCCTCACAAAGAGATGAAATGAGAAAAATCTCTACTTAACACTCAGGACAGTGATTGGTATGTAGCAAATACCTCACGAAGGTTACTTCTTACGCTCCCTATCACTGATCCTCTTAGTATTATTATACTAACCTAATTTTTCACATGATTAAACTTGAAAACCTATACCTAAACTTGAAAGTGCATCTCCTCTGCTTTCCCTACACTCACAGGTGATTCCTACATAATTATGAGTACCCTTTCCTTAAGGTTGGTTACCTTTCCTAGTTTCCTCTCTACCTTTTTCATTACCCCAATCTCGTAAATCCTTTAGGGTTTGGCCCTTGCCTAACACCCCCAAGAGAAGTGACTGTTGATTAATTCTATGAATTATTTTTTCAATGAATCTGTAGCTCTGTGTTGAGAATTGTCTTTTGGCACATCTCTCTTCTATTATCATTATTTATACATTGTCTTATCTGCCCTACTCGACTGTAATTGGCTGTAGAGACAGGTCAAGCCCTATTTACCTTTGAAACATCTATAGCATCTGTACCTGATGAGGTAGTAATTATTTAATAGGTATTTTTAGATGAATGAGTGAAGATAATAAGATAATAATCAAATAAATTATTCATGATACACAATGTCCTCTATTAAATTAAAAAATAGGGTGCTAACCTATGAGTGCTTGTTCCCACGCTCTGAGTCAACACCCAATCACACACAGCAAACTGGGTTTGTGTGTCACTCAGATTTGTCATACATTGTCTCTACCTTCAAATCCAGAGCATTAAAGCCAGGGTGATTCCAGGACCTTGCAACTTGCCTGTTAATTTTAGCCATTACCTTTATAAATATTAATTTCTGAGAGTAAATAATCAATAAACATCCTTATCCCTTGAATGAGAAAAATTCGGTGATGGGTTTATGTATTTTCCATCAGAGGTCAACTCTAGAGCCAAATACTCCCTCCTTGCTAGCACTGATAAAATACAATTTGCATTACATCCCACTGCATAGTGGACTCTATGTCAGTGATGGATTTCTTGTATGTTACTCATGTTCTACAAGGAATTCCTAATAATTCCCATTTCAACATCTTAGAAGCAAGCCCCCATCTCTTGTTCTTTCCTTACATAGATACACTGAAATGTTTAAAGGTACTCAAACATACGTACCCACTAATGGAGTCCAGAAACCCAGTAGCACCAGAGAATTGGGGCCAGTCGAGCTCATTGGTAAGAGCTATTGGTAAATTGATGAAGGATTTCTAAAGAAAAAATAAAGTGGTGATTATAAAAACGGTCATCTGTTTTTTACAGGTAGTAAGATTATTCATTGTCTAGGCATTGTTCTCTATTTTTCTCACTCTCTTTTTCTTAATCTCTCTCTTTAAGGGACTTTGACATATATGAAGTATATGCCTATCATCAGAAACCTCACAAAGATCAGCATCACTCATGAACTGGCTTCCATTCAGCTTCTGCGAAAGATGCGAAATGCATGGCTGCTTATACTCATCCCTCATTTGAAAGGGATGCTTCAGTAGATGGGTAAACTTTCCACTTTTTTAAATGTGCTGGGATTTTCTCCATACTTTAGTTTAGATATTCAGGAAATCAACTGTCTAAAGCGTAATAATACCCACGCCCCCAGCAAAAATGCCTTCCCTGAGTTCAAAGCTATGCCCTCAGTCAATCAGACAGTGTCTCCTGACCTCCTTAGGAGTCTCAGGCACCTCTGAGAATCTAATTTGGGCTACTTTACTCCCAAAGATGCACATATACTTTACATGGCTTATGATTTCAAGGGGTTCACAGACCCCCTGCATTTCTAGCACAGACTCCAGTTTAAGAACTCCTGACACAGAGTGTTGACAAAACCAGGATTCATTTGAACCCTGTTTCTATGGTTTATGCAAAATCACAGCATAAAAATGATGTCAGCTATGTCCCCTTATTTTTCCTTTTATAAATACCTTCTGGGATCAACCTCTACTCTGGTCTAATTTCTAGAAAAAGCTTATCTAGACTGATGTGTTCAGAATAGGGTTGCCAAATTTAGCAGATAAAAATAGAGGATGCCCAGTTAAATTTGAGGTTCAATACACAAATTGTGGTGTATACATACAATGGAATACTATTCAGGTTTAAGGAGAAGGAGATTCTGACCCATGCTACAACATGGGTGAAAATTACGGGCATTATGCTAAGTGAAATAAGCCAGTTTCACAAAAAAGATAAATACTATATGATTCCATGTGTGTAAGGTATTTAGAGCTGTCAAACTCATAGAAACAGAAAGTAGAAAGGTGGTTGCCAGGGGCTGGGAGTGGATGTGGGGGAAGTGGATGAGGGCCCCATCCTTATTCTTGTCCCAAGTGTGATTTCCAGCACAAGGGAGGCTGAAAGTGGAAGAGAGGTGACTGGGAAGGATGGCTTCTCGGGATTGACTATGTTAACTAGCAACAACAATGGTGTATTATCATTAATAATTACCATAATTATGTATTAATTATATAATAATACTAATGTATTAATTATGATTTATCTCCATCAAAGGAGCAGAGACAAGGTCATGGAAAGGAGGCTGCTGATGAACCCTAAAGCACCACGCAGTCCCAGTGACTGGCACTTTGTCACCCCCTTAGCAGGAGGCACCCACCACTTTCTGCTCAAAACTCCACCATTATCGTGAGTCAGATACTCTCTGTTTTGGTTTCTGTTTCTGCTGCCACCATAAATCAAATGTTATCTCTGGTTGTTGTTGTTGTTATTGTTTTTAATCTTATTTTTTCTCTAGGTCTTTCTGCTTTCAAAGTGTGTTTGGTGTAGGATTTGAGAATATTCAATTCTTCCAGTGAAGACAAGAAAAATAAACAGAACGGATGAAATTCGTAAGACGTGTTAAATGGAGATAGTGAATAAGCAAGTGGCTTGTGAGATGTAGGCAGAATTCATGCGCTGTGTTAAGCTAGCAGCCTGTAGAACACGTTGGAAGTTAAAAGAAGGATACAACACTCCCGGATACCACTCTCTGTCCTTTTTCTCAGTCATCCGCATAATAACCACCCCAGATTTGGGGAACTGGCAGGGAACTAGGCTTCTGACTCTGGGCCGTCAGCTCTGCCTTTCCCAGGGAGTTAGACAGGAAGGCTGCCAGCACAGGGAGGCGTGTCTGATGCTCTCTGCAGCCTGGAGCCATAACAGAGGGGGTGCCGGCAAAGTAGGAAAAAGCTTTACTTTAGAAATCCAGGAGCTCTGACTTCTGCGTCTGGCTCTCCCAATACAGTGAAACTCCACAATCTGGATATGACACATCGGAAGTGGTTTCCATATCCCATCCAGCCCCATTCTCAGTCAGAGGTGGCTGATAGAGTGTTTATCTCCCAGCTGGGGAAGAGCAGATGTGGAGGGAGGGGTAGGACAGGCGAGGAAATGGCCAGCAACCTCGTCGTGGGAAGTGGGGTCTCTCAATTCAGTCTCTGGATCAATCTGAAGAAATGGATCTCAAATACCTGGGAGACTCTGGGACTTCTTGCTACTCTCAAAAAAGCCCCAACCAGTCCTGGAATCATCCCCTCCCGGATTTAAGCTGGAGCAGATGGTAGCTGATGCTGAATCACAGCGGGGACCAGGGTGGGTCTGTATCCCGCAGTTGGAGCCCTGGAAGGCCCAGGAAGTTCAGCTGCATAGGTTTCTCCCGGTCACTCGATTAACCCTGAAATAATACAAATCTGTTTCCCTGGTTAAGTGCTTTAGACTTCACTTATGGTGTTATGGCCAAGTTTTACTATTCCTAGCTGTGCAAAATCAGGGAAGATGGAGCTTTACCAATGTGTCAGTTTTGAGATCTCTGATGGCTGTCGAATATTACTCTATCTACTTCAGCAGGAATGTTGGGAGGATCTAAGGACAGCGAGGAGAGCAGGTTGACAAGTGGAAGCCCTACACTATGTAAAGGATCATGCTTGGATGGATCACCTAGAGTCCCTTGCCAAGTGGATTGTCCCAGGTTTAAGAGAACTGAAGTTTATTGCCAGATAATAGAAAAGATTTGAGCAGACAAATGGAAGCCTTTACATACTTTTTCTTCCTTGGTAAATTTGGTAGATAAAAATGAGAAGTAATGGCCATTAATAGCAAAGGTTTTATAGACCCTAGCAAAAAGAGAATGTTTAAGTCGTATCACATTAAACACTAAAAGCCTTATTCATGCAACATTATACTTTCAGGCATTTAAGGCAGGAAAGATGCAAATTAAGATTTCCCTCATCAACTCCTGCTTATTCCTCGTGAGCATTTATGTTCTCAGGAAACTCGCCTTAAATGTACCTTAAATGTACATATGTGGAAAGACTTAATATTTACCCAGAAAAATTTCCCCAATTTGTAAAGCGCATCAGAAACTCAATGAGCACTAAGTCAACTACAGCATTGCTTCAGATTATCTTCTGATTTTATCAATGATATAAAATGTTTTTATGTCATAATTGGCATGTATATACTATTTTTGTGTAATATTTTCACATTATTCTGTGTGTGTGTGTGTGTGTGCATTGAGAAAGCCCATTGGTTCTCATTTTTAACGCATATTCAGTAAACATAATACTTTAGATTTGAGTATATTTTAAGCCCTAACTTCAACAGGCAACTTACATTTGGGTTTCTTATAACCATCTTCAGTGAGAGAAAAGAGAGTAATGGTATCAATCACACATTCATCTGGTCGTGCCAATCTTCCAGCGATAAAGGGAATATTCTTGATGCTTTTATTTCACTGTCTCCATTTCAGCCCTCCCTATCCAGCAATGCTGTGGACAACGTGCACAGTACATTCCCTTTTCCAATACTGTTAACTGGGTTAGATCTAAGTTGTTTATTTTCAAATAATAGAAAGTCACTTGGAAGAATCTGCAGCTAACTTCCTTTGGAAAAAGACATGAAAAATATCATCCTCAGTTAAATGAGTATTTTAACATTTATTTCCCAGGAACTAAACTCTCAAAGCAGACAGGTTTTGTTGTTTTACTCAAAGAAGAAAACAGCTCTTAGGTTGGTCTTTTGATAATGGAGCAAGAATCCCAAGGCCTGGGAATCAGAGGACAGCTCTCTGTTTAGTTTTGGGACGCAGAGAGTCTACCCGCGCTCTTGGTCTGCCACTACTTCATCTGTCCTGCAGGTGGCGTAGATGAGGCTGTCCTCCTGCTTTCGGCCTTTCCATCCCAAAGGCTCACTATAGGACTTCCCACCTTCTGCTTGTCTCTCAATCTCATCACCCCCACCTCTCCTCCTCTTATCGCCGCTACTACCTTAGTACCTTTCCTTATAGGAATACCAAGTCATGAAACTTTAAGGGCCCTCCTGGACGCTCACATAAACTTTCTTGCTCTGGTCCTATTCCTTTAGGCTTTGGTATGTGAATTAGTCCTGTAAGTGAATGTATATCCATTCATGATGCTTGCATGTCCTATGTTTCCCAGATAGCTTTTGCACTGTAGGCCAGAGTAGGGAAGGGAACGAATAATGAATTCCCCCTATGTGCCAGGCACTGGGATGGGAAACTTATACACGCTGTTTAACTTCACCAAACATCTCTGTGAGGCAGGGATTCGTCTTTTTCCTTCCTTCCTCTCTTCCTTCTGCAAACACTTTTTGAGCAACTACCATGTATCAGATGCTGGATACTACCTCTCAAAAAAAGAATGAGTACCCAGGCCTCAACCTACTCGGATATACTGAAAAAGCCCCTTTTATGGTGGCACCTCCTGTCACTGGTTCTGGGTCACAGAGGAGTCTGTATTTTCTGGGCAGAAACTGGGCAATGCGGGACCCAGGAAAACTATGGCAAACAGAACTCAGAGGGAGTTTGGGTGACTTGCCAACGTCACAGAGCTGGTAGTAGGGGGCTGGGATTTGCACCCAGATTCTGGTGGGACTAGGAAGGGAGAGGCTTGGAGCAGGCCAGAGTTCTAACAACATAGGCTTTCAGTAACCCATTTATATCTGTCCTTGCTTCTCCCCTAAGCTGCCAAATCTCACGAAATCACAAACTTGGCTAAGCTGGGTCTACCAGTTGCTGAAAATGAGGCTTCCTGGGTGTCTACTGAATGGATGGTCTCTTGGATACTGCTTTGGGTGAAAAGTTCAGGAATCTACAGGTAACTGAGGAGTGGCCGCCATCTTTTCCTCTCTGTTTCTCTTATATGGAAGCCATACATAACTTAGGAGGAGTATAGAATGAATATTTTTGGGATACATACTGAAATGATATGTGACCCTACATAGACACCTACATACACACCCCACTCACATATTCCCAGAGCCTGTTCTATCCTCACATCTGCTGGGGAAAGGCAGCCACAGAGCACAACACGCACTGCTGATCTGGAGGTTTATCTTCCAGTGTGGCCTGGCAGATGAAGCTCTGGGAGAGCGGGGAAAGTGTATTTCATCTGTTTTCTGCCTCTGCAATCTCAGACTTAACTCAGTCAGGCAGCATCATTCACATAAGCTAATGCTTTGATATAGACAACTTCAAGAATGCAATTTAACTCCGAGTTTGATTCATCAACTTTAGAATCCCATATGCAGTGAAGTGAGTCTCCTATTGAGGTCCCTGTGGCCTTATAATTCATTAAACATACAGAGAAAGAGAGACACAGAGAGAAGGATAGAAGCACAGAGAGAGAGAGAGAGTCAGAGACAAGAGAGAGAGAGACAGAGAGAAACACATCAATGCCAGTCCATGCCAGGCACTCTGTTGACCATCGTACCAGGCAGCCACAAGTTACTCCTTTGTGGAGCTCACAGGCTAGAAAATAAAGACTTCCCAGCTGGGTAACCTTGAAGACTTGATTTAACTCTTCTGTATCTCAGTTTCCTTGTCTGTACAATGGACTAATCATAGCACCTCTCTCATCAGGTGGTTGAGAGGACTGGAAAGGACAATCCATTCATAGAGTTCAGAATTGTCAGTGTTCAATGAACGTTAGCTGTTAGCAGGATTGATAGGGAAGTCCAGAGTGCTAGAAGGGACACCTATCCCATGTGTGGGGGGCAGGGAAGGAATCTTGAAAGAAACATTATCCCATGTGAGTCCTGTGAGGTTACTAAGAGGGAGCCAGGCAAAGAGGGGCAGGGGAGAAAAGAGTTAAAGTGTTGGCAATACCATATGCAAAATGCCAAGGCTGAATTCATATTATGTACAAGGAAGACCAACAAAGTCTCCCTCAAACAAACCCAAACAGCCAGGATGCCAGTTATCTACCGCTCTATCTGTTGTCATGACCAGTAACAATAACTGCTCACCTCCTGGGATGATGCCTATTGAAGGCACATTTAGACTTCAGCTAGCGCTAAATAAGTAATTTTCAGGGAAAAGGTATAGCATTTCATCTTTGACCCTATGCGAGTCCAAAACCTTATGGGGCAGTGAAGAAATAGTCAAACATTTCTAGCAAAATGTGACCAGTAAATATAAAGAGAACAGAATGGCAGGCAACAATCTTTCATCATTTTGCCTGCATATAGCTCTTTTTATTTATCTATTTTTTCACCTTGTCAGCTCCTCTTAGTCTCTTTCTTTCCCCTTTTCTTTTATTTATTATTTAAGCTCTAACCCCATGATTTATTTATTCAATGAATGAGTCGAGAGATGCATTTATCTAACTGCCCCATATCAAATGAAAATGCATCATGCAGTTGGATTTCTTCCACAGAATTCAATTCCTTCCATCATTACTTCCAGAGTGATTGAAGAACTATACCCAAATTCATAAAACTGAGAAAATAAGAGTTTAAAGTGTTCCGCTGTTATGCAGAAATAATCACAACTCAATTCTTTCATGGAGCCAGTGAAACCAATTCTTTAACAAACAGAAAAAATAACTCTTCTAAGGGACAGGAACAGGCAATGAGGCATCCATATCAAATTATAAAAGTCCCCCCTTCAGATACCTCCATTTGATTTTGTAAAGGTTTGGTCATTTCTGAAGCAACCAGGCTTCCATTTGTCTGGGATGGGGTAGTTCTCCCTTTTTGAGAGGTAACATCCAACATTAGACTCTAGAAGCCCAAAGTCCATAGCCAAGCTATAGAGGGGAGAACAGGAGAAGCCATCACGGGGACTCCTCATGACCAGGCCAGAACTGGGCTGTCACTCCCCACTATCTCACTCACAAAAACGATCTCATTTTCTTCCTCTCCCCTCCTTCACCTTCTACCAAGAAGCTGTCACAAACCTTGCTGCTTCTAGCCTTCCAACTTGCACGTAGGATGGCCCTGGGTTACCACCACAGACTTTGGCCAGTGTCCCTGCCTTCTCACTCTCCCCCTACCATCTTCAGCAATGTATTCCAGAATCTTGTGGGGAGTTTCTTGAAGATATGGACCCTGTTTGGGCAGATTTCTGGTGGAGTCTTAGAGTCCTTATTTTTAATAAGTGCCCAAAATGGCTACGACGATGGGCCAGGTTTGGGAAATGCTGCTCTACGAGCTACTGTAGCTATTCGGTATCCTCCTCCACACTGCACCACCCACTGCCCCAACCTCTTCTCACACCCCACTCAGATACCTGCGGGCCACTCAGACCTCCAGGCCTGTCACAAGCTCTTCTTCCTACTCCACTGTCTTTACTGATCAATTGCCGTTCATTGGTCAAGGGTTAGCTAAATCCTGACTTCTTGGACTGGCCCACCCTCCCTCTGTAAGGGGCTCTCCTCCAGCTCTCATCACACCCTGCGCATGTCTAGCTAATTACACCTGACATGCCAGCACTAGGGCAGAGTAGGCAAACTTCTTCTGTAAAGGGCAGATAGTAAATATTTTAAGTTTTGTGGGCCATTTGGTTTCTGTTATGACTGCCATTGTAGTGGAAAAGCAGCCACTGACAATATGTAAATGAATGCGCATGCTGTGTTTCATTAAAACTTTATTTACAAAAAAAAAAAAGTGAAGGGCCACATTTGGTTCAAGAGCCATAATATGCTGACTTCTGCATTAGGGTCTGACAGAATCAGATTTGTATCTGGGCTCCATGTTTAACTGCATTATCTTGGGTTAGTTAACCTCTCTAAGTCTTCATTTCTTCGTCTATACAATATACATAATAATGGAGTCATTTCAGTATGAAAGGAGATAATGCTAAGTATAATGCCTGGCATTTGGTAAACACATGGTAATATTTGCTTAATGTTCTAAGACAAGAGTTTACTTGTCTATCTTCCCAAGTAGACTTTAAGCTCCTTGAGGCTAGAGACTCCTTTTCATGTATAGGGCCCCAATTGTCCACCCTCATCTCTTTTCTCTGCCTTTAATAGAACTCCCACATTGTTCTTTGGGCACATGGCTGCCCAACCAGGGACTGACCATACTTCCCAGCCTCTGGTGGAGCCTGGTGTGGCCATGTGACTAGGTTCTGCACAGTGAGGTGTGTGAGAGAGTAATGTGTGCCACCTCTGAGTCAGATTCTCCCAGGGGATGTGTGTGTCCTCACTGGGCCCTTTTTCTTTCCTATAGGAGGGAGGTGGCAAAAGCTGGAGCAACTCCCTTGGACTCAGAGGTGGAAGCTGCATGTTGAGGATGGTCTGGCTGTCTTGCCGGCCCTAGACTGCTTCTCTCTGGATTATTATATGAAAGGAAAACACATTTGCATCTTAAGTCACTGAATTTTGGGATTCTTTGTTACAGCAGCTGAGCCTATACCCTGCTTGATTAATAACTAGTCTTTTAAGAAAGGCTCTACCCTTCTACCTGCTCTACTTGCTGGCTCACAACTATGTTACCAACATGAGAACATGACCTCTTTGCTCCTTATTGATCTATTTTCCTTTGGGCTCTTTAGCAATCAGTCTTTACATTCTTGGCTCAGTGTTGCTGTCCTTAATCTGTCTGGACTCTTTGGACCTTGTATTTCAGAATGCTTCCCTTGATTTTCCTCTAGGGCTTATGGTTTAGCTCACATCTCTGACCAATCTGCCAGCCAATACCTTGAGTAGAAAATCCCCAGGAAATCATTCTGAAACCTGGCATTTGGCAAGGGCTGGGCTGGGCAATCTCTATTCTTATTACCCCAAGGAGTGGCATGGAGGGAATTAGCTGAATGAGCTAATGAATGAATGGGGTGTAGCAATCAATTCCAACCATCCCAAATTATTTCTAAATGCCAGAATTTTCCTCTTTCCACATCCCCACTGATTCGAGATTCTAGATGTTTTTCCTGTGATGAGTTAGTTCCCTGAGACCCATTTCACGGTTGAGGAGCTTGAGGGAGAGTGAAGCAAAGTGGTAAATATAATTAACTAGAGGGCAAGAGATTGCATTGAGTCTTAGCAGCACGCTGGCTCGCACAGGTGCTTATGGACTCATGCTGCCTCTCTCTGAGGAAATCTCCATCTCATGTGCTGGGAGAGCAGGCATGTGGGCTGGCTAATTATAAGTGCTTTTCAGAAGTATGGAGCTTCAAATAATTTCCTCTTGTAGTTTTTCACAACAATGAGTGTTCGGCTTTTTAATTCTTGCAGAAGCTAGTGAGGGCTAAGATCACAAACGTTTTCGAAGAATGAGCCTGCAAGAACACCCTACTCTGCTGGCAGGTAAGAGACCCAGATGCTCACCTTGAGCAGGAAGGCCTGTGCCCATGAACAGGGAATGGGAATGGGAATTGAAGAACATTCTGTCTCTTGTGACCTGATAGCCGCTGGAGGAAAGGATTCACCGACATGAACATAACTCTCTTTTTCTGACCGAATAAATGAGAAGTAACTAGGATTGAGGCTTCTCTTTTCACCACTTTGCATCCTTAATCTGCCAGCCTGCAAGACGTCTGAGGAGCAGAAAATGTAATTTTGTCCAATTTTACTGAACTATGACCTTTCCTCGTCTGGAAAAACAATAATAAAGTACTCTAACCCTTAAATATTTCTGGAGTCGACATGAAGTTAGCCAAGGTAGGATTTTCATATTTTACGTGCACCATGAAAATCAGCCTTTATGCTTGATGGAAGCTTTATGCTCGTTGTTAAATCCAGAGAGCAGGAAGTAGGCAGGTTAGGGAGAGCCAAGGTGCAAGCTTTGATACTGCCCGGGCTGTCTGGGGGCTAATAAAGGGCAGCCAAACTTGATCTGTACACTCATCTCAAAGAAAGGAATGAAGCACATGTGGGCTTGAAAGACTGGAGCCGCTGTTCTCTTGGGTGAATATGCATTTTCTGCAGCCAGATTAAGGATTCATTTTGTCCTTGACACAGTACGGAATTCAGTCTGTGCCTACTTACCCTACAGACAACAGCCTGCTGGGGGTCGTGCTAAGATTTTATAATAGTACAGGCAGCAGCCTTCGCTAGCAAAATAAACATTTGGGAAATTGTATTTCAGAATCTCGTCTCCCTCCTCTCTCCCCCAGCCCCAACGCATCATGCAATTCTGGTTCAGTGAAATGCAGCATTTAATATTTTGGAAATAATTTTCGAACAGATGGGGAAGAGGCAGGAGGGCAGCGTCTATCGCTGGCCTTGATGATCTCTCTGCCTCCTTTTCTTTCTCAACAAAACATCTCAAGCAGTGATTGTTTTTCCTTTGAAAGAGAAAAAAACCACATGAAAGTGTTTTCAAATTTGCTTGTTGTTTTGCTTTGCAATCTTTCGAAGCTGAGATCTTTCCTGTGGCATGGGAAGCTCATTCTGAGTCTAAGGACTACAGATATCTTGGAGAGAAGGGAGGCTTGTTTAAGGAGGGAGGGGGCAAAAACCTTTTTCTGCCCCCAGTGGAATGAGACTTAGAACCTTTGTTTCTCTGGAACCAGGAGGGTGATTCTTCACACTCTCTTTATTGAACTACAAATATCTTTCCAGATGAACACACTCCTAATCTAATTAGCTGTAAACAGGCCTCCCGGGTGCCACACTGCTTAACGAGCGGGTGGCAAGAAGGGGAGAGAGGAAGAGGCTGAGGCAGGAAAGACACCCAAGACTGTGGAGTCCTTTTCCATAGGCGCAGTCGGGATGGGGTGATGCATTTGCAGGAGTGTTTTCTGTTTTATAGGGAGACAAAGGCCAAGAAATGTTGAGTATTCTCATAAAGGGCAGAATGGCCTATTATGAAACAACGAGTCATTGATTTTCTTCAGCACTCCCGGCTCTTTCCAGACGATATGACAGATGACTTGGCGCAGCCAATGCAGAGCACCAAACACGCTGCGGGGTCCTGAAGGGTCTGTTGACCGTTGACCGTACCTATTCCCACTATCCGTCCCCGAGAGAGGCCCCCGCAGCCGGGTGTTTACTACGGTTGCTACATGGACCCAGAGTCCGTGGAGGGATTGCAAGGTGGGGCCAGGGGCCAGTGGGTACTCCCTAGTGCCACAGTCAGGGCTACAGAATCCAAACTCAGAACCTCTGGCACCCAAACCCCTCAGAGAAAGGTCCAGAGGCTTCATTTTTAAAGATGATTCCTGGGAGTTCGTCCTCTTCTGGTCATTTTGGGGAGGCTTCCTCAAAGGCAGCTGAGAAGGGAATGATTTGGCATTTGGTGAACATCAGCCTTGGGGGGGACTCTAAGGGTGAGACAGGTCCCAGGGTAAAAGGACATAAAGGGATGAGGCTCTAATGGGCCAAGATGGTGCAGCCAGCCAGGCCTCCCATTCCACTGACTGCCACTGGGCTCGGTCTCTGCTCCATAGAAGGGGCGTGGACTCTAAAAACTACAATTCCCAGGCTCCTCTGTGTCCCCCAGCCAATGGGAGGAGCAGGTGGGAGAGGAGCACGTGGGAGGAGGAGAGGAACAATTTTCTGGGTTCCAGCGGAGGTCAGCAGCCTCTAGCAGCCTCCAGCAGCCTTCAGCCTTCTGCCTCCTTTGCTACTTCCGGCTCATTTCCACATCCCACAGTGGTTCCAGTAGCAGCTGGTCTGTGTGCCCTTGGCAGTCAGTATAGGCTCTGCCAAGGTCAAGCATCAGCCACACCCCTTGCTTCAGCTTCTGATAAAACCTCATCTTCCTTTTTGTTCCCTAGCCCTAGCGTCAGCAATGATTAATCTCTTCAGAAACTCCCTTTTAGTTCTAATACCTATGTAATCAGTTGCTTGTATTAAATCCAACACTGTGTAGTCAATCTCCTATATTAAATCCCCTCTGTTGGAATGCTTTTATTTTCCTGATTGGTCCCTGCTAAATGTTGACTCTGACACTGACTAGAAAACCAGTTTAAAAGGGGTTCCACCTGCTGAATTAGCCAAAAGGTTGGGGGTTCTCTTCCTTTGTGGTGACATTACTAAAAGGTTTTCAAATACTAGGTCCCATGGGCAGAGGGATGACTGAGGACACACAGCCTGGCAGAGTGAGCATTCTCAGGGACACTCTCTTGGGGAACCTCACATATGCTCTGGAACTCTTGGGTTGAGAGGCTAGTCCACCCTATGCTGATGGCTTCCTATTTTGCCCTAAAACATTCTATCTTAGAGTACCTCTTTTCTGGCATTTCTAGACATAAACAATTTTGGAAACTACACTGTGGTACTCCACAACCACATCTTCCTTTTGTAAATCCTCAAAGTTTGGATATTAGAGGCAACAGGAAAACTCTGTGACAGTGGTTCTCAAAATAGGGTCTGGGGACCCCTGGAGATCTTTGAGACCCTCACAGATTATGAGGTCACTATTTTCATCATAATTCTAAGACTTGATTTACCTTTTTCATTTGCCTTTTTATTTCACTCATGAGGGTACGATGTAATTTTCAAGAGGCTACCTACATGTATATTAAAACAGATTGAAGAGGGAAGCAGGTATGGAGATCCAGCTGTCTTTAGCCAGATATCAAAGAGATTCACAACAATGGAAAAGAAAACTACTCTTCTAATTTGTTTTTTTGTTTGTTTTGGAAAATAAAGTTATATGTCATAAAAATGTTATTTGTATTGATTGTTTCTTATTGTTATAGTCAAATAAATTAAGGAATAATTCAGGGCTGAGGCTTCTGACCACAGGGGGTGGTGGGTGGAAGGAGAAGAGGTATAATCAGATGTGATTCTTCTGGCTGGGCAGATGTCCAAAGCTGGCTCTCTCTAATGGGGGCTCTGAGAGGCCCTGCTGGGAACACGTGACTAATTTTGCAGGTGCAGTTGGTGCATTTTCTTCACCCTGTGTAGTCTTAATTTTCATGCTTCAGCCTCTGGTCATCTGGAGTTTACCCTCCATAGTGAAGTCATCTCCAGACAATCTTTTCCAGGATTTGTAATGATCCAAGCTGGCTCTCCCTTCCTGGGGTATATGTCTTTGCCCCCAGGAGACACATTCCTTCTTTCCTCAGTCACATTATTCACACCCTTACATTATTCACAAGAGTGTCGGACACCGGCCCCTGTGACTCCAGTTTCCGGAGACACCCATCCAAGTCTGCTAGTGGTCATCTACTCTGGGAGGGAAGCATGTCCACCCTTCCCCCGAGGGGAGACCTGAGGCCCCCTGACATGCTGACACCAGCCATTCCCTGCCTCAACTCTTAGACCTTTGAGGTGGGCATTCAGCTACAGGTTGCAGAAACGATTTTCACTCCCTTCTTGTGCATGTCCTGCTGAAGTCCTTCTAATATTTGACAGCAGAATGTGGGAATAGTTGGCCCACATTGTCCTGGGGCCTCAGTTGAAAGTTAGGTAGAAATAAATAGTCCATTTTTAAATATCCTCTTGTAAAATCATCCCAAATTTCTGATGAGATAGCTATAATTATTTATATTTTTTTAGATGAGGAAATTAAGTTCAGAGAGGATCAGTAAGTGGCTAAGTTAGTATTTGAACCCAGGTCTGCTTCAAAGTCCAAGATTATTTTATATAGAGATAATTTAGGGGCTGGAAACTCCCCTCTGGGCACTACTCTTGACTCATGGTGTCAGTTCCATACATGGCTCTCATGCTCTCAGTCGGGTGGCCATACATCCCAATTTGTCTGGGCCAGTCTAAGTTAATGCCTATTATCCTCATATAATTACCAGTAGTGATCCCTCTTTTCTCAGGTTTGGACAACGAATTATAAGTTCACCGTAACTATTGGGAGTCAGGGGTATGGTGCAGAAGAACCAGAGGCACCAGAAGTTTCTTACGGGGACAGACTCTTCCAGTAAGCGAGACTCTTCCAAAAGCTGGCTTCAACCCCTGCAGGGAAGATCAGCATGAGGGGGGTGAAGTTGGTGAGGCTGCCTCTCCAGATGCGGGGATACCCTCACAGCCCTGGAGTAAGCCCAGCTGGGCAGGAGATCTGGCTCAGGGAGGCTGATCTCTTCAGGAACTGGCTGTAAAGTCCACAGGGTGGGAAGGGTATGAGAAAAATACATGTCCACTGTTCCTTCTAGATAACTTCTGAGTTTGTCCACTTCTTTTTTTCCCACTGTACTCTTCCAGTTTAGGGCACTTTCACTAGAAGGTAAACTCCTAGTTGGTCTACTTTCCTGTTTTTCCTCCCAATCCATCCTGCCACTGAAATCAGGGTGATATTTCTAAAATTCAAATATGACTGCTCCTACTTCTCAGTTTAAAACCCCTTGGCAACTTCCTATTGCCTTCAGGATAAACTCTGAATTCCTTAATGTGGCTTCAGGGGCCCTTGAGATCTGGCTCCTATGCACCTTTCTAGACTCTTCTCATACCTTGTCCAGTTTGTGCTCTATGAACATCAATTCAGCCACACTAGACTTCTTCTCAGAATGCTGAACCCTCTTACTTGTGAGCCTCTGTGTGTGCTCTTTCAGCTGCTAGGACACATCTTCCTGTGAGGACCAGCCTGCCTGAACTCCTTCTTTCCTTGAGTTTGGGGAATGCATATGCATTGATGCAGCAGCTCTGGAATTTGCTTGTCCCCATTTCCCCATAAGGCCTGAAGCCTTCTGAAGACCTGGCTCCTTCCATTCCCTTTACCCCTGCGTCATTCACTCCTATCACAGGGCTTCGTACACCATAGGTCCCAGGTTAGTACTTGGCGATATCTTGTTTACTTGCCACAAGCATTAAAAGCCAAACAGTCAAGACATGAGACATCAGAGCTCAACATCCGTCATGGATGTCTGCTAAGCATTGTAATCATACATAGGCTGACTCCCTGTGCAAATGAAGAGATTCTATAGGTAATATGTTTGAAAATGAGAATTTTTTTTTTAAGGAGTATGATCCATAGTAGCCCAGAAATGAATCAGCTTAATATCCAGTCATGGCCAGATGGTTTAGTAGATTATGGCTTATATTATATACTGAAAAGGATACTATAGAACACTGACAAATATAATGAATATAAAGACTAAGTAGCAATATGGAAAAATGACTATAATTAGTGCCAATTGAAAAAAAGGAGAATGGCCTATTGCATACTTGCTACTCTTGTGACTAAATAATGTGTATGTGTGTGTGTTATGCATAGTGGGGGTGGAGTTCTGGGAAAGAGTGGAAAAACACAGAGAAAAGTTCAAGATGATGGGGATTTTTTTTTTACCTCTCAAAATTGGTTCTAACATTGACTTCATATCTTTTTTTCCCTCAATAAGAAGAATATTAATATTTTAAAACTAATCTGATACTCCAAAATGTTAAAATGATTCTCCTTGGGTGGTAGGATTTAGGAGAATTTTAATGATTTCTTAATAATTTCTGTATTGCTTATTTTTCTCCATTGAATATTTAACATTTATAATTAGATAAAAACAGTACTGCAAATATTTACTTTCTTCCCTCTCTCACTTTGGGCAGATATACTTGCTTCCCCATTGATCTTGGGCATGGCCGTGTGACTTGCTTTGGCCAATGCATTGATGGTGGACATGATGCAGCAAATGTATTTGTTGGGGGGGGGGGCCTTGTCCTCTTGCACTTCCACCATTACCATGAAAGGAATACTTTTTGGATAGATTGCCCAACCAAGAAAAATGAGACACATTGAATAGACCTAGACCCAACCTTTAGCTTGGAGCCAAGACCAACAGAGTCCAGCCTAAATAGCTGATCCTAGACAGCCCACAGATGTGTGAGTGAGAAGAAATGGGGATTGTTTTACATCACTGAGACTTGGGGTGGTTTGTACAGCATTATTTTGATAATAACTTTGTGATAAATCTTCATTTTCAATGCTAACTTTCTAGGCAAAATATTTCTCTTTTATTCTTGTTTCATCTTCCATCTTATAAATGGTATAACACAGAAGTGGTCCAGGCTTGGAGTGACTGGATTGATTTGTAGCTTGGAGAAGCATGTTAACCTGGGGAGACCTTTTAAGAACACTAGAACATCAAAGGCTTGAAATAGGTGACAAAATGACACTAAAACTGTGGTGATGTCCCTACCACCAACAGCATTATTAACATGTTGGTGAGATTCATGAATCCCAACTACCATTATGCCCAATTTGGCTTCCACATCAACTCTATGTTATTGCCATTCTTGTGGTCATTTCTCCGGACTACAATTCACTGCCAAAAAGTGACAGGGGGGTGGGGTGGGAAATACAGGTTTCCCTGGCTATCTAAACACAGAGTGTTCTGAAAGTTCGAATTAGGCCACTTTGCTTTTCTGAAAGACCTACATTAGTCTGGTAACAGCTTTTTTTTTGTAAAAGTGAACATCTTCTTTAGATTTCTTTTAGTTGGCAAGAAAAGGGGATGAATATAGGTCTTCTGTAAAAGCAAAGTGGCATTAAAACAAACTTTCAGAAACCAGGGGATACCTGTAACCCAAACCCAAACCAACAATGCCGAGCTGCAGTATCTCACTTAATTTGTTGTTGCAAATAGCAGATTAAAAAATGTTACAATTCAAATTCCAACTGTCAGGACTTCAGGATGGGACCAGCTGCTGGGCTAGTTTCTCAGTGGATCTTTCTCTTTCTCAGAGATTTAGCACCCTGCCGAGTGAGCTGCTCTGGTGCTCTGGTGAGAGTTTGTGAGAGGCCATTCTCTCTGGGAGAAACCTAAAGTGACACCCTTCACCTCAGCCTCTAGAGGCCCAGGTGTGGGATAAGAAGGACAAGCACAAGGACATGGACCAGCCTGGCTAGCTGCCACCACTGCACTGCATGAGCTGTGTGTCAATCTACTTTTTGTCTGGTTTGAATTCAACATAGGGTCCAAAGCATGTTCACAGCCCTTAGATCATGAAACACATGGCCTTGCCTGAGATTGTTCCTACCATCATTTACAGAGTTTCTGGGTAGGTGGCTTGTTCAAGATGACAATGAAAGGAAGTGATTCTTTCACTTGTTAGCTGTGTGACCTTAGGCAGTCTACTCAACTTCTCTGGGTATCTGTCTGTACAGTGAAGCTATGTTGCAATAACACTTACCTCGGAGGGTTTTTATAAATATTAAGGAAAGCAGTGCTTTGGTGTTTTTTAGCTATTTGCTCAAAACAAAACAAAAAGACCCCCTAAATCTTGGATTACAATATTTGGTACATACATAGTACAAATTCACTGAAGAAAAATAAGAGAAAATGTTACCCAGTGTTCTACAATCCAAACATACCAGTGTTAACGTACTGATCCATAACCTTCCTATTATTTTCTTTGCTTGCACACACAGATGCACTTATATATTCACAAAACTGGTTCATACATATTATTTTATAAACTGTTTTTGCCCCCTAACAAGTTATTATTAATATATTTCTTGCTAAGAAATATGTCTACAACATGTGTATTAGTGGTAGCATAACATTTCATTTTATGGATATAATATATTTTTACATGTCTAATCCCTGGTTTTTTTTTTTTTTTAAGATTTTATTTATTTATTTGAGAGAGAGAGAATGAGAGACAGAGAGCATGAGAGGGAGGAGGGTCAGAGGGAGAAGCAGACTCCCTGCCGAGCAGGGAGCCCGATGCGGGACTCGATCCCTGGACTCCAGGATCATGACCTGAGCTGAAGGCAGTCGCTTAACCAACTGAGCCACCCAGGCGCCCTAATCCCTGGTTTTTTAAATTTTTAATTTCTTTTTTAATTTTTGCTCTTATAAGTAACTCTTTGATGAATATTCATGTACATAGAATCTTGAGCAAATGACTGATCAGTTTTAGAGGTAAACTTCCAGATGCAGAATTATTAAAACCACAAACATTTTCGTGCCACTTTATATATATTGTCAAATTGACTTTTAGAGAAGTTCTAACAAGTTAAACACTCTTGGTGGTGAAAGAACATGTCCATATTTTTGCTGAAAGTAGGCCTTTATCACTTTTTAAACTTTATCTGTTTGACAGATGATAAATGATATTCCATTGTTGTTTTAATTTGTATTTCTTCGATTACTATTAAAGATGAAACTGTGTTTATATTAGTTATGTTCTTTATTAAATTAAAAAAATTATTATTGACATGCAGGAGCTGTTATTAGGGGATTTAAATATTGCCTTATATGTTATAAATATTGTTCTCTTTTTTCATTTGTCTTTTAACTTTATGGATTTTTTGACATTGTATACATTTGAAAATGTTATATAATGAAATCTAGTAATATTTGAATATTTGGAATAGTAATCTAGAATACTTCTTAAAATAATCTTTATGAGGAGGGCATAAGTCTGTTATGTTTTCTGAATCTTTGAAAAACTGAGAATAAGTCTCTGGGGCCCTCATGTAAGAACAAAAATATCTTGGCAGTCTAAGCACTTTTGACACACAATCCTCAAAATCCTGTAGAGGCCATTCAACTATTTTCTGAAAGTTAGCATTGAGAGGTAAGTCTGATGCCAAAAGGGTTTTTCTTCCTAGTTAGTATGCTGGGGTTTTTTTGTTGTTGTTAGGCAGAATGACTGCAAGATTTTTCTCTATATTTGGAATTAAAAAAAAAAAAAAGGAAGACATGGTAAACAGAGTCTATTTTACACTTGGACCTGGTGCTCAGGGCGGGTTTGGGATTGAAGACAAGGATTCCCTCAACTCAAGAGAATTATCTTTTATTGTTGATTTGGTCACCACTTCCTCTCTGCCTAATGTGTTGTCTTTTCTGGGTTTTCTATTCATTCTCCAGAATCCATCCTGCATGCCTCTTCTCTGAGTTCCAGAATCTCCCCAGCTGGAGGACTGCTTTGCTCATCTTTTTTGCATTGCTAACTTGCTTGTCAGTGTTTCCACTGGATTTTCACATCGTTGATTATTGTTCTTTCTCCCCAAAGTAGTCTTTCCCGATGTCAGATTGCTCCTTTTTCATGGGTACAACCTCCTGTCAACTATTGTTGAGAACCTGAATTTAATATTTTACAAAATGCCCTCTGTCTCCTAAGCAAGCTTTTTTTTTTTTTCAAAAAAGTTCTTTTCTTTTGAGATCATGAGCATTTTTTATATGTCCAGATGTTTCCCTGCTTGCTCATCTTTACAAAGGGAAGTCTATATCTGTTCAGTTTTGGGACTTGGGATAGGTTCAGTTGGAGTGTTTAGGTATATGTTCAATTTCTCTAGTCTGAGAAGAAGGGATCAAGGAAGAATTTATAATTCTGGTATAATTCCTGATTTCTCTGGATCAGAGTTTCAGGGTTCTTGGAGAGGGAGAAGGGAACCACGCCCGAGGTGGCCATATGACAAGCTTCCCCATTGTGTCCAAGTCTCCTTTCCACCTGGCAGGGGCACTATCCCCCTTCTCTAATGGACAGGATGGTTCTTGTGATGAGCCTGTTGCCACAATGCCCTCACATTTCTTATCACATTGTTTGAAATGAATTGAGCTGAAATGGCTGTGGATGTGCCTCTTATAACAGATTTTGCTGAGGAGGGAAATGTGCACCTGTTTGGAGTTGGCACCGCATTTAGAGAGAGCAAGGGGGACCAAACACAAAGGCCGGCACATCCGGGATAATTACTGCCAAAATTACTTACCAAAGACATCTGTGAAGCTGTGATCCATTCGGGAGAGATGTGAAAATGAGCCCCAGCTGAGTCTCCCAGCAAAATGATTCCCCTGGGCTGTGAACCTGGGTGGCACAATTTATTTGCATTATTTATACACTCAAGTAGTTGGAGCCTCCAGATTGGGTGGTTAGGAGAGTAGATACCCTGGTGTGTATTCCATGCACAGAGCATCATAACAGTGATACATTGCCACTTTTCAAGTGCTGGGGAGTGAGGGAGATCACATATAGTAGCTGAATGAGATTTCTAGGCCATCGAAACTGCTAGCTAAGCTGTACAGATGCAGGTGTGTTTCCTCGCTCAGCATAAAACAAACTGCCGTGCAACCTCATGAGTGAATGATGGATGAATCAATGAATCAAAACTTTTTCTGAACTCAGAAATATGCCCTAAGTTTTGGTTTTGGAAATCACTCTCTTGAATTCTGTTATAATTCACTTTAAGAATTTGTGATCTCATGGAGCAATTTTGACTTTTCAAAGATGTTATGGTCTTTTAAAGCCCTTAATCCATACACACAAAAGCCCTGGGAGGACAATTTTGGCTGATTAATGGGAGATGAACATGAAGGTCTCTCCGAAGCCCTATCTGGAGGTTAGGAATCACTTAATCTGCCTCTGAGGCCCAACTACACAATTCATTTATCCATGGGTGATGCATGTACTCTTCTAAATCCCTTAAGATCCTGGAAGAATCAACTGATGCCTCCCAGAGACAGAGAGGGGCACCTCTTTCCCCTAGCCTTAAGTCCCCCAAGTCATGCTGGAGGACGGTCTAGCCTCATTTCAGTGGCTCCCTATCCTGGGCCTCTGTGACAGTTAGCACTTGGCCACACACATGGGGATGGAGAAGGCCCAGGACATCCAGGAAGGGTTGGGATGGGGCAAGTCCAAGAGGCTTCCCATGATGATCCTAGATCCTCATACCAGGATCTTTTCACTAGATCTGAGTTTGTTTATTTATTTATTTATCAGTCATTTTTTCATTCATTCTCTTATTCATCCAACAAGCATTTCTAAACTGCATACCTATGCACTGCACTGGATCTGTGCATTTTCTACTCCCCTCCTACCCCTCTGAGAGTTTAAAGACAATTAGACTAAGTTGATTGAAGGCATGGACTGTATCACATCTGCCCAGGACAACTCAGAGCCAAGTATATCCCTTGGTGCATAATAGGAATAGGCATTTAGGAAATATCTGTCAAATGAATGAATGAATGAATGACTGAAATGCTTTTCAGAGTTAGGGAAAATACTGCTTAAACGTAAAAAGTGATGCTACCAGAGGGTCTTGCCTGAGACCCTTTGGGTATCACCAGGCACATATTTTCAGTAGTATGTGGGTGATCATAGGTTTCTCCTAACAGTAGTGGCAGCTCAGATGTCTGTGGTGTTTGGGCATTTAGAATACAGAGCTTTTGCTCAGCTATTTTTGGGAACTCCCAATGGCTATAACTTGGAGGTCTCCCTCAAGTCACCCAGATGTGAATCTTTAGCTCAGTTGCCTGCCGCAGGGACTCAGTCAGGACAAGCCCAGATGTCTGACCTTGTCGGGTATTGAGAAGGACATGGAGAAAGAGGAAACAAGAGCACCTCTATTTGTTTTCCTATTTGGAGTAGTGCTAGGTTTCCATTACCTTGCGCTCTCCCCTGCTGCCTTTTCTGGCATTCTCAATCAAGTTTCCAATCCCCACATAAAGGAGGCAGTAAGACAAATTCAGTGTTGCTTTTTCTAGGTTCTGCCTCCATTTTCTACAGGCTTTTTCATGCCTTTTTCTGATTTTTCATGAAAATAAATGGAAATTGGTCAACTTTAAGCTGTAGCATCAGGCACTTCCTCACTTGGATGGTCTGTTCTCTTCAATCTGACTCAGACTAGAAAAGAGGGTCCCTATTGTGATAAGCACATTAACTCTATAATTCATACCTTCACAGAACTTCTTCTCATACGGAATTCCATCTTTTGGATCAACACCCTTTAAAAGAGAAATGATGGAGATTAGCGGTTTGTTTTTAAATGTATGAGACACATACACTGAGACTTTCCCTAATGGCTTTAAAAGTACAAAGGCAAGTCAGTGGATAAAACCCATTAAAGTCTTTTGAGCCCTTAATTCAACATAGCAACACTTTGTGTAAGTGAGTTGGGCTTTACGGAGCTGGGGCAGGAATAAGGGGAGATCCAGAAGCCCAACCATCTGGTCCAGAGAATGCAGGGCAGTGTCTGGAGTGCTGGCAGTGTCCCCGTGAGGGGGCGCTGTGGGCCCACTGAGTTACAGGGACACAAGGTCAGAGTGTGTTCCTCAGTCTCTGAGCTGGGGAGCTATAAGAGCCCTCACATCTCCACTCCCTAAGGACTGATGCTTCCAGACCAGCGATTCTCAACAGGACTCATTTCCCCCCACCCCTACCCCAAGGGACATTTGGCAAAGTCTAGAGACATTTTTGGTTGTGACAACAGGGGGAGGGGGGGTGACTGGCATCAAGTGGGTAGAGGCCAGGGATGCTGCTGCACATCCTACAATTTCCAAGGGACCTGAATTTCCAAGACTCCAGGAATTTGTTGGGATTTCTTCCATTGTTCTAATTAACTATTTACTTTCATACTTGATTTTGTATTTGTAATTTGGTATTCTTTTTCTTCAGGAGGACCCTCAAATCATATATTAGCTCAAGACCCCACAAAACGTGGGTCTGCTACCATTGTTGTGTTTGGTTGGGCTTTAGTCCCTTTCTCTTCCTGAAAGCTGCAAACCTGTTGTTCATGGAGAGCTGGAGCTCCAGCATTAAATGCCTTGAGATGTAGATAAAGGGGTAACTACAGGGTAATTTCCACCCTGCCTGACTAGCTTTATGGAATAGAAAGAAAATGGCTGCCGTGAAGAGGTGGGAGCAAGAGGTTTGCTCCAACAGCTGTCTGGGTCGCTGTAAAACTTCGCTAACAGCACTCTTCATTTAATTTCGCCTGATTCACCACAGAATAAAGGGGTTAGATGCAGGTGACTTCAAGGGGCTGTGACTAACAGACCCTCAACTCTCATTACATCCCTACCATCTATCATGTGAGATCAGAGTCTTTACCCCTCTTCAATTTGCAGAAAAAGGGTGCTTTCATCTGTCATCTTCTTCCGTAGGACTGACTAAAGCAAATAGGCTTTTAAGGAGGGCAGAACGTCAGAGAACGGGGCTAGATTTGAATCTAGTTGCTTACCCAAATGCCATTACAGTTTGAATCCTCGTGTATATCCCAGTTGTCTGGCCTAAGAAGAAAACACCAACATTGGTTTTTAGCATATACTTCTTGCCCCGTGAATGTTAGCTGAATGAATGAATGAATGAACAAGTGCTGTATGAAGTGTCATTGATGGACAGCATGTTCTTCAAGGAGGAGTGCCACTCATGACTGTCAATGGCACACGGAAGCCTCCACTGGCCTCTGCCATTATCTCAGTTTTGGATATTTTCTGGGCACCATGGACTAATTCCAGTGGCCTCTATTCACGGACTGTATTGTGGAATGGTGCTGGTGAGCAGAGTGAATGAATCTGTAGCCCACTTTATTTAGATAGGTGAGGCCATTACAATTACGCTCTACACTCCCAAACATCTGGTATTCTGAATGCTGCGGCCCTGCAGTCACGGCTAAGATGAAGGTTGGCATATCCATTTTCTGAAGTCCGAGATGTGGCTGGCTGAACATCAGCCCGGGACTAAAATATGACATGTGGTCTACTCACGGGAGCCCCATGCTCACTCCTCACTCAGTCTTGCATGTAGGCCTCGTGCAGGAGGCTGGACACAAGTCCACCATAACCTGGGGACTCATGTGTTCCTCTCACTAGACTGGAAGCTCCGCAAGGGGAGGCCCCACTTCCATTTTGTTAACCACCGACACGAGGCAGAGTGCTTGGCAATGAGCAAGTGCTCAATGAGCGTTTCCTGGACAAATGATGAATGAATGCTGTTCTTTCTTCACTGAGCTTTGCTTCAGCGGGGACACGGAGGTCCCTTCTCTCTTTAAGTACCAATCCCCTAGGCTGGGGTTGGAATGATGCCTCCTACCTGCTTTTTAGAAGGTAATTGCCCAAGTCAGCGATGAGCAGAGACGTACCTTCTGCCCGGGTATGCCATCTTGTTGCTGTCATTGCAGTCTCTCCCTCGCCAGGTGTAGCCCCTCAGCGTCTGGAATTGAAGAGCACACACAGGAAGGTTCATTTCCGCCCCTTGTTATCCACAAGGAAGGGCAGTCAGAGCTGTCCCGGGGTACTGACATGCGTAATTCTTAATTCCAATACAATCCAGGAACGCTAGAGATTACTAAGAAATTTACGATTAATATGCTGAGTCATGCAGTGTGAGGTAAAATGTAATAGAGTCCCAGAGCCAATGCCAGGTGGTAGTGTGTGTGCATGTGAGTGTGTAGGTATGTGGGCATGGGTGCACTCACAGGTGTGGCCATGTTGCATGCATACTGTACGTATGTGTGTGTGTGTGTGTGTGTATACACTTCCACAAATGTTCCTGAACTCTCTGAACTTTATTAGTCATCAATCTTCTTAGCCTCCAAAACAATTGGTTTATTTGGTCAAATGATTACTCATTGTACTGGATAACTTAAAAGTCTCTAGCAAAACTGGCTAGTTATGTGGATTTATTATATGATTGAACTGTCTTGATCCTAGATTTGAAAGAATCAAGAGTCATGATAATATCAAACAATGTTTTTATTTCCCCCATTCCCAGGTTGAATAACTGAGATCCCACCAACTTTGGGGAGTTACATCTGCCACTTGCTTGTTTGATTTTGCAGAGAACATCCTGACATCTTACTGCTCTAAATCAAACATGTGCATACACGTAAACACAACACACACACTCTAAAAGTAGGTTTAAGAATTTCCAAAATAATTCTCAACACCTTCAGATAACTGAAATACCCAGCTGGGAATGGCTTCAGGAAACAAAAACAGTCTCGGCCTAAAGACCCACTCTGATGGTTCGTGTATTATTAAGATGCCAAAAAGTCCATAAAAATCATGGAATGGTGTATTATCAAATTATTAATACATTCAAATGGAATGTATTAATCTTTAGTGAGTCTTGTGTCACTAAAGGAAAGATATTTGTAGAAAGCAATGCAATATTTAGTGAACATCTGGTTACTCTTAACAATACTTACTGGGAAAATGCTGTATTTGTCTGAATCTCCATCTTTGAATGGCACAGAATTTTCTATAGCTCTAGAAAAAAGAAAACAAAACAGCTGGTGAGCTAAGAAAAAAAAGAAACTGTGTTTGTGAAAACAAACAGAGACATTTCAGATACAGCTATGTTGAGTATATGTGATAGAAGTCCATTCTAAAAATAAAATGAAGCGCCTCCATGGTATGGAAGAGTGCCAGGCAAACTTTGCCAATCTCTGCTCTCCACCTAATTAGAACTATTTTCTCTCTGATATTAATCTGGCCCATATGGGGAAGTGAAATAATCACATCAACATTTTAGAGAACATAGGATATTGATGTTGAGATGCCCAGAAAAGAAGGAGACTGCATTTTTGGTCCAATGAACTCAGTACTACAGATTGAATTTGTGCCATTTTACACATTCTGTGATGGAAGTCTTTTCTTAAAATCTACTCTTTTAAACCACTAACTCTAAGAATCTTGAGGCACTTGAGCTGGCAACGTTCATTCCCATTCATGAGCCTGGAAAACCAAAGACTCGGATGTGACTGATGACCAAGCAAATACATGCTAAAGCCACAGACCCCTCCCTCAAGGGAGGCTCTCTCCCTGTGTCCTCACTACCAAACTTTTCCCAGCTCCTGCTTGGCAAACACTGCTTTCCCTCTAAGAAACTCTCTTATGGGGTAGCAGTCTAGTGCCATCATATGGCAGGTTGAGGCTATTTTCAGAGCCTAGAATGTAGAGAGTAACATGAACCTTTACAGGATTTATTAAATGGTCTTTTGAATCAAGAGCATTCCAGCAGTTGTGAGAGCCTCAAGGCAAATGGATTCAGTAAGAGCCAGCATGGAGCCTAACTGGTGTCTCGGAGCCTGTCTTACTAACTCTGGGATGGTGGACCCCCCAGAAGTCTAGGTAATAAGCTTCTCCAGGATGGCCTCTCCTATAAAACTAGGTCGTTTCCCCCCATGTACATATTTGACCTCTTGGACAACCAGTGTAGTTTTCTAGGTGAGAAAAGGAGGTAAGACACACACACACACACACACACAACACACACACACACAGAGGGTACAGACCCAAACAATTATATTTTCAGCCTGGAAAAGGTGCTAGGTGAAAGGTCCCACCTAGTACTCCAAAGCTATCCCCCACCCTTGCAATCCTGAGAATGGGAGTTTGAAGGAACAATGATGGGAGTTTGTCTCTAGAATTGGAAAGTGAGTTCATTAAATTAATGAACAAATGAAGCAGATGAATTAATGAACAGATGAAGCAAATTAATAAGCCCATGAAGATCTGCTTATTTTAAAGGCTCAAAGTAACTAACCCAAACCATACATTCTAGACACAGTACAGTAGATTGGTCATCCAAAGTAGCATAAACTACAATTTACATAAACTCCACAATCCCTTATTCATAGTCTCCAAACCAGAGTGCTAAAAACTGAGTTGTTGTTTAACTTTGCAGAAAATTCATTTGGTGGTAAAACTAGATCTGAACCGATATAAGGCAATTCATCAGCTTTACCCTACTTAGTGTGAATATTTATACATTTCACTGCTGAAATATAAATGTGTTTGATCAGAGGTACTGGGAGTGTTAGGTGATCTATGGTCACCATATGTTGATTTTCTTAAAATCTGGAAAATTCTGAATTCCTGATCACATCTGCCTCCAAGGTTGTAGATAAGACATTGTTGATGTTTATTAACATTACTTCTGCCAAATTGTATCTAAATCTGATACTTCATTTATCTTATAGATGTCTAGTTGTATGCTGAAACATACATCATTCATTCATTCATTCATTCATTCATTCATTCCACACGCATTTCTGGAATCCCTGCTGTGTGCCAGACACCATGTTAGATATTAGGGATGAATATAAGATACATTCCAGTGCTAGAGGAGCTTCATGGGGGCAAACAACTCATCAATAGGCAACTACAGTGCTACGGAGAAAATGCTGTAAAGGGTTGTGCACCATGAGCGAAAACACTTCTAATGCTATACTGGGAAGAAGGTAATCTTAAATTTAAATTTAAAGGATGAGAAAGCATTTTCAAGGCATGTAATTGGGTAAAGAATGTTCTAGTAGGAAAGAAAATCATGAGAAGCCTCTTAACATAGTTCTGGGTTCTGAAATTAGACTCTCTGGGTTTGAATCCCAAGTCTGCTGTCTACTTGCTATATAACCGTAGGCAGATTATTTAATCTTTTGTACCTCTGCTTCCTCATTTGTAAAATGGGGCCAATATTAGTACCTGCTTCCTAGGGCTGTTGTAAAGACTAAGTTGGTTCCTCCATGGGAAGCATAAAGACCTATGCCAAACATGTGGTAAACACTCACAAAACATTAGCTCTTTCTATTATTTTGTGCAATGGTAACAGTTATTCCAAGGATAATTTCTAGGGCTGGGCAAACAGGAGTCAGGTATCTGCTCCTATGGCATTTTAGTTTCTGGAACAATCCCAAATCCAATCCATGTACCTTCTTCAGATTTCCGGATTTCCAGGCACACAATGTTCTACCCAGTTATCTTGTTGGCCAGCACAGCTAATCACCTGCTCAGGGATGAATATAAAATATATTTCCAATAGAGCCATTGCTCTATGACTACCAGTAGTCAAGCTAGCGGGCTTGATCCAGTGAGCAATTGTAATTGCAGGTGAATGTTATTCATTACATAATAGAATAGCTATTCAAGTTCAAACTCCCTAAAATTATTTCATGAAACTGGGGCATTACAACAAAAGAAAACTAGGGAGACTAAAGTTTCCATGTGTAGCTATCTCACATTTGAGTCCCAGGCAGCACTCCAGGGCTGGGAATGGGTCTGTTTCATATGCATGTGGATGTGTTAGATGCATCTCTGTAAGATGAAATGAGAGCAGAGAAAACCAGGAAAGAATACACCCGGGCTCACCTTGGTGGCAGGGACAGGGACCGATGTCATTGGAAGGAGTAGGTCATGGGGAAGAAGGAACGAGGAAAAAGAAAAGAAAAGAAAAGAATGATGAACTAAAGGTAATTAACATAGGCTAGGATAGTCTGTATGCCTTTATGTGATATGATCCATATGCGGGTTTATGCATATGGAAATTAAATAACAAGAAGAGATTATTAAGAGGGGACTCTCTTGACTTACCACTGTTACAATAAAAAACAGTGCACAGGCACTGTGAATTCTGACCAGCACAAAATAAAAAAGAACAAAAAACTTGATTGCCCTATGGTAGTAGCTTAGTATCCTATACATTTCTTTTCTAGTAAAATAGTGCCTTTTCTTTATTTATTCTCTTGTTTCTTCACTGAGTCCCTACTAATTCTTTTATATATATATATATATATATATATATATTTTATTCTTATGTTAATCCCCATACATTACAACATTAGTTTTAGATGAAGTGTTCCATGATTCATTGTTTGTGCACAACACCCAGTGCTCCATGCAGAATGTGCCCTCCTCCCTACTAATTCTAAGCAATGTGTTAAGTACAAGGATAAAAGGTTTACTAAGAAATGGTGTCCCCTCCCTCTAAGAGTGGTGGGTGGTATGGGATCCTGATGGGGAGAGGCCATAGAAGAACAGCATGCAGGAGTAGGCACCGGTGAGCTCGGGGTATGGAGGGCTGGCCAAACACCTGGTAGCAGGGAGCTGGAAAACCACCCATGGTGGGAACACCTTCACTCTACTGTAGGCGTTAGACCAAACAGGATGCGGCAGGAGAAGCACAGAACAGGAAAAGCATTCCTACTGGGAGGGATTTTACTGAAGGATTATGTAATAGAAGACACATAGGTCTTGTCTCTACCACCTGCTGACTGTGCTTAGGGGGTCAGACATTCAATGAACTGGAACCTACTTGGTCATCCAAAAGTGGGGCAAAGAGTCAAGGGACAGACAATTGAGAGGCTCTGAGCCTGGCCTTTGCAACCAGGCTGCTGGGTTCAAATGTCGGATTTATCAATTACTAGCACCACGGCCTTGGGCAAAAGACTTTACCTCTTTAGAAAGGAGAAAATAATGTCATCTGCCATGTAGGGTTGCATTGACAAGAGTTCCTAGTGCGTAGACATTACCAGATAACTTAGTTATTGTTATTATTACTAAGCCACAGGTTGTTTTGAAGAATAAATGAAGCTGCATTTAAATGTGCTCTGTAAACCATAAAGCACTGAATAAATTGTGATCTGATGCAAATTATACTCAAAGCACAATGATTTTTTTAGAAAGAAGAAAAAAAACACACTGCTTTTGCTTTTTCATAAAAGAAAAATTTCCCTTTTAAATAGTTTCAGGAAAATCCCTGGTCACAGATGCTCTTGAATTCAATTTTTCAAAGGTGGTTCAGTTGAAGAGTTGTCACTTTGGGTCCTGCTGGCCCATGTTTGACATAGAAAATGCAATGATGCTTTCAGCAAGGAGGGGCAGGTGTCTCAATTCAGTAACAGCTAGGCATGATGAAATGATTGGGGGCCTGGGGAGCTGCCTGCATCTCAGCCTTCCAGCATCTTCTTTCATGTCAATTTCCCCTCTGCTCCCCATGTCCTGGTAGTCTTTGTCCAGCCTATTCATGAAAACTGGTGTTGATCCTGTTTCTGGGACCCAGGTCAGCACTTTGCACAGCTGCCTTACGGGAGTTCACGTGGGCAGATGAACCAGGAAGTTTTAAAACTCTTGGATCTCCAAGAGGCTTTGAATGTAGGTCAGAAGATAGTCTCCTCTCCTGAGAAGCTTTCACAGCAGACAGGAGATGTTTAGTGGATTGAGCTCCCATGAAACTCATGAGATGAAGGATGGAGGAATGTAGGAAAAGTGCCTCTTCGTATGGGTTGGATTGTGTTCACAAGAAGTCATGTTGAAGTTCTAACCCCTAGTCCCTATGAATGTGACCTTTTTTGGAAATAGGGTCTTTGCAGATGTTACAAAGTTAAGATGAGGCCATTAGACTGGGCCCTGATCCAACATGACTGGTGTTCTTATAAAAGGAAAAGACAGACACACAGGGAAGACAGCATGGAGGAGGCTGGAGGCAGAGACTGGAGTGTTGCAGTTACAAACCAAGCAACAACAAAGATGGCCAGCTACCACCAGAAGCTAAGAGTTGACTCGGAACGTCGGAGACACTCTCAGAGAGAGCAGAGTCTCAGAGGAACCCTGCCAGCATCTTGCTTTCAGACTTCCAGCCTCCAGAAGGGGGAGAGGATACATTTCTGTGCTTCTAAGCCACCCAGCTTGTAGGTATGTTATTACAGCTGCCCTGAGTCCAGATGCGCAGCCCAAATCACCTCCAAGCCCTCGCAAGGAGAGCTAGACCCACCAGACACACCTGGCAGCCTGGGAGAAGTGATTTCTTTAAGACTCAGTGTCCTTCACTGTGAAATGGAGTAATACCTCATGGAGTTGTTGGGAGAACTGATGCAGACAGGTTCGAACATTCCATGTGTGGCACCCACAGCAGCCACAGTCACATGGGAAGGGGCCAAGTGCAAGGTAGAGCCTGTGTTACTTTGCCTCTTGGTCCAGTGTCCCTCTCAGCACACCTTTCCATCCTTTAATGCCATGGACAGTGATCATGATGACACCCAGCACAACCCCAGACTCAGAGTAGAGCTGGGGTATGGGATTTAAAATGGAGATGGGAGGTCCTGGGAATTCGGGACAGTGTCTCCATATTGGCAACACTGTTTATACATATCTGAGCCAGAGTTTTTCGGTAATGGGTTGGGCTCTGTGAAATAAATTGGTCCCATTCCAGCCTCGTTGAGTGCCCTGGACTAAAGATGCTCAGATTCCCTTTCCTGACGAGGCACTGACCTTGACCTTGTCTGTGTCTTACACAGCAAGGAGGGGCTGTCCCCATGTGTGGCACGGGTGTGCACCAAGCTGCCCAGAAGTTTCACTGGCAGGCTGCGTGCCGGCCCAGGGTATAAGTCAGGCTTTGAGGTTCAAAGATACTGGTATGCGGTGGCTTTCCAAAATGAGTTGTGCAGAGCTCATTTGTCTTTTAATTTCTGTACCAGTCATGGTACGAGTCGTGAGCAGCAAACACTTTCACCTTTGGGAAGATGACTTTTACATCACGATCATTTTAGTCATTGGAAAACAGGGACAACCAACGGTGCCATCTCATGCCAATGCTCAGGGAGGTAGAAATAGTATACGTACGATTTAATCCTCTGACAGATCTTGGCCAAAAATGGGAGGGAACAAACATCAGAACTACTTCTGGAATGTTTCTGGAGAGGAAAAAAAAATAACAAAAGGAGTTGCTTAGTTCAAGGAATAGTCCTGTAACTTGTAAAGGCCCTTCTTCTCCTGCTGGCTCCATAGTCTGGATTTCAGGAGCCTCTTTCCTTCAGAACCTGGGCCATCTCATTTAACTAAATTTACCTCTTGTTTCTGTCCCCACACTCCACCCTCACTCTGTCTCTGTGCCTTTGTTCTTGTGGGGGCCTCAGCCTGCAGCTCTCCCTTCCTCGCGCTGCCTGCTATCCCCACCTTCACCCATGTGCCACCTCTTTCCAAGAAGGTCTGGCCCACTGTGGTCTGTTCCACTGGGCCAACAATATTCTTCTCACTCCTTGTACTCAAGGGCTTTGAGAAAGTGTTTGACATAAAGAACATATTCAAATAGAAGAATCCCAGCCTACAATGAGAGAAAGTCAAGACTAATAAGAGAGACATGGCCAGGGCTTGGGAAGAAGGAAGAAGGAAGTCCCCTTTCCTGGGGGATGCCGTGGGGGCAGGTAAGGTGTACAGATGAAGCTCCTCAAGCTTCATGAGCAAGGGATTTCAGAGAGCAGTTTCCGTAAGACTCTAGCTGTGTGACAAATGAAAAGCCCTGGCTTTTTACTGAGAGGTACTTTTACAATGATGTGGTTTCCATGATGCTTTCCCCAGAGAAAGAAAAAGACAACAAGGTAGAAAATTTAGAAACTAGCATTTATCAGTGAAGGGGGAGAGATGGGTGATTTTTGGCAGCCCAAAGAGTCCTTTGGATGGCTATGAGTTGGATCAGTAGTGTTGGTGATACATTGATCCTGGCAGAGGAGAACAAGGCAACCTCCTTTTCAGGCTATGAATCAAAGTTGAGCAAACCTTTGTGATGTTTGCTCAACTTTCTAGGATGAGAGGAACCATCCTGATTGGTACCCCCGTCCATATGCAAGACATGGAGACAGAAGAGGCTGTCCTTGTCCTCATCAAGCTTACTGTCTAGTAGAGTGTAGGGGGGAGTATCTCAGCTCTTAGCATGCTTTTTGAGGTCTGCGGTGGTCCCAGCATTAACACGGCTATCTAGGAATCCAGAGGAGGAGGCAGGAGATGAGCCTGAAGTCACATAGGAAGGATGCTGGCAGGAAGGAAGAGACAGATGTTCAAGGCTCTGTGACCCCAAGTGTGGTCTACAGACTTGCTACAGGTGCAGTTTGTGAGCCCCACCCTGATCTACTGGATTGGAAAGCCTGGGGTGGGTCCTGGGAATCAGAGCCTCCTGGGAATCAGAGCCTCCAGGTCATTCTGATGCTCGCTAAAGTTTGGGAACCACTGCTCTAGGCCCTAGCTGATGAAAGCGTGATCACAAACCAGGAGCATGGATGTTGTCTGGGAACTTTTGGAAACGCAGTCTCAGGCCCCACAGCAGACCTGCTGAATCAGAATCTATGATTCATCAAGGTCCCAGGTTATTGGAGCGATCTCTGAAGTGGGAGAAGCATGGGTCTTCACAGACGGAGCACCAGTGAGGTGCTGTGGTGAGGTGTGTTCATACTCCCACAGCAGTATGAACAGGTGTGGCATCTCAGGGGCCACCGAATGTTTCACCCTGGCTGGGCTGTAGCAAAGCCCAAGGACGTGGTGAGCCACGGAGGGGAGGAGACATCATGACTAGCCTAAGATGCCGCAAGTTGTGCTATCCTGTGGGGGATTACTGAAGGTGTTAAGCAGCGGGATCACATTTGTATTTCAGAAAGTTATCCTGGGGGTGAGAGGGTGGCCTGGAGGAGGTGAGCTGGGGCAGAGAGACCTGTCGGCAGATAAAGATCCTGAGACCTGATCCTGGGGTTTCTAATCTCAGCACTAATGCTATTTGGGGCTGAATAAGTCTTTGTTGTAGGGCTGTGCTGTGCCTTGCAGGATGGTTAGCAGTATATGTGGCATCTAGCCATTCAGATGCAAGCAGCCCCCAAATGTCACCAGACATTGCCAGATGTCCTCAGGGGAGGGGTGGGGAGGACCGAGTTGCCACTGGTTGGGAACCACTGTTGTAAGGCGGGAGGAGGGGGATGGTGGTGCAAAGGAGGGATATTTAGAAGGTTGATTCCAGAGACCTGGTAACTGATTGAGATGAGCACTATAGACGCACCATAAAACAAACACCAGCATGAAATTATACTACAACATTGGTGGCAGTTTGGAAATACAGACACATTCTGAGACTCCGAGTTCAGTCAGGTTGCATTTGAATGTTTGAGCTACGTCTTTGAATATTTATTTGAGTCTGAAGGCCTTGGTCTAATTAACCTAACGACAAGGTAGATTTTAACACTGATGTAACCAACACATCAAAAAAATTTATGTGGACAGCCTTATAATTACTGCACAAGAGGTACAAAAGAATTAAATGTTATAATTGCACAGCTGTTCACTGTTAGGATTTAACTGAAGGCTGCGGCTGTCTCTGACATTCACTGTGCAGAAACTGGGTCTAGGGTGTGGACAATAGATGATGTAGCTTGCCCAGGGACAACCCGCCCCCCCAAGCAGAACTCCCCCTGTTCAGACAGAGGTTCTAATTATCCAGTCCTTTCATCACATAGCATGGGAAAGACTAACCTCTTATCATTTACTTGCAAAGAGAAATGAGACAGACAGAGAGTAATGTTGCAGAAGTCCTTCCTTGCAGTTTACCAGCCCTTTCCTTTCAATTTGAACGTTGCTAGACAGAGGCAAAATGTAGGCTGTTATTGATTCAGCAATGGCTTTTAAAATATTGCGCCTGGCGGCATGTAATCCCATTTAAATGAAAGTCTCAATCTGGGCTGTCCCTGGGTACAGGAGTCATGCAGGATCTTCATTTAGCAATCTATTTGAACCAGTTTCTGCTTGTATCCTGAGCTTTCCCAAACACCAGGACGTTAAATGAAAACAGAACAATACACAGGGGTTGAATAAAGAAAAAATGTGGTGACTGCGGTAAATAGAAGGTCAAAGGGGAGAGAACAACTACTCTTCTATACACAGCCAAACCAAAGTTGAATTTCTGCATGGTGAAGTACTTTTTAACCCTTGCTATGTATTATTTTACTTGGGTTTAATTGCACTGGGGAAGATGATTCTATTAAGTAGGTAGGTTTTTGATCAGGGATGTCAAGTACAGTTGCACAGGTCGTGCTCTGCATAATTTTAACCTACATAGCCTGTGATGTGAATGGTGCTTCCTGAGATTTAGTGCTGAGGAGGTCTGGTTGAGAGCTATTGGCATAGTGGAGAAGGTAGGAATTCGGATGTAGCTGGATCTGGATTTAAATGATGGGTTTCTCCTGACTAGCTGTGGGGAATGAGCACATTACTTAACATACCTGATCTTGAGTCCTCTCGTCTGTAAAATAGGGTTGATAAAAAAATATACTATTTTCTATGAGTTTTTGTGAGAATTAAGTAAAATGATTCCGTAACTCAAGGACTCTAAACCCTTAGATGCTCAGTTTTCTGCCAGATCCATGAGGAGCCTCTCAGGTCCTCACTGAGAGGCAGATATTTTCCGGAACATTCCCTTCGACAATACTTCACTTTTCTCCAGTTTGACAGGCTGTGCTGAAATAATATACAACCTACTGTGTGCTTCTTTCTGCATCCTGGCTAAGTCTGCAGTTAGAGCATCACAATGGAATTAATTGCTGCCAATATCAGCTGAGCAGTGACTCAGAGACACTTATTTTCATTTTCTGATTATTTTTAATCTAGAGAGCACATAAATTGGAGGAGGTTTTTGAGGAGTTTTGTATTGTTGTTCGGTAGATTTTTTTTTTTTTTTTTTTTGGCTTCTCACAAGGAATTAGTGGAATCGGGCCCCATGAATGACGCTTGCAATTCTGATGACAGAAATGAAAACTTGTAAAATCCTAATTAGCCTTTGAGTTAATACCAAGGCAGTTTGTGCTAGTGGAGTTAACAATGCTCTAAGAAGAAATTTTTAGATGCACGTGGAGAAGAAAGAATGAAGAATCGTATTGTTCTCTAGTATTGCTTAGAGTTCTGAAGGTGGTCAAGGGTTTCCCGTGGTGTTTCAGTCTCTTGCTCCATGGCTTTGGCAGATTAGCTAACCTGCTACTGTTGGTCTTGAATTACTCACTGAATTAAATAATGGTTGGCAACACAGATATTGTGATTGATTAATTGTGTAGAAATGCCTGAATATTGCCCATTCATTGCACACCAGCCTTGTACATCAAAACCCATATGCCCCCTCCATAAGTGGGGTTGCCAGATAAAATATGGCACTGAACATACTTATACTAAAAATTTATTCATTGTTTATCTGAAATTCAAATTTAACTGGTCTCCTCTATTTTTATTTGCTAAATCTGGCAAGCTGAGCCATGAGGGCTTTTTCTCCTTATTTCTGTGCTGCTAAATCAAGATTACCTTAAATGTACTGCATCAGGGTGAATGATGATCAGGGTGATGAGAGAGAGGCCAAGGACGAAGGCTATGCCCTCTCAACTCTGATGAACCCTTCCTTATTGCTGGGATCTTTAGCATGGAGGGAGACTTGGTCCTTTGAAGGTTTACTTTTTCTGCTTCCTATTCAGTTGGGGCTCATTTGCATCCAGAGCCTAAGTCAAATACTTGACTCTGTGATAACGGATTTGAACTAAACATAGTATTGATTGAGTGCTGGGTAAGCACTTGACACGCATCCATTCTTGGTCTTCACACCCATGCTTTGACAAAGGAGCACTACTACTGTCTCTGTCTTGCTGACAGGAAAACGAGGCTCAGCCTGAGGTCACATATTTAGAAAGTGGAGGGGCAGGAGGATAGAGCCTCCTCCAAAATGGTCTACTAGAGAGTAGCAGTCCTCACCTGTGAGTACCAGAGGACATTTGGCAACATCAGGAGACGTTTTTGGTTGCCATGACTGGGGAAGGGCGATGCGGCTGCTGGTATCTAGTGGGTAGAAGACAGGGATGCTGCGATACCTTCCAGTGTACAGGACAATGCCCACAACCAAAGAGTAACTAGCCCCAAATGTCAGTACTGCCCAGTTTGAGAAACACTGCTGTCGAGAGAGGGAGGAGAAAAAGGAGGGGGAGGGGCTCACTTTCCTACTTAACTTCACTGCAGCTATGGTATGTTGTGGGCTTGGATCCAGAGCAGCCCTTGGCCTTGGCCTTAGGGGTGTGAGAGCAGGGGAAGGGGAAGATGAAGGCGCCAAGTGGAACACTGGGATTCTTCTCATCCGTTGCTTACCAGAGTTGGGGATTTCTTCACAATCTGTCTCGCCTTCTCTAGTGTAAATTTCCACGGCTCCTATAAAAACAAAGTTAGACAACGTTACAGCTTGTGTCTCATCTCTTCTTTCTATGTCTTTTCTGAAGTTAGAATCTTTAAAGTCCGTAAATTTGCAGTAAAGAAATTATTCCATAAATTTGTGAGAAAATAATTCGCAGGAAGGCAATTTCATGCTAATAACTCTTTATTAAGGGATTTACTCTGTGCCAGATGCCAGGCTAAGTACTTTGCAAACAGGATCTTATTTAATTTTCACAACAGCTCTGAGAGAGTCGACCTTTTTATAGATGAGGAAATTGAGATACAGGAAAGCTAAGAAACTGGCTGAAGATCGCAGAGCCAGGGTCTGGCAGAGACCCATTCTGAACTTCTACCTTCCCACCTGCTCTGCTACACAGAGGTCTCTAGGTACCTTCTTGAGTCTGGAAACCCCACGGCAGGAGGTGGCCAACAGCTCACCTGAGTGGTGACTGCTCCCATACAAGGTAACACCCCATCTCCCATTCACCAACTCTTCTGGTTCCACATCCCCATTCTTTCAACCATGGCTAGAGCATCCACGTGCATCTTCTTAGTTCACATGGCAAGTATAAAGAGTTAGGTGATTATGACCAATGACTATTGTTACAGAATTCCGTATTTGTGTACTTGTGGGCAGTTTGGGAGGAAAGTAACCCTGGGGGAAGGGGGTGTGGAGTATTTGCTCCCAGCACTGCTTCCCAGATCTCTTGTCCTCCCCTTATGCCCCGACCCTGCCACATTCTTCGTCGTGCTGCTCTCTGTAAGACCTAGGAGAGCCTGGGTGATGGTTTGCACATCTGGGTTCAAACCCCAGCTCTGCTGTGCATTAACTGGGTGTCCTTGAGCAAGTTAAACTCTGAGCCCTTCAGTATCCACAGACTTACTTCCGTAACATATAAGCAAGCCCTATTTTTATCGTCTGTAACATGGGGATGATATCCACCTCACAAGGGTGCCGTGAGGATGACAGAACATGATTCATGTAAACCCCCAGCTTAATAATTGATGGGTTGGCTAGAAAATTTCTGTTTCAGCCCCAAATTTCCCCTCACGCAAATCAGTAGGGAAGCTGGGATTGTGGGAGAGTGCCATAGTTCTCATTCCAGGAAACTGAGAACATTGTCCCTGCATTTAAGCAGAAAGAAAGGGTACGGGAATGGGACTTTGGAGCTGGCGGTCAGCAGGAGAGGCCTCCTGGGAGATGTGACCACTGCTGCTAATGGACGTTCAGGACGTGTGTTCTTCACCTCCCCATCCCCGGGGAGATAGATGCCTTCCTCCATTATGGAGCTCTGTGCGATTCTGAAGACCTCAGCCATGTTGAGTGAACATGGGTGGAGGAGTGGCCGTTCAGTGTGAGCTTGGGTTGGAGCCAATTTTCTGGCAGGTGCTTTAGGAAGGAGGAGAGCAGAGCCAGCCACAGCTTGCCCTCTACGGGCTGGCTCTGAAACCCTCTGCCTGGCTTCTGCCCCAAATCACACTCCTCCAGCTCAAAATCAAATGATGACAACCCATGGCTCTTGTGTCAGAGGCAGCAGGACCGCTGACATCTAAGAGTGCATGTTAGCAACTCGAGAAGAAAAGCTGCTTTCCAGGTCAGTCTGGTCACCAGGATGCCCTTGTACGGTGTGTGTTTCTTAAAACGCTGAAACATGAATGTGCCAGTTGGTGAACAATCATGTCCCTGAGCCCTTGAGTGTCCCCACCACGGGCCTGGCCATACAGCCTCTCCCGAGGACTCCCAGCCTTCCTATGATCAGTCCACAAAGGGGCCAAAGTCATGGTACAGCCTCAGGGGTACCTGTAGACTGGGCTCCAACACCACACCCAGTGTCCAGTCTGATTGGCTGACAACAGCCCCCAAACAGTTCGTTATAATCCTCACTTTAAGAACCTAGATCCATGAATGCAATTTTGGCTTTTTCTGGAAATTCTCACAAATCCTGGAAACTCTCTGGTAAGTAAGCCTCTCTGGCAGGGTCATTGTAAGAAACTAGATTTAGACGCAAATTTCTGTCATGGTGCCCTTTTTGGCTGCTCTCATTAGCCTAAAACACATTCTCCACAACACTGTAACATGATGTTGGTGCTCCCCTGCCTTAATCACGTACCCACTGCTTCTCTGCTTGGAAATACCCCTTTCACTCTAAAACCCAGCTCAAGCACCTGAAGGGCCCAGTACAGTCCTTGCTACATACTAGGTGCTCAACGGATATGGAAATAAAAAGAAAACATTTATGATAGTATGTTAACCAAGGAAAACAGGCTACCAGATACTACACATGCAGAAACAGAAATCCTGCAAAGAAATAGGCCACAGTGATTGTGGGTGACAACGTTTTTCCTTTTGGTTCTTTCTTGTGTTTTCTAAATTTTCAATAATGAGCACAAATTCAGCAATACATGCTTTTTAAAAAGAATTCAACATATGTTGCCCTGTTTCTTCCCGAAGAAACAAAATCATGCTCCCGGCAGAGGGATGCAGAATGAGAACCCCGGAGATCTGGTGCAGAGAGACATTCCTGCCCTCCCAGGGCTTCCGGGCTGCCGAGGAGACAGAGTAGGAAGGAGCAGAACAAGCAGAAGTGAGAAGGATGGAGAGAGGCCTCGGCAGGGTCTTTGTAGGACAGGCCACTTGGATCCCCTTGAAGGAAATAATTTGCGTTTCATCCAGCTTGGTTCTCTGAGGGGACCCATGTGGGGTGAGGGATAAAGACAAGCAAGCAAAACAAACAAACGAAAAGCCCAGTGACGAGGTTCTGCACCAAATGCCTTCTGACCCCACAGTGCAACGTGTGATAATGTTTCTGTCACCCTCCCTGGAAGGCCGAGGGCAGGTTTGCCAGGACCTGGCTTGACCAGAGCACTACTTGCTCCCACAGTTCAAGTGCACAAATGCCAACATAAAAAAAGAGAATCTGGATACCAGGTCTGATCTTTTGTCCCCAGAAGAAAATGGATATAAGGATTCAAAGATATTTGGAGGGGCGCCTGGGTGGCTCAGGTGGTTAAGCGTCTGCCTTTGGCTCAGGTCATGATCCCAGGGTCCTGGGATTGAGCCCCGCATCGGGGCTCAACGGGAAGCCTGCTTCTCCCTCTCCGTTTGCCTCTCCTCCTGCTCATGCTCTGTCTCTCTGTATCTCTCTGTCTCAAATGAATAAATCTTTTAAAAAAATTAAAAAAAAAACAAAGATAGTTGGAAAAGTTAATTTTTTGCTTGTTGTGACGACAGGCAAATGGGAAATTGTTAGCACTGTGCAAATGAAGATAACTGCTCTCTCTGTTCAGTAACCTTTCACTGTTGGCAATCTGGTGTTTAAGGCAGTGCTTCTAAAGTATGAGGACCACTCTTGTATCCTCCAAAAAACTGAGACTTCAGTGGAGAGCGCAACTGTAATCAGGGGTTGAGAGAAAGTTTGGGGATAGATAGTGAGCTGGATATGAACCCTTTCTAGTCGGAAGTGACACTGGTGTTTATGACTCAGCTAGCGCAATCATCGGAGGCATAAGCAGATTCTCCATCAACAACAAGGGGCTTGGCTCTGGAGTGCTCATTTGATCTGCTGCAATTTGCTATGGTTGACTCTTTCCAGTTTCTCATTGCTTTCTCCCTCTGGTTATAGTGTGTCCTTATTCCAGCTTCAAATCCTCTTCAGGGTCTCTTTAACATTCTCATGAGTGGATTGCCAAGGAGGCCCCCACACAGGCTTACAGAGAGACAAGCCCTCAGCATGGGAGCTTAGAGTCCCAAGAACCATGGGTATGTAGAGTGTATTTATTTACTCATGAACTTGGAAAACTCCAAGGACAATATGGCACGGTGTCCCAGAAGGCTGCTAGAGGGGTAGAGGTCGACCCTTTGCTTGATCATAGTACATAGTAACATATATCTATGGTAGTTTGTGGAACACTTCTGTCTAGAATGATTTAAGTATTCATCCAGACCAGAACCAGCCCAAAGTCTTCGGACAAGAGGAGAGGTTCGGTGACTACCAATCTTTAGTGGAAGATATTTAAATGTTGTATTGATTGCTAGGTCATGGTCTCCATCATCATCTTCTATTTAAAATGAGTTTGGACTCCAGAGAGCTTGTGGGTTTGAGTCCTAGCTTTGCCATTCACTAGTTGTGGGACCTTGGGCAAGTTACTTAAGCACTCTGAGACTCACTCTCCTCATCTGCAAAATGGGGATGATAATAATGTGTGTGTGTGTGTATATATATTGAACAAGACAGCACTTGGAATAGTGGCCTGCATATAGTAAGCATGACATTAGTGTTAACAGCAATTGATGGTTTTGAGTTGTTATGTCACCAACACATAGCTGGAAAAATTACAGTAATTATAACATCAGCCTACAAAAACGTATGCTGTATTTTTTTTTTAAAGATCTTATTTATTCATTTGAGACACAGAGATAGAGCATGAGCAGGGGGAGAGGCAGAGGCAGAGGGAGAAGCAGGCTCCCCGCTGAGCCAGGAGCCCGATATGGGGCTCAATCCCAGGACCCCGGGATCATGACCCGAGCTGAAAGCAGACGCTCAACCATCTGAGCCACCCAGGAGCCCCTGTAGATTGTATTTCAATGCTCTTGAAAACTACTCTGAGTGGAAAACGGAGAGGTTACATAATGTAAGCAGGCCACTCTGCAAACAGAGCTGGTAGTACTCAAGTCTCTAGACTCCAACACCTTTTCCACCATGACCACACTGCTTTCCAAGAACAAAGTGAGCCTGAAATATTAAAATATGACTTCCAAGGTTTCATCAGGGCTTAAGGGAATGGCAAGGGGAATTCACATGGAGTGTGGATGGTTTAATGCAAAGAATCACAGGATCAGGGGAGAGAACTGGATCTGTATGGCAACAACCTATACACCTGTATGGAAATGCAAGTACAAGCATAGTAGCCAGCATAGGACTGATCGTGAGAGAGAAAGAGTCATTCAGTCAGTCATTTCTTTGTGCATTCATTCATTCTATTCATTCATTCCACAAACACTGATTGTCTAGGCTGGGTGGCAAATTATATATTAGGGATGTAATAGTGAATGAGACATACTCCTTCTCATCAAGGGTTTTATAACCTGGGAGAGAGGCTTGGCAATAAAATGTAATTAGAATACAATGTAGCAAGTGTTAAGTAATAATTACCATTATTCCTATTTTGTAGATGGGCTAAACTGAGTCTTAGAGTGGATAAAGTCCAACGTCACAGAGCCAGTGAGTGGCACAGTCCAGATTCAGTTCACACCCTTTGGGCACAAAACCTGTGCTTTTAATCCCCCTCTGGGAGATGTTAATAGGTGTGCTAGAAAAGAAAACTGTTGTTGTTTTAAGTTGAAAAAGTTTGGGAAATCTGTGAACTAAACGCTCCTCTGAGAGAGCCGTAACACACATTAGCATATTCAAGGCTTCCAGCCACTTTGTGGTAAGAAGCACTATTTAGAAAAGCATTTCCCAAACATTCAAATCTCTCAGCCAAAGCACAGTGTACTGTATTGTCTACGGTGGGGAAGCATGTAAATAATATAGTGTACAGGGAATGCTCCAGAACTCGACATCGTTTCTCCTGACATTTTAGGAGTATTGGTGAATTGGACAAGACACATTCATTAATTGGGCCTTCTCAGGTTTTGTGATGTTAAATAATTAAATCCTGATACACTCAGGAGTGAAAGAAGTAAAGAGAAATAGTATTTTTAGGCATGAGTTTCTACGGTGAACAATTTTTAGCGATTGCGTTCTCTGCTATCAATTATAGCAGCAGGTAGATTTAAAAATTACAGAAAGTGCCTTTTGTTCTCGTCACACTCCTGACAGCAGTGGCAGGTACCCACAAAGGAGAAAGCCCCTTGGGAAGTGAAATGATGATTTTAGATGCGTGTTTTTTATTGTCGAAGAGCAGGCACGTACGCGGGTGGAGGAGGTTGAGAGTGGGGGAAGATCACTGATCTACTTGGATCTTTTCTAGAAGTTTATTAGGGCAGGTTTTTTCCACACCCTCAAATTTAATGGTATAAGTTTATTCACAAATGGAGCAAGATTTTACTATCTCCAGGGACTTGACTGACCACTGGAGGTAGTAAGCGCATAATAACTCCAGTGTAAGACAGACTACAAGAGCCAAGAGAAAGGCGGAAAAGTGCTTTGAGGTGACTTCCATTAAGTAGAAAGACAAAGGTGGGAAGCTCCTCTGCTTGTAAGGTTTTATCAAATCCTGGCATGCCTGGCCTTTGGGTGGGATCTGCTCATCTGTTATTGTATCTATATTCCACTGTATCTCACAGTGGTGATTTTCCGATATGTAGGATGAGATGTACCAAAGCCCAATTTGATTTTCATGTTCCAACAATGCCCAGCTCTAAAGGGCATTTATGATTCTTAGCTGTGTGGGAAAAAATGAAGTCAGTTCATGCCACTTTCTTCTTCCAGGGACAAGAAAGAAGGAAGGAAGGAAGGGAGGGAGGGAGGGAGGGAAATATGAAAGAAAAAAGCCACTATCTTTAAATGCATTCCCTTTTATCACTGAATCTCTCTTCTTCAAACGTATTTTACCATTAGCTAATTTTTTTCCTTTCCTTCTCTTGGGCTAATTCTGCATTGTAGAGCTATTGGTATCATTAATGTATTTAATCATACTACCCTAATCCTTTCCCCAAACAGCACCTTTTAAAAAAGCATTGTTTTAAATAATGCAATATATGTTAAGAAAAAAAAAAAAGAAGAAGAAGAAGGTAGCGGGAGGGGAAGAATGAAGCGGGGGAAATCGGAGGGGTAGACGAACCATGAGAGACGATGGACTCTGAAAAGCAAACTGAGGGTTCTAGGGGGGAGGGGGGTGGGAGGATGGGTTCGCCTGGTGGTGGGTATTGAGGAGGGCACATTCTGCATGGAGCACTGGGTGTTATGCACAAACAATGAATCATGGAACACTTCATCTAAAACTAATGATGTAATGTATGGGGATTAACATAAGAATAAAAAATAAATTAAAAAAATTATTATTTAAAAAAAAAAAAGCGTTGTTTTAAATAGCACCATTCCCCTTCCGCTCCTTTGTCTGACGTTATCCATCGACTTCACCACTGCAGCACCATCACTGCACATATACAGAGGTTCTTTGATGCATCCACGTCTGTACCAGGCATTATATATGCTGTATCTCTTCACCTTATACCGACAGCAGGGGAGGAATTAACAATTCCACTTTAGAGATGAGAAGTCCAAGAGCCAGTGCTGCTAAAATTGTCCAAGGCTTCACAACCAACACCGTTGTTACATTTTGACTGTTTCTTCCCTAGAGTCTGTGCATGTGTAGAAGTTCTCCAGGGCCAGACTCTATGGGCTATTCTTATTACCAGAGATTGTCCTACTCTTTAAACACAGGATTTCTGGCAAATAACTGGGTTAGTTAGATGGTGAGTGTGGTTCGGTCAGTCACTGGGTTGTTTTAGGCCAACTGTTCTGCAACATAATATTCTATTTGTTGTTGTTATTTATTATTATTATTATCTTTTTTGCATTCCGGTTGCTAGATCAGTCTTGTCCAGTGTTTCACAATTAATCTGTGTTAGTTTCCTATTGTGGCCGTAACAAATTACCACAAACATAGTGGTTTCGAACAAATTTATTATGTCACAGTTTCGGAGGAAGTCCGAAGTCTAAAATGAGTCTTAGGAGGCAAAAACGAGGTGTCAGCTGGGCTAACAGTTGTAGTTTCAGGGGGAATCCATTTTTTGCCTCTTTGGTGCTTCGTGGCTGTACCAGTATTTGATATAGTATTTGTATCTCTCTGTCTCAAATGAATAAATCTTTTAAAAAAATTAAAAAAAAAACAAAGATAGTTGGAAAAGTTAATTTTTTGCTTGTTGTGATGACAGGCTGTTGGCCTCATCACTCTGTCTCTGTTGCCATATCTTCTTCTCACATTCTGATCCTCCTGCCTCTCTCTTATAAGGATGCTTTTGATTATGTCAGGCTCATCCAGATGATCCAGGATAGTTTCCCCATCTAGATCTTTAACTTAATCACACCTGCAAAGTCCCTTTTCCATGGAAGGTAACATTCACAGGTTCTGGGGATTAGGATGTGGACCTCTTTGGGTCCACTATTCATTCAACAAATACTTACTGATTAATAAGTGCAGTGAATTGTGCTGGGCTCTGGGGAAATCACACATAACAGCATGTGCTTGGGGGATAAAATAGCTGGGTTATCTGTTCTCATGGAGTTTATACCTTAACAGAAGGAACAGATGTTAAATAATAATTGTATAATTATTTAGCTTATTGTGCAACTGTTAATTACAATTGTAATACATTCTGGAAGGAGGGGATATGATGAAAGGCAAGGAAGTTGGGGTGTCAGGAAAAGCTTCTTAGAGGAAATGACTTCAGAACTGAGTTCTGATGTGGGTGACTATTTTAGGTGAAGACAAGGGCCAAGGGTGGATATTGGGAGACCACTGATTAAAACTTCAGGGGATGCCTGGGTGGATCAGTCGGTCAAGCATCTGCCTTCAGCTCAGGTCATGATCCCAGGGTCCTCGGATCAAGTCCCACATCAGACTCCTTGCTCAGTGGGGAGCCTGCTTCTCCCTCTGCCTGCCTCTCCCCTGTGTGCTCTCTGTCAAATAAATAAATGAAATCTTTAAAAAAAACTTCGAAATTTGAAGTATCTTTTTGAACAGTTCAAATTCACTAGAGTCATTAGCTTTTCTTGAGCTAAGGAAAGAAAGAAGCATATTATCAGGAAAGAGTTATTTTTTTAAACTTTTCTAAAGTAGGCAAGAAACATTTTCAAATCTTGAATACCATATAAGTGTCTTTCTTGGAATCACTTGATTTCTTCTACTTAGCGGAAACGGTAACTTAAATTTGCATTATTACTGCTCTATTTTGAAGATTTCAAAGATCTCTATGAGTTAACTGACCTCCAAATTAGTCTCTAAGCAAGTCTAAATAGATAAATTCTCCAAAATTCCAAATATGGGCTTACACCAAAATACAATATGGTATCTCTCTTGAGATACCTCGAAATGCCCAGAGAAAAGATTGAACAGTAGACTGTATATCCAAGCACAGGGCTTAATGCTTTCCTCAGTTATGTTAGTGTTTTAGGCCTTCAAGTCTTCAGGGAGCAATTTAATTTAGTGGTCTCTGATATTTAAAGCCTTTCTGTTGCTGTGATAATTTCTTGTCTAATGACTTTCAAAGAGTTTTGTGGAGGCAAAATACATAAGAGATAGTTGGAATCTCATTTAATTTTCACCCTTTTAGTTATGAGAAGATTGGTATTTCCCCCTACATTTTTGGTCCTTTGATCTTCCTTTTCTACAAACTAATTGTTTGTGGCCTTTGCTCATTTTTTTTTTTTTTTGATCTTATAAAAGCTCTTTGAATTGTGGAAAAGCAATTCTTTGTGTGGCATATTACAAAAACATTCTCCCCGTTTACTATTTTTTTTGACTTTGTGTTTGGCGGGTTTTTTATTAGTCAGATGTATTCATCTGACTTCTGTATCACAAATTACAAATAAAATTGCTCAGATTTTTCTTCTTTTATGGTTCCATTTTTAATGATTCAACCTTTAATTCATTTGGGTTTTATTTTGCTGTAAGAAATAGATAAACATTTAGCTTAAATTTTATTTCCGAATGGCTAGTCTTTAGTTCTATCCATTTATTGCATAAGCCAGTGTTGTACCACTGATTTGAAATGCTATTTTTATCAAAAACAAGAATCTCCAATGCACTTGGGTTTATTTTTAGGCAATATATTCTATTCCCTTTTCGGCTGACTTTTCCACATCTAGAAGGCTATATCCCCCTGTCATTTATCTCATTGTTCAAAATTTCCTGAGATGTTTAAATAGGAACTTTACAAACATTGTCAAATAAACAGCTCCACAACCAGCAATTTGCTTGAATTTTGATTTGTCTGTAAAATTTGGATAACAGAATAAGCTTGCAATTGTGTGGAAGGACTTTAAATGCTATATGACAAGTACGTAGGCCAGCTTTTGGTACGGGTGTAACAACTCAAATTGTTTTTGTCATTGCCTTTTATCATTCAGCCTTAATGTGTGCCTGTCACACAATAGGAGCTTAGTAAAGGTCTATTGCGAGAATAAAAGAATGACTCTTTATGCCTTAAAAGCCTATCAATTTCACCCAAGACACTTGTGACCTTAGTACCATTTCTGGTCCCAGTTACTAAAGATATGGTTGCCTTCTAGGTACAAACATGGGTTTATAAAGTGGAAAATTTTATTAACTCTTCCAGAGTAGTGAGGTAGTACACAAAAAAAAATGCTCCAAAATTGTAGGTTACTCTTCCTTGAATGTATGTTCCCTTCACAAGTAACATTTGATTTTTTAATAGTTTGCCAAGTCACAGTTGAAGATCAGCCATCATTCAAGAAGGAAATTTCCTTAACCTGAAATTCTGATGATCACCAAAATGGTTCTTTATTATTTAATGATTTGTTTCCCCCTAAGCTTGGATGTGTGAGAAAACACTCACATACTCTACAGAGTTAGGGTGGAGAACACGGGAAGAGCAAATACAAATTGGAGACGTTGACCAGACAACCAAATAGGAAGAGAAGCTTCTGTTTAGCTTTTAGCTGTTATTTGCTAGAATTGTCCATGTCAGTAGCCATGGAAACTCCAATGTAGTGATGATGACAGAGGAAGTAATTTTTTCTTCTTCCTTGTTTGACACAGAGATTCTGTTTAACTGAGAGCGCTGAATTCATTCTTATTTTCTGTGCACATGCCACACACAAAAAAGGCAAGTCATAATTACAATGTTGAGAGGACAAAGGCGGACTTTAGAGACTTGGGTCTTATTAAACAGAGATGGAGTAGAGAAATTTACCCAAATACATACACACACACACACACACACACACACACCATATTGGACAAAACGGAACTCATTGAAAAACTTTGGGGAAGATTAGCTCACACATCTGAAAGCACTGTACAGAATGAAATGTAGTGAGTGATTCATGAATCTTAGAAATTGTTCAATTCCGGTCTATTTGTAATTTTTCCTAAACCTTACTACCTGAGATCTTCAATTAAAAGAGATGCTAGATATTTTATTTTACACTTAATATTTAAGAAATGAAAGTAAGTTTGGGGCGCCTGGGTGGCTCAGTTGGTTAAGTGACTGCCTTCGGCTCAGGTCATGATCCTGGAGTCCTGGGATCAAGTCCCGCATCGGGCTCTCTGCTCGGCAGGGAGTCTGCTTCTCCCTCTGACCCTCCCCCCTCTCATGTGCTCTCTCTCTCTCTCATTCTCTCTCTCTCAAATAAATAAATAAATAAAATCTTAAAAAAAAAAAAAGAAATGAAAGTAAGTTCCTGAGATCAGCTTATTTATCTCTCAGTTGAACAACAATTTGTCATGTGACATTTTCTCATAAAAAGAGTACAAACTTACTCCTTCCCAAGCTTTTTTATGTCAGCCTTGTGGTAATTTGGGTCCCAAGGAAGCATGAGTTCCCTGTGTATGCATACAGTCCCACACACTCAGCGCTGGAGAACTTCGGGTTCCTCTGGCAATCAGACTCACTCAGGAAAAGGCCATTTCAAAGTCTGGATTGCTTTCCTAAGGCAATGGGTCCTCTTACAGTTTATTATTTTTCTAAAATAATTTTTAAAATTGGTATTAAGATGGTGTCTGCATTAGAATCACCATTTACGTGAGATGAGATAGGAAGATGATGACAAATGAGAAATAACTGGGAAGTTTTTCATAGCTAAAGGATGACCTCACGATAGACTAAGATGACTTAAAAAAGATCATCGCATTTCATGTATAACCCCAATTAAACTTTATTTTATGTACTGCTTCTTTGAAGCAATATTTTATTTTTATATTAGAATACATTTAATGTATATTTCAGTATATTTGCATTTTACCTGTTTATGAATTTTTGTATTTGAAATGTATTAAATAATCTGTTTGACTGATTTCAAGTACTTAAAATTTGTTGTGTGAAATAAATATCAAAATATGCTGAATTTTTACTCCAGTATTTGAATGACTCTTTAACACTGGAAGCCCTTCCAATCTGCCCCTTGTTTACATTTCCAGCCTCCCTCCCACTCTCCCTCACCCAGTGATAAATGTATTTATGTTTCTTTTCCCATATAGAGCTGGCATCTGGCTACCTCTCTTCCTTTGCTTGAGGCCCCTTCTCCTACCTGCGATGTTTACATTGAACAAGCACAACTGGTAGAATGGAATCTTAAAGCAAATTCATTCCTGACTCCCCCCTCCCATTGCCCACAGCCCTTTAAATGGGTTGGAGGCCCCCAGGGAAGTAAGGAGAATCTATCAGCACTAGAGCACATGCTCGAATATAATTCTCTTTTAATGTGGATCAAAGTGGTGTGAAGTAGGTCTTGACTATGCCTTCGAGATGTTTGTGAATGTAGCATGTCCCTGCAGCTCTGGGGTGGTTAGGAAGGGTGTCTGTTCCAAGTTACAGGGTATGCCTGGAGGGAGCAGCATAAAGCTGAGGAGGATCCGCTCCTGGCCCAATGGGTGCACTCTAACACTGATCTAATAAAGACACGACTCAAGCATGACAAGGTACACATGAAGGAACTGCATTCCATTTTCAATGTCAGGGTCCTGCTTATGCACACACGCAAGCATGCACGCGTGCACGTTCCAGCAGCAGGCATTGCCTTGTTTTGGATGCAAATGAGAGTAAGAGTGGTATAAATAATCCCCTCAAAGTAGGTAACACAGAACCATCTGGGTGGTCTTTACAATGCAGTCTGCAATTTTCTTCTTTCTGTTCCTTTCCTATCCTGTCTTGTCCTCCTTTCCAACCCCCCCCCCCTCCTCCTGGTGCCAGCTGAACATTGTAGATTGTTTCTTTTTTTTTTTTTAAGTTTTTTTATTTATTTATTTGAGACAGAGAGAATGAGAGACAGAGAGCATGAGAGGGAGGAGGGTCAGAGGGAGAAGCAGACTCCCTGCCGAGCAGAGAGCCCGATGCGGGACTCGATCCCGGGACTCCAGGATCGTGACCTGAGCCGAAGGCAGTCGCTTAACCAACTGAGCCACCCAGGCGCCTTTTTTTTTTTTTAACGATTTTATTTATTTGACAGAGAGAGACACAGCGAGAGAGGGAACACAAGCAGGGGGAGTGGGAGAGGGAGAAGCAGGCTTCCCGCCAAGCAGGGAACCCGATGCAGGGCTCGATCCCAGAACACTGGGATCATGACCTGAGCCGAAGGCAGACGCTTAACGACTGAGCCCCCAGGCGCCCCTGTAGATTGTTTCTTGCTTCAGTTAATTATGGATGACGTTTGTCATTTTGAGCACACGGTAGATAATGATATGAGCCATAGCTAAAGGATGGGCAAAAAGTGGGCTTGGAATGTCAACTGTGCCATAGATGACAGGCAGTTTATTAAGGTCCCTAAATGTGGTTCCACTTGTACTTTTGTTCCTACTGAAGTCAGATCCCATTGCTCTACACTGCTGGATTCTGCCCACTAGCTCCCTGGAGCAGAAGGACCACCTTTTCCCCTCCACCCTGCAGCATGCATTTCACAGGGGCAATGGCTCGTGTGGCATTATTTGTATTTTACCAGAATCGGAAACACATGCAAAGCAGGACACTGAGGGTACGGAGTCTTGCTTGTGAGAAATTACTGGCCCAGGAGCAGTGGTTCAATTAAAAGTAACTATACCCCAGGAGCAGCAGTGAGGCCTAGAGCACAGTGGGGAAGAGCTTGGGCTTTAAAGACAAACAGACCTGGGGCTGAATCCTCTCGTTGCCACTTATTAACTTTGTAATCTCTTAACTTCTCCTAGGCTCAATTTCTTCACCTGTAAAATAAGCCCCACCCCCTAGGAGCACCATTAAATGAGGTCACACATGTCAAGTGCAGCACTGGTGTGTTATCTAGACAGCAAACGTGCCTGGCACAATGGGAGCAACAAAGACGGGCAAGATGCAGACCTGCCACCTTGATAAGCTTACATCTTAATAAGAAAATCTATGTAAACTTAATATTTTAATATCTTTGTGCTATACTTTCCTCATCTATAACATGTGGACAACAATACCTATTTCATAAGATTAAATGATTCATGTACATAAAGTATTTAGAACAACATTGGCACATCATAGTACTTCAAAAGGTATTTATGATGCTGGTGGAGAGCAGAGTTAATATTTTGTGGAAAGGATTAGGAATTATTCTACAGAGAAAGTGACAGAGATGTGAGCTCGAAGGGTGGGCCCGGTATTGACAGGACATCCTGGGTGGAGGAATGATTGAGAACAAGGGTACAGAGGTGGGAAGGTTAAGGTGAGCTCAAGAGAGAGCCAATCACTCCATTTTGGCCACAGCAGGGGGTACACAAGGATAACCATGGAAGTCCAGGAAGGCTTTTTGAGAATCCTGAAATGCTAAGTGAAAATGCATACCTAACTGGGTAGGCAATATAGAAATCATAAGCTGGGCACAGAGATAGGCACTGGGAAAATTAATGTGTCCACGAAGTAAGGGAAATCAGAATTTCCATCAATGATGCAAATGAGAAGCTAGTGGCACTTTGTTTATTCATTTGACAAATACTTCTTTATTATGTGTGAGGCACCATCTTAGGCACTAGGTGTACAGTGGTGACCAAGGCAGAGTCCTCCTGGAGGTGATAGCCTAGTGGGAGAGATGGATAGACAAGCAATCACCCGGGTGACCAACTGCTCAGGTTTTCCCAGGATGTGGGACTTTCAGGGCTTATCCCAGGAAGCAGCATCATGTTCATTGTTCATTAAACACTTGTTCATTAAAACAAGTCAGGTTCCGTGGAGGGGCCTACAAGAGCTTCGACAAGAAGGGTATGTAGGACGAGTCAGGGATGGACTCCCTGAAGAAGCAACATGTGAGCTGAGATCTGAAGGACAGGAAGTCCACCCAGTTGAAGAATGAGGGAGAAACTGATTTCCACAGCAAGGCACTGAGGTAGAGTGACAAGATCAAATTTACTTCATAGAAAGGCCTTTATGGCATCGGTGTGGAGAATTTTTTGGAAAGCAGGCAAGAGCAGAATTTGATTGGACTAACTAGGAAGCTAGAGTGGGAGTTACATCAAAGGATGATTGTGGGAATCCTTCATGTAGTGATACTGTTACACACGCAAAACACAATGACCCTCACAGGCACAAAAATTATCAGACACGGAGAAGACCATATTGTATGATTCCATTGATATGACATTCAAGAACAGAATTTTATATGAATGAACTAACCTGTGGTGATAGATTTTAGAACAGTGGCTACACTGTGGGGTAGGTATTGACTGGGACAGTCATGAGGGAGGCATCTGGCAGCAGGCTGGAAATTATTTACATCTTTAGTAGGTAGGTAATTCCACCTACTAACTCACACCTGCTTTGTAGGTGTAATTTGTGCCATGGAAATGAAAAGAAGGTCTGATATATACCATTAAAAAATACATGCTCAAAGTTTAATGTTAAGGGGGAAAAGTAGAGTAAAAAATTACATATACACAATCATAACTCTCAAAAAAATCAATATAATAATAATTAATTTAAAATTAAAAGGAAAACATGCAATATTTGACATTGGTTATTTGTGGTGGTGGGATTTCAGCTGACTGATGTGAAGAGACACCCCAGGAAGGATTTTCAGAAACACTGACAATGGATAAGAGATTAACTATCCACTCTCAGCAGGCTAGGGATACGAATCCCAGTTCTGTTCTTTCCTAAGGGAGCGACTTTCAGCAAGTTACATAACCTCTTTACCCCAGTTTCTGCAACATTAAAAAAAGGGGTCATTATAAACAATGGTGCCTCCATCCTGGAGTTGTCTGGGGGACTAAATAAGGTGAACGGTAAGCACAGCACCATGTAGGATAGTGAATCTTCAGGAAGTACCAGTTGTTGCTATTAAAGAAATCTTGAAGGCAGAAGAGAGTGAAGCTGTCCATGTTTGCACCAAATGCCCCTCTTCCCTGGGGCACTTGTAGGGATGGATGCTGGTGATGGGGATTTGAGGAGAAGGATGAAGGTCCAGAACAGTGACTGGGGGAATGTCAAGCTGAGCCCTGCTGGGGTGCAAGCTGAGCCATTTCTAGGGTGAAATCCTCCCACTCCCTCCCAGCCAGCTAGGATGGCTGAAACACTCCCGAGTTAGGAACTGCCAAGGGTGTTGTAATGGGAAGACAAGAAAATGGTATTCTGGGTATAAACTCCACAGGGTACGAAAATAAAGAATGTCATTTTACATAGGACAGTTTAAAGTTGAACATTTTGTGACTATGTATAACTACGGTTGTGATGTATATATAACATGATGTTATTTAAGGAAAGGAAATGACAAAAAACCCGTATCACATGCCTTTGTACATAGAGACACATTTCCTCTGTGCATTATCAAATAGCAAATATTATGATACCATATTCACATGCTATTTGAACACATGAAAAAAATTTTTAATTAAAAGTTCCTATCCCTTCTAGAAACTAGTGGATTTCAAAGCTTCTCAGGTAGAATTCGGGGAAATGTAATTGACATGCAGTCAAGGACCTAGGAAGCATGACATGCGCTTATACTCCAGGTATTTGCACCCCTCTTTTCCTTCTCAAGGGGACAGGCTTATGATATTTAATGCTGTCATTCAGAAGCATCATGTTCATTGGTTAGGCCACAAAGTGTTAAACTGACTTTAATTCAATGAGAATAAAAAGGAAATTACATATAAATCAGAAACCTATTGTGTCATACACAGAAAAACTACAATTCTGGAATAGGAAGCATAGAATTTTATTTTATTTTATTTTAATTAATTAATTTATTTATAGGAAGTTTCTGAAAAATCAATATTTTGAGGCCTAACCAGATTTAATATTATACTTTCACTCAGAATATGAGCTGAGAATATTGTCAACATTTGCAGCCGTGTCTGCTGTCTTCCAATTGAAAATTGTCCAACATGATATAATGCACACAGGGTGTTCTGAAGAGCTATCTGAATAATAATGATATTGATAATAATGATATTGTCTACACTTCTACTAACACGTTTTTATGTAGCAGGTATCGTGCTGAGCATTTTGGGTGTATTAGCTAACTTACTTCCCACAACAAACCTGTGAAGGAGGTACTTTAGGCATTTTATTATATCCATTTTTGGGTGAGTACAATAAAGCTCAGACTAGGATGACCAACTGCTCAGGTTTTCCCAGGATGTGGGACTTTCAGGGCTTATCCCAGGAAAGTCCTGGGCAAACTGGATGAGTTTATCTTTCTACAAAAGTGACCTGCTTGATTTTTAAATGGTAGAGAGAAATTTAATCTCTTATCTTCTTGGCTGGTTAGATTTCCCACCTACTGCCAGTCCACCTCTAGATTATAGTCTACGATAGTTAAATAGGAAAAGACATTCTTTGGCAGCATGGGGTGGGGGGAAGGGTCTAGGGCAACATTATTTCACACGATGTAATTGAAAATGTCATTTTGCCTCTTTCTGTTCCCAAACCCCTGAGCCAGCGAAGCTGAACCTCCCTTTACAACATTTCCAAAGGGCTTGCATGTCACCATAATCTGACATTCAAAGTGAAAACCCACTCACCTTGGGAAGCGGGTAGAGATGACACAATGGTTGGCCAGGGTCCTGCTTACAAAACTCCAGGGTATGACACAACACATCAGCATTCATATCTGTGCTAAGCCTGGAGGGAAATGGGACAGAACAAAGGCTATTTAAGATCTCTCGGGCATTTAGGAAATAGAACTTATTTCAAAGGAAGGTAAATCCCCAGAATGGATTCTAGCTTGGTGTTTGAGTCCAGCCCCATGTAGCTGCCAGATCATAACGATCTCCTGCCGCGTTGTTCTCTCCTCTGTTTAGAATAAGGTCCTGGGGGTGGGAAGGGGACACAGACAGCACTGAGCTGTGGTCAGCCTCTCACATGGGCACTGTGATTCTTTTCAGAAGAAGCCACAAATACAACTGGGAAAGGAAAAATGGAGAGGGGTATCATTTGATGGAAACAATATTTTAAAGTTTGCTAGGTCTTATAGCAAAAAAATCATGTGTGATAAAGCCTTAAACACCTAAAATTATTATTATTATTATTTTTTTTTTTTTAAATTTGAGACAGAGAGAATGAGAGACAGAGAGCATGAGAGGGAGGAGGGTCAGAGGGAGAAGCAGACTCCCTGCCGAGCAGGGAGCCCGATGCGGGACTCGATCCCAGGACTCCAGGATCGTGACCTGAGCCGAAGGCAGTCGCTTAACTGACTGAGCCACCTGGGCGCCCCACCTAAAATTATTTTTAAGGCATAATCCAAATCCTTTCTTTCCCTTTAAAATAAATATATTTCTTTTGGAAGAAAATACAATGTAGTTGACTCCCCCTGCCCCAGGATGGTATAAGGAAAGTGTCTTCAAATGTTTTGGTTTAATCGAGTTTGAAGGGGCTAAAACAAACCCTCCGTATCAGTTTTCTACCTGACACTCCCCGAACTCTTCTTACCAAGAAGAATGAGAACAATGTGCTGCTTCAAATGAAGGGACGAACAGAGCATGGATTTTTCGTAACTATTCCAAGGAAATAATTGATTCAAACCCAACCCAAACGAAACCGAAACAACAACAAAAAGAATCTATAAACATAGGCTGGTAATATCTAGAGACTGATCTCAGAAAACCAGATCCAGATTCTAGAAGATACTTTTTGGGGTTTCTTCCCAGCTCACATGATCATTTAACAGTCTCCCCTCACCCATAGGGGCAGGTTCCCGGCAACTGTGCTTGTACTCCCTATCTCTTGGCCCGTTGATTGGACCTCACCGGATGACATTGGACAAGCAGGACCAGTCAGATTCTCTCTTATGGAAACTTAGAATTAGTGCTAAAGATTTCAGCTTCATTCTGGGCTGTTCCCAGAATAATAGGAGCTATAGTGACTTGGGACTATAATGTCATTTCCTGCCATGTGGACTGAGCATTTGGAAAACTAATCTGTAGGATGGGGTTCAGGGGTCAGAACCCAGTTTGTGCAGTGAGGAAGCCTGGGGAGAACGTGCCCCTGTGTTCCTGGGGGCTTCCAGGTCCCATTTCCATCTCTGTCTGAGGCCTGGCAAGATGGCTTCTTAAGCTTTTGTGAGCATCTAAGTTAAGAGGGAGAAAGAGAGTCATCTGCTTGGCCCCAGGGCTCCTTCATGAGAGGTGGAGGGGAAGTTATCTTGAAGTATAAAATGAAGTCACATCTTCAAAGTTGAGGGTCAAGCTGTATATAGCAGATAAAGTCCGTTAGCAAACTAATGTCTACTAAGGGTCAGTAAATCAGGAGAGGGTGGCTGTTTTCACACATCTGTCCTCAACTTAATGGTTCATTTATTTAACTGATGACTGCTGTTTTTATGGGGGTCTAATATTTAGTGGGCTCAGGAGAGTGATAAATAGGGCTCTGCTTAACTTTTTTTTTTTTTAACCTACAGCCAATAATCCCATCTGTGGTAATCCAGGACCACCAACTAATCATATGATTTCAAGACCTATTCATTTTCTCTGCAAATAGAGCACAATTTCAAGTAAGTGAACTTGATTACAGGAGTGGAAATGGGGTCCCCACAGTCAGAGAGTGAGGCTGATGGTCTCTACACTGAGGAATAGGAGAGGAGAACTAGGTATGTGGTGTTCTTCCCAGAGTCCTCTAAGATCAGAGCTTCATCATCAGAAGACTGAAAGTGAGAAACAGTCCTTTGGACAAGAATAGAAAATGCTGAGCATCATAAATCCAGACAAGTGTAAGACCACTAGAATGTACAAGATGCAAAGAAGTGGCAAAGTAGCATATGTGCTCTTTACGAGCCATGGGGCAGAAAGCTCAGGTGATGCATAAAATGTGAAATCCTTAGGAAATCTCCAAATTCATAATAACCATTCCCACCCAATATTATTTTCCTATAGCAGCAAAAAGACCAAAATAGTCACATTTTATTTATTTTTTTTAAGATTTTATTTACTTGACAGAGAGATAGCGAGAGCAGGAACACAAGCAGGGGGAGTGGGAGAGGGAGAAGCAGGCTTCCTGCCAAGCAGGGAGCCGAATGTGGGGCCCGATCCCAGGACCCTGGGATCATGACCTGAGCCGAAGGCAGACGCTTAACGACTGAGCCACTCAGGCACCCCAAAATTGTCACATTTTAATTCACTTCTTTTTACTACCCTTACTGGTATAGAGGTGTGTAGGAATGAGGCATGTGGTGGGGGACCAGGGGTGGTGGGGGAGGAAGCATCAACACATTTGGCAGAGCTAATTAACAAGTTTAATTAGGATCATAGTAGAATGAAGTCAATGATGATGATCATCACCATAAATCAAAAGAAGGGAGCAAGGTCAGGGTTAACAGACAGGTTAATAGACAGAGTAACAGCCTATGGCAGGGAGTGAGGACAGGGCCTTCCACACATGAAAGCTCTCAAATTTAGACCTTGACATCACTTTCAAAGAAAGTTTATATATTAATATATAGTCACAGAGATATACTCACAACACTGAAAGAAGATCTTCCTCATGCAACTTAATACTTTTATCCAATTTCTGGACCACACCCATAGCACACTATGAATTTGTTCATTTCTCTAAATCTTGTACACTAGTCCCCCTCTTATCTGTGGTTTTGCTTTCCATAGTTTCAGTGACTGGTGGTCAACTGTGGTCTGGAAGCAGATGATTCTCCTTCTAACATATCATTTGAAGGTCAAGAGTAGCACATACACCCCAATGTTCATAGCAGCAAAGTCCACAATTGTCAAACTGTGGAAAGAGCCGAGATGCCCTTCAACAGACAAATGGATAAAGAAGTTGTGGTCCATATATACAATGGAATATTACTCAGCCATCAGAAAGGATGAATATCCAACTTTTACATCAACATGGATGGGACTGGAGGAGATTATGCTAAGTGAAATAAGTCAAACAGAGAAAGACAACTATCATATGGTTTTACTCATATGTGGAACATAAGTAATAGAGCAGAGGACCACAGGAGAAGGGAGGGATAACCGGGAAGAAATCAGAGAGGGAGACAAACCATGAGAGACCCTGGACTCCAGGAGACAACTGAGGGTTACAGAAGGGAGGGGTGGGGGGATGGGGTAATCAGGTGATAGGTATTAAGGAGGGCACGTGTTGGGATAAGCACTGGGTGTTATATGCAACTAATGAATTGTTGAACACTACAACAAAAACTTAGGATGTACTATATGTTGGCTAACTGAACATAATGAAAAAAAAAGTAGCCTAATGCTACATCACAATGCCTTGTCATTCATCCCCCTTCATCTTATCACGTAGGCATTTTATCATCTTACATCATCACAAGAAGAAGGGTGAGTACAGTGCAATAAATATTTTGAGAGAGAGACAGAGAGAGAGATCACGTTTACATAACTTATATTACAGTGTGTTGTTATAGTTGTTCTATTTTATTATGGTTGTTAATCATTTCCAATGCCTAATTTATAAATTAAACTTTATCACAAGTATGTATGTATAGGAAAAAATAGTATATATAGTTCAGTACTATCTGATTTCAGGCATCCACTGGGGGGCCTTGGAATGTATCCCCTCTGGATAAGGAGGGGACTGCTGTAATTATCTTGTGACTGGCACAGATACTGCTTTGTGTTTTTGGTGTCTAAAAAATACATTAATTACATTTAAGGCGTACTATGTTATAAACCCCATTACACATTTTCTTCTAAAAAATGTTAGTAGCTTAAGGCCTCTCCTGATCTCTGAGAGCTCCTAGGTTTGGAATACAAGAGTTTATGATTTGGAGGAAAGCATAAATAAATCCCAGGATGCGAGGTGAGATGTACAGAAGACAAGGATCAGGCTTGCTATGGCAACAAATGGCACGATGGAGGTCAAAACCAGGTAGAGGAGGACCTAGCACATGGTCACTGGCTAGGATTGGTTGCTCCTAGAATTATCCCCTCCCTGCATGACGCAGGTTCTTGGGGGAATGCCTGAGTGCTCAGGTGTCCCACTTCCCAAAAACATCCTGTGGCTTGCCAATGGGCAGGAAGTGTAATTGCTGAATAATTAGTCCATGAATCATTGAGAATCGACTGGTATGAAATAATGAGGAGGGATGCCCTCTGGGTTAGGAAACACATTTAATACTGGAAGCCTGAAATTCAGGAAAACTAAATCATAAGTTTGTCATTTTCAGCACCTATATCAACCCCAAACTGTATGTGATTGATTAAAACAAGTTGTAAGAAGAGCACACCATAAGAGGAGAAATTTCTATCAGCAAACAACTAATATGGGTACTGGAAAATTACTAACAAATCAAACTAATGGTGGACAGAACCATGAAGAGGGATGATTTACTACATATGTCTTTCTTCAAATGGCCCACCCAATACTAATGAGAATTTGTTGTCTTAGGTCTTTAAGTCATCTCAAAGGAAAAAATGTCCTCCCCTCCCTGCCACCTACTCAGCGAGTGGCCCTCTTTTAGTGGTTTGCTGGGACGATTCTTCTATAACACCTTGTGTTCATTTGCTGTCATTTGAGATGGGGACTGTCCCTTGTACAGTTCACACCTGCAGTACGTAGTATAGTGTCTGTCTGTCCTCTCTGATCCTTGTGCTTATGTCTCTTGCACTTGCCACTCTCCAGCCAGCTACAGAAGAACAATGGGTTTCTCAACCAACCTAGGCCACAGCCCTTTTACTCCCCATACATGTGGTAGCTAATCTCTGGCTCCCCCTTTTGGGTATCTACATGCACTGCCCTCTTTAGCTTCTGTGACTTTTTTCCACCTACCTCTCTGGTTCCCTGATCCAGGCCCAGCAGAACCTCTCTGGTCAAGCTGACATTTCCCCCAGAGCACTTATATACCTCATACTAGGTATATAAGCAGATTCAATGGATAGGCTAAAAAGTTCTTTTTCTGTTTTAATATGTTCAAGCAGTTTCTTTGGAGCAGTCTAGTCATAGCTCATCTGTAGTGATACTTTTTTTCTTTTAAAATAATAAAATAATTAATTCAGCAAGCATTTATGGAAGGCCTTCAATATATATTGAAGACTCAAATATAGCACCAAGCCCTGAAGATACAAAGCCCTCTCTTTCTCCTCCACCCTCCCTCCCTCCCTCCCTTCCTTCCACATATTCAGTATTTTGCTAAGTACCTAGAGATGCAGAGACAAATAAAATGCAGTCCTGGTTCTCAGAAGGCTTTCAATCTAGTTAGCAACTCAGAAAAAGTCCATGGAGAATGAAATTATACATAGATGTGGTAAGTGTTGTGCTAGGGGTTTGCATGGGGTCCCAGGAGTGTGTGTGTGTGTGTCTGTGTGTGTGTGTGTGTGTGTGTGTGTGGTGGTGACAGCAGTGGAAGTGTTGTCTGTCTTAGCCTGCAGAGGGTCAGGAAAGCTTCCAGAGGAAGAGACCCTGGAACTGAGGTCTAAAGAAGTAGAATTTGTCTGGGGGTAGAGGTTTCAGAGGCACCAAGCAGGGGGAACATCTTATGCAAATGTCCTGAGGCCAAAACCTCTTGGTGTGTGTGGGGAATTACAAGTGGTTTGGAGTGTGGAGGGATGAATCTGAAAACGTCCTCAGGGACTGATTTATAAATAACCCTGTGTATATCACTAAGGAATCCTGCAAAAGGTGTGAAGACTGAAGAACTTTATGATTGTGCCATATTAGTTTGGCATTTAAAAGATATTTGGCCCGCTAGAATGTGGATTGTTGACTTCCAGGCCCATAGGCAGGACTGCAAGCCTAGAATCCAGTTAGGAGGCAGGAACAGTAATAGAAGTAGGAGTTAAAAAGAAAGCATCCTTGCCTTCCAAACACTCCCAGTCCAGGGCTCACTAGAAATCCCTTATCATAACAGAGTGAGGTACATATTGATGGAGGCAGGTATACAGCACAACTTAGCACGGACGACCACTGTGGACCGTATGATTTTAAGTTCCACTCGTCTTTAAAATTCTGCCAACTCTAGGCTACCTAGTTGTGGGAAATGATGCCTCTGAGCCTCTCTGCTTTGAGGCTAGTGGCATATAAAAGAGGAACCCCATAAGAATATTCATCATAATACCATTCACAAGAAAGAAAAACCAGTAAACAACCCAAAAACCCATCAGTGGGAGAATGAAGGAATAGATTCTTGTAGTGACACAATATTCTACATAGTCAGAGGAAATAAACTACAGCAATGACACTATGTTATGTTATGGATGGAACTTAGACGTATAAATCTAAGTGGTAGGTCCCAAAAGATTATATACAATGGGATACTCTCTTCATAAACTAAAGAAATAAATAAAATAAGTTTTAAAGAAATATATATAATAAATATAGTAAAATTCTAATTATTTTATGTAGTTATATTATTTTACCATTAATTATAATTATTAATCATTAAGCTATTAATCCATTAATATTTGAGTAAGATTAATTTTCTCTATTACATTGACATATACTTCTTATATACTAATTATAATTAACATATTACATATCTTTATTCTATTTATTATTTATATATAAATATATATTACACATATTTATTAGCATAAATATGTATAAATTTAACATAATATATATTAACATAAGTATATATACATGTATACTAAAACTACAGAAAAAGGAAAGCAAGAGAAAGATGAATATGGAGTTTATTAAGTGGATGGAGAAAAGCATGAGAATGAATGACCGAGGGACTGGATGGTTAGAGTAAATTATAATCAAGGTCCTAGACTTAGTTTTGGGTGGTGGGTTTGGAAGCTAATTACTTTATTCAAAGTAACTAAGTAACCAAATAATAAATATAAGAAAGCCATGTATGGATCGTTGATGAGAAAATGCCATGAATAGGAAGGAATATGATTTATCTGATCCAGTGCACCTGAGCTCAAAAAAGAAACACAAGCGAAAGAAGGAAGCAGACAGATTATAATGGCGCCCAGGTGGGATCCTGAGAGGCAAGGGCTAGGGCTTGTGGAGAGAGCCAGGAAACCTGAGGGAGGAGAGAGGAGAACCTAAGAACATGGTCTGGGACCTGAGCTGGGAGACAAGGGAAAGGCCGGGGCTCTTTGGGGAGTCTTTAGGTCCGGACAGTAGGATCTGGTTACTTGTTGCTAAAATTCCTCCTGAAAGGCTCTTGAAGAGAAATCGAGCCAGGTGCCACACTCTATGTAATTCAAGGGGAGCCTTTGCCTCGAGTGGCAATGGATCTGAGTCAGGTCTGAATGTTCCACTACTAACAAGAACAGGAACACAGCTCAAGCCCTTGTTCAGTGAGTGCATCCAGCTGCCTGGCAGCTTTCCTGTTGCCCCCACATCCCAGCAACTGGCCCAGGTTAATGTGCCAGCATACTCACAGTTTTACGAGGTCCGGTCCAAACATTCTTATCACTAAATAGCAGGTGGTCTTCAAGAACAGCTTTTCTAAGAAAAAAGAAAGAAGGGGAAATAGATTATTTTTTATTCTGATGAATTTAACACATGAGTTAAAAATAATCATCTTTTACTAGGAATTGATGCTGAATGATTAATTAATGAGTAATTATAAGGGCTTAGGGGAAATGTTACAGTTAACGTATTCATTAAAACATCATCTTAGGTTTATGTGAATGCCACTTTGTTTACCGTACATGATAAAGATCACCAGTTTATTATAAAAAAACAAGTTAAATTTTTGGGTTTTATTTTCTTTTGTACAGCAAGGAATATCTGGTGAAGATCTCCTTTGTTGAAATAAAACAGGACTCACTGTAAATAATCTGAAATATAGCTCTGTTATAAATACTCTTCTTTCGTGTTCATTTGGGAAAAAAAGATTGCATTTTGGCTATTTATTTTTTGCTGTTGGTATTCCAGAGATAGGAGACTGTCAAGATCCCTGCACTGCCATCTAGACCAGAGAACACAGACACACAGACCCCAACACACACACACATTAACAAAGCAAACTCCTTCCTCTCCATTGTGACAGTACAGGGATGCTTTGTGGATTGATCTGTACAATGAAATTTGTGAACCCTCTGGTCCTGTTTTTCCAGTTTGTGAGTCCACTGTGAAACCTTGGGAATTAGAACCTTAGCACAATTAAGACAGATGGGCCGTCTTAAGAAAATATGGGAATCTCTCCCTGATGGGAATTTATCTTGTCATGCTTATCTCAAACTGGGCTACTCATAACTTGCTTGGAGGGTAGGGTAGTGAAAGAACAGGATAAAAACTCTCTCTAGTACTTCATTTTTACTCAAGAGTAAATAATGTAAATATTTCTTTTGTATTACGATACATCTATTCATAGGGCTTTTTTTTTTTCTACAATAAAGCATGAACTTCAAACACACTGTGCTTTTGAAGTAGGAACTTAAAACTATATCCCCACATTGACCTTATAGAACCATGGGGGAATACTATGACATCTTTTGACAGCAAATTAGATAACTAGATGAGATAGACAAATTCCTAGAAAGACAGGCTGCCAAAACTGGCTCAAGAATAAATAAACAATCTGGATAGATGTATAACAAGAGATTGAATTAGTAATCCAATGCTTCCGCCAAAGAAAAGCTCAGAACCAGATGGTTTCACTGGTGAATGATACCAAATACCTAAAGAAAGCATCTGCATAGATTTTCTCCAAAAAAGATAAACGAATGGCCAATAAGCACATGCTCAACCTCTTTAGCTATTAAGGAAATGCAAATCAAAACCACAACGAGATACCACTTCACACCCACTATGATATGGTATAATAAAAATGACAGATAATAGCAGGTACTAATGTGGAGAAATTAGAATCTTCATACACTGCTGGTGGGAACATAATACAGTGCAGCCACCTTGGTTAATGGTCTGACAGTTCCTCAAATAGTTCAACATACAGTTGCCATACGATCCAACAAGCCCACTCATAGGTATATACCCAAAAGAATAAAAAATATACATCCATACAAAAATTTGTACACGGATGTTCATAGTAACATTATTTAAAATAGCCGAGAAGTGGAAACAATTCAACCCAAATGTCCATTCATAAATGAATGAATGAACTAAGTGGGCTATATCCATGCAGTACAATATTATTCAGCTGTGAAGAGTAATGAAGCTCTGCTACATGCCACAACTTTGATGGACATTAAAAACATTATGCTCAGTGAAAGAAACATAATTTCATTTATATGAATTGTCCAGAAGAAGCAAGTGCATGGAGATAGAAAATGGATTAGTGGTTGCTTAGGTCTGGGGAGGACAGATATTTGGGGTGGTGACAGCTTAGAAGTGCGAGGGTCCTTTTCAGTATAATGAAAATGTTCTAAAATTCATTGTGGTGAAGAATATACATCTCTGGGAATATATTAAAAGCCATTGAGGTATACATTTTAAATGGGTGAATTGCATGGTAGGTGAATTATACCTCAATATACCTGTTTTAAAATAAAAACATCTCCTCTTCCCCCTGGATGCTCCATTTCAGGAGAACTGCTGTGGGCATGTCAAGAACCCCTGATGTCACAGGACTCAGAGACTGGATTTCAGCACCTGTCTGACCTTCAATTGCTTACCCTTTCTGGGTTTCAATTCCTTCATCTGAAACATATGGGAAAGGGATTCAGTCCCCTTCACTAGACCATCTAGGAACTTGGGAGAATTATGTAACGGACATTCAAAGTTACATGAATTGGCAAAGCACTCCGCAAGTGAGTTTCAAGTATGCCTAATGTAGAACTAGTTTAGCTGAGAGCTGGGCAATATTTTGCTCTTGCAGTACTGCTTGAAAGAGAAAATTTGCCTTCTTTCTGGTAAAATAAAAGATGTTGGGGTGTGTGTGTGTTTGTGTATTTTTAAAGATTTTATTTATTTATTTGAGAGAGAGAGAATGAGAGACAGAGAGCATGAGAGGGAGGAGGGTCAGAGGGAGAAGCAGACTCCCTGCTGAGCAGGGAGCCCAACGTGGGACTCGATCCCGGGACTCCAGGATCATGACCTGAGCCGAAGGCAGTCGCTTAACCAACTGAGCCACCCAGGCGCCCCGGTTTGTGTATTTTTAGAACCCTGTTTTGCTCAGGTTGAAATGAGTGGCTGCAAGTTTCTCCTTGCTCTCTGAGTAGGACCATCTGAATGATCCATTTCTTGAGTGGATTCTGTGATCATTTCCCAGATGGATTCTGTGATGATTAAGAGTAAGGGGCTCCTGGAACAATGGCTGGTTTGGAACATGAGATGGCCCCTTGACAGCTAAATTCTAGGTCAGCACAGAAGGGTACAGAGTGGAGTCATGCAAAGTCTCCAGAGCAAGCCAGATAGAGCCCAGTCAGCATGATCAGATGTAACTTCACTGTTAGTGATACAACCATGGAAAAGATAGTTGCTCACATATTGCTAGTCACCTATCTGATGTAAAATGTATACAGTTAAACTATCTGTGACCAGGAAGGTACAAGAGCATTTAATTTCTACAGAGTCAGACTTGGAACAGCATAGGAGAAAAAAATGTGGCCATTCCCAAGGGCAAAAGAGGGTTAAAAAGGAGCAAGTGAGCAGTCATCGTACATTAAATATATACATGTGTTTGTAAATAAAACCCAGAACATTCTAGGTTGTAATTCACCTTCACATTTACCATGAAGAAGTTTCTCATAAGAACCTTTTGAGGGGTGAGATACCACCTCACACCAGTCATAATGGCTAAAATTAACAAGTTAGGAAACGACAGATGTTGGCGGGGATGTGGAGAAAGGGGAACCCTCCTACACTGTTGGTGGGAATGCAAGCTGGTGCAGCCACTCTGGAAAAC
>NW_023270451.1:50259590-50328721 GCF_011800145.1 Mirounga leonina
GGGGGTGGGAGGATGGGTTAGCCTGGTGGTGGGTATTGAGGAGGGCACGTTCTGCATGGAGCACTGGGTGTTGTGCACAAACAATGAATCATGGAACATTTCATCTAAAACTAATGATGTAATGTATGGGGATTAACATAAGAATAAAAATAAATAAATAAATAAAAAATACTACAAAAGTAAAAAAAAAAAAAAAAGAACCTTTTGAGGGAGTGTTTATTCTTACCCTTGTTCTATAGGGAGGAACCTTAAGGTTTAGAGAGCTTAAGGCCCCAGATCCCAGATCTACGACATGGTTTAGGAAGAGTTTAACTTTTTTACTCCAAAAGCCCATGTTGTTTGTAGAGTGCATTTCAACGTACTTAGAACATTTTATCTGATGCTTCGTCTACTCCAGGTGTGGCAGGTACTGTGATACACTGAGTGGGAAATTTGAAGCCCCGGGAGATTAAACGACCACAAAGCTAGTTTTGAGGCTCTGTTTTCTAGTTTGTTTGTAGATTTTCAGAATCTCCAGTACGCGAAGAGGGATTCCCTCTTCATTTTAAATCCACACGAGTTTTTAGCTATCATATTCCATGAAGATAAGATTTTTGCATAGGGGACCCAAGAAAGTGAAGCTCTAGCAAGGGTCTCAGGGCATATGAGTCTACTGACCCCTAGGGAGAATGATTCCATTAATCATTTTTCCATTAACAATTCTGAGATTCTTTCAAGGTGTTTACTAATGAGAGCCAGCAGCAAAAGCAGCAGGTGAAACTGAAGGTCAGTAATGCTTTGCAGAATTAAAAAAAAAAAAATCATCTTCCCAGGCAAGGAAAGGCCAACGTGATTTACTGAGTGATTATTCTCAAGAATGGTGCTTACATGCTTTCAGTCTGCTAAGGTTATGTCTTCCGAACTTGTTTTGCTTTGGAGGTAAAAGCAATGCTATTTAAAAATAATTTTAAAAATAAAACCTGTGTGTTGAAGTCCATAATTTCACGTCCTCTGTCTCCCATTCTCCTGGCTATGGTTCAGGCCTATTTTGATTTCAAGAAAGAGAAATCCTGAGCTAGGAGACAAACTATCTTTGTCACCCTCTACAATCTGCATAGCCATTCTGCACCCTGGTTTCCACATCCGTAAAATGGCAACAGTAATGCCCCCCGTGACTTCATGTATGTCAAATGAAAGAGCCTTTACTGAACTGAATACCTTATTTCTATCCAGAGGTAAAACATTAATTAATAAAAGAAAATAACCCCAAGCAGCATTCTTACCTACCGCAGAAAACTGAAATACCACTTTGATTCCCTTGTTAAAGTGTCAACTTTTATTTTACCAGAATCTGACCTTCAGCCTCTCATTTACCTCAGCAGACTCTGAAATGTCCTGTGCTGAGTCAGGAGCCCAGACCGTACCCTGAAGACCAGCAATCTTGGTCCATGTTGTATTACATTTCACTAGTACATTAGGACAGTGTCATCTAGGAAGGAGGATTTTTACTGAGCCTTTCATCTTTGAACAACACAACTTTGCCTAAAAAGAGAAAATCAAACGCCAGGTACAAACAGTGATATGTGTCAATGTGGTCTATTACACAGAAATGACAACCAATCAAAATAAATCTTAATGATAATTATGACTGTTTTTCACTTTTTTCCTTTTTTTGTGAAATGGTAATAATATTTTCCTCTTTTTTCTCTAATTCAGAGATATGAAAATACAAAGTAAGGTTTATAATAGATTGTGAACATCCAGTAATAGGGGGATGGGTCAGTAAAATATGGGACATTTATATGGTAAAGAACTATAGAGTAATTAAGAGGCTTGACCTCAGTCTCTATGTCTTAACATAGATCTATAGATCTCAAAAACATACTGTTGAGCGAAAAACAGAAGTTGCAGAGCTATGCATATAGTAGACATTAATATGAAAGTAAAATCCCACATGGGGAGGATTCTGGAAAGATGGTGTCGGAGGCAGCAGAATTTTGGAATTTCTTTGAATTTCTACCTAAGGGGGCAAAAAAGAGCTCCTGGATAGAAGAACCCAAAATCCATGGACAGTTGTTATAACAAAAGTAGGTATCTCCATGAACCCTCACATTTAGGCTAGGATAAACCACTCACAGCCACAAGACCTGTGGGGTATCAACGTCCATGTGGGAGAAAGTAAAGGGAAGCAATGGAATGCCAGAGAAACCTGTGAATAGGGGAATCCCCAGATAGCCCATAGGTATTGCTTAGAAAGTATGGCAGGCCAATTAAAGAACAGCAGCTGAGACCGGGATGGGTTTGGCCCACTGTGACAGATGAGTGCAAGGGGCTCAAGGTGGAAGGACTAAGGGGCTGGCCTGTCCAGGCTCCTATAAATTGTAGAAACTGACCTGCCAGAGCTCCCTTCCAGGACAGCGTGCACACTGAGGAGAAACTGCTGGATTTGGAAACAACACTGAACTGGACAGAAGCAAAGGAAAAAGAAAATCCAGATAAAAGTGGGCAGGGGAACAGTCAGAAACTCTCTCAGCAAGCAAGCTGCTGGGGGGAGTGTGTGTGTGTGTGTGTGTGTGTGTGTGTTTTAACACTATATTAGAACAAAAGAAAAAGTTCTGTACCCTGAACCACTTCTCTTTTTAAGAGTTTTGGAAAACTAATTTCACATAAAAATGAGCAACAGAAATGTATCTAGGTCAACTCCCATACAAAGTTATTATAAGAAAAAAAAAAGAATAAGGAACAGAATCACATCCCTATAGAAAGCAAAAGCATGCCAGAAAGTCAAGCCCAAAAAAGGATTAAAACATAACATAGTATTTTGAAATGAGCTAAGAAGCATTAATAAAATATTATGTCATGAAAGAACACAGGAATCAGAATTAGAATAACTCAGACATAGAATAAAAGAACTCAGGGAAGAATACAAGATTATAAGAGAAATGAAGTCTAAACTAGAGTGAACAGAAGAGCTGAATACAATAGTTAATGTCTTAAGAAAAATACAAGGTGAAAAAGAGTAAAACTTTCAAGATAAAAAATACAGGGATAGAAAGTATTCAAGAGATAGGCAACATATCGAGGTTAGGCAAAGAAGATTCAAAATATGGATATTAGAAATCCCTGAAAAAGAAAACCAATCAAGGAAACTGAACAGTAAACAACTGTCCTGAAATTATAAAAAAAATGTACTTGAGAGCATACTGCATGCCTGACATCAACATACGACAACTAATACCAAGACACATTCTAGTTAGATGACTGAATTTTAGAGAAGAAAGGAAAAAGAAATCTTTGAATCTCTAGGCAGAAACAGCAAGTGATTTACAAGAAAAAGGGAATAAGATTATCAGTAGGCTTTTTAAAGACACATTTAAGATATTTAGGGAAAGAAATTGTGTGCCAAGGATTTATATATCCAGAAAAACAGCTGACTTTCAAGTGTAAAGGGCACAGACAGCTTGTTATTGACATGCAAGAATTCAGGGAATATTGTTCCCATGAGCCCTTCCTGAGGAATGAGCTTTAGACAACAACTCAGCTAGAGAGGCATCCTCATAAGGGCTGGTGGTGAACATTGATCAAACAGTTGCTGATGGGACTGAGACAAAGTGAGGGGTGGGCAGGGAATGGGTATTGCATGTAATAGCTGTATGATCAGGTCATATAATACAATGATTACAAAGGGTGGAGAAATGGGAAAAGTATATGCAAAAAACAATTTTAACTGCTCTCAATGATTATAAAATATATTAATGATAGCAGTACTAGGATTGATCTTCTGAGACTGTTATATGTATAATGAGGGATAGGTGAATGAGTACTTATATTTTATCCCTTTGTCCTTGAGAATTAGGACTTCAAGTGTGGAGAGAAGAAGATATAGGTATGATACAGAAGAGATTAAGAAGAAAATCCTGTCAAAAGAAAATCCTGTAGTCCTGAATTTGAAGTGTCAGTATGAACTCATTAAGACATTTTGTCTTAAAATTATATGTAATATAGGTAAATGTATGTACATGTATATGTAAATATATGTATTTTTTTCTAGAATTGTCTCCTGAAAAGGCCTAGAAAGAATGACCAACTCAGTAGCAATGAACATTCCTATGCACCCAGACTGTGGTCTTAAAATACTATTTCCCACTAACGGAAACCAGAGCTTTTGAGAGAAATGACTGATTTCAAGCCTGGGTCTGGAAATGTACAAGACAGGGCTGGAACATCTTGTCATATCAATTAGCGAGGAAGCTATCAAAGGTTACTTAGGTTCATGTCAAAGGGACTCAGGAGCCAACTTGAAGAAGTTCCCACTGGTCAAACATGAGACAATTTGAGTTACAAAAGGATAGTAATAGAAATAGACCAAAACTCATGAAATATGTATAAATTCAAGAGTTCATGATATTTTAAAGAAAAGTGATTGACTACTATGGGATCATAGAAAGACAATGAATTATTTGAAAACTCGCAAGTAGAGCAAAGGAATCAGGCATGTATCTGGCCTTTCCTACTATGAACAATACCATTAGTGACTGTGGGGAAAATGTCTCTAAAATATGATGAGGATGAGGGAAAGTGTCTCGAATGTATTTCCACCACTAAATATAATATAAATGATATATTAGAATAGTACCATTTTGCAACTCCCAGTGAACTAATAGATCTGATTATTGAGCATCAACAGCTGCTAATATTGCAAAAAGAAAAAAGAGAAAATCACATTTAATGGCCTCCCAATGAAAGAAAACATTATCACTTATAGTCTTGCCAAAGAAATCAAACTGGAGTCTGATCAAGCCTCTGGATCTAGCTGCAATTTTTCAGGATATACAGAACACAGAGCAACATATTTAATCATACCACAGGGAAGCAATCAGCAAAATCCAGACTGTGGGAAACTCTACAGGGCAAATCCTACAATTAAATTACATGGCAAAGAAAGGGATGGAAAGAAAACTTGTAGATTAAAATAAACTTAAAAGACATATCAAAAATTTTAAACTAGGCAAGACTATAGTGCAGGGAATGTTCACTTGGATAACAAAACTATAAAGCAATGCAAAAAAATGATTACAGTAAAATTCAGGATGTTCCTTTAGGCAAAAGAAGTGATTTATGATGGGATGGGGCTTCTAGAGTAGTTACCTATCTGTTCCTTCTTGACCTGGGCTATGTTTACCAAGGTATTCACCTTTTAATAACTGATAAAGCTATACATTTTTTTGTGTGGCTTTCTATATTTGTTTTGTTTTACCAAAAACAGGTTAAAAAATTACTCGCTGAACAATACCATATATTGTTTATGGATTCATACAAGTGAATGTGAAAGTATAAAACTTGACAAGAACAATACCCATCAAGTTCATATGAGTGGTTCCCTCTAAGGAGATGGGAGGAGAATGGAACTGGGGGTGAGGGGAAGCCACATTCTAATTTCATAAAAGAAAGATGATGTAAATATGTCAAAACCTTAGCAATGGTCAATCTGGGACATTGTAAACACATGTGTTAGTGTAGTATTCTCTCTTGATCCTTAGTTTAAATTCCAAGAAATTTAGCTTGTGAATGCATATTGTTACTGAATGCAATAAATCCTCCGAAAATGCTTAGGCGCTGTTGGCACAGCATGCTCTGTAAACCCAAGACACAATGGCCATTAGTCTAGCTTCCTTACTTTGAAAAAATTCATCCTTGGTGAATTTGTTTTTTAACATTAAATGAATGATAATTTGACTCTCAAGGAAGTTTACCCATTGTGACTGTTCACCTAATAGTATTCTATAAGGGAAATAGAATCGATATTTTCTCAATTTTGTTGAGATTGAAAGAGAAAAACGCAACTTGTGTGTTTTTTGTACTTAATCATTTTTATTCATTCTAGAACATGGAGATAATTTTAAATTATGATTTAATCATCAAACATAATACCTACTCCACCCCAATCTGTAAATTTGCTAAGTATGCTTTCTATTTCTTTTTAATTTAAATTTTAGGCAGTTAGCATATAATGCATATTGATTTCTGGAGTAGAATGCAGTGATTCATCACTTACATACAACACCCAGTGCTCATCATAACAAGTGCCCTCCTTAATACCCATCACCCATCTGTCCCACCCCCCACCCACCTCCCTCCATCAGCCCTCAGTTTGTTCTCTTATCAATGGTCTCTTATGGCTTGTTTCCCTCTCTCCTTTTTTTCTTTTCTCCCTTCCCGTATGTTCATCTGTTTTCTTTCTTAAATTCCACATATGGTATTTGTTTTTCTCTGACTTATTTCACTTAGCATAATACACTCTATCTGTGTCATTGTAAATGGCAAGATTTCATTCTTTTTGATGGCTGAGGAGTATTCCATTTTATATATACATACATACATATATATATATATATATATACACATATACACACCACATCTTCTTTATCCATTCATCAGTTGATGGATATTTGGGCTCTCTCCATAGTTTGGCTATTGTTGATAATGCTGCTATAAACATTGGGGTGCATGTACCCCTTCGAATCTGTACTTGTGTATCCTTTGGGTAAATAGGAGTGCAATTGCTGGATCATAGGGTAGTTGTATTTTTAACATTTTGAGGAACCTCCATACTGTTCTCCAGAGTGGCTGCACCAACTTGTATTCCCACCAACAGTGCAAGAGGGTTCCCGTTCTCTTCATCCTTGCCAACATCTGTTGTTTCTTGCGTTATTAAGTTCAGCCATCCTGAGAGGTGTAAGATGGTATCTCATCATGGTTTTGATTTGTATTTCTCTGATGATGAGTGATGCTGAGCATCTTTTCATGTGTCTGTTAGCCATCTGGTTGTCTTTTTTGGAAAAGTGTCTATTCATGTCTTCTGCCCATTTCTTAACTGGGTTATTTGTTTTTTGGGTGTTGAGTTTTACAAGTTCTTTATAGATTTTGGATACTAAACCTTTATTAGATATGTCATTTGCAAATATCTTCTCCCATTCCCTAGGCTGCCTTTTAGTTTTGTTGATTGTTTCCTTCACTGTGCAGAAGCTTTTTATCTTGATGAAGTCCCAATAGTTCATTTTTGCTTTTGTTTCCCTTGCCTGTGGTGATGTGTCTAGTAAGAAGTTGCTACAGCCGAGGTCAAAGAGGTTGCTCCCTGTGTTCTCTGGGATTTTGGTGGTTTCCTGTCTCACATTTAGGTCTTTCATCCATTTTGAATTTATTTTTGTATATGGTGTAAGAAAGTCGTCCAGTTTCATTCTTCTGCGTGTTGCTGTCCAGTTTTCCCAGCACCATTTGTTGAAAAGACCATCTTTTTTCCATTGGATATTCTTTCCTGCTTTGTTGAAGATTAGTTGACCAGAGAGTTGAGGGTCATTTCTGGGTTCTCTATGCTGTTCCATTGATCTATGTGTCTGTTTTTGTGCCAGTACTATACTGTCTTGATGACTACAGCTTTGTAGTATAGCTTGAAATCGAGAGCTGTGATGCCTCCAGTTTTTTCTTTTTCAGAATTGCTTTGGCTATTCGAGGTCTTTTGTGGTTCCATCCAAATTTTAAGATTGTTTGTTCTATCTCTATGAAAAATGCTGGTCGTATTTTGATGGGGATTGCATTAAATGCGTAGATTGCTTTTGGTATTATAGACATTTTAACCATGTTTGTTCTTCCAATCTAAATGCTTAGATTGCTTTGGGTATTATAGACATTTTAACAATGTTTGTTCTTCCAATCCATGAGCATTGAATGCTTTTCCATTTCTTTGTGTCCTCTTCAATTTCTTTCATAAGGATTCTATAGTTTTCGGAGTATAGATCTTTCACTTCTTTAGAGTTATTCCTAGGTATCTTATTGTTTTGGATGCAATTGCAAATGGAATTGATTCCTTGATTTCTTTTTCTGCTGCTTTGTTATTGGTATATAGAAATGCAACAGATTTTTGTACACTGATTTTATATCCTGTGACATTACTCAATTCATGTATGAGTTCTAGTAAATTTTCAGATTTTCTACATAGAGTATCATGTTGTATGCAAATAGTGAAAGCCTGACTTCTTCCTTGCCCATTTGGATGCCTTTTATTTGTTTTTGTTATCTGATTGCTGAGGCTAAGATTTCCAGTACTATGTTAAATAGTAATGGTGAGAGTGGACATCCTTGTCTTGTTCCTGACTGTAGGGGAAAGACTCTCAGTTTTTCCCCACTGAGGATAATGTTAGCTGTGGGTCTTTCATACATGATGTGGAGGTATGTTCCATCTATCCCTACTTTGTTGAGGTTTTTTTGTTGTTGTTTTTGTTTTGTTTTGTTTTTTAATCAGGAAAGGATGTTTGTATTTTGTCAAATGCTTTTTCTGCATCCATTGACAGGATCATTTGGTTCTTTTCTTTTCCTTTATTAATATGGTGTATCACATTCATTTATTTGCAAATATTAAACCACCCCTGCAGCCCAGGAATAAATCCCACTTGATCATGGTGAATAATGCTTTTAATGTACTGTTGAATCTTATTTGCTAGTATTTTATTGAGAATTTTTGCATCCATGTTCAAGCTCTCTCTCCATGTTCATCAGGGATATTGGCCTATAATTCTCCTTTTTAGTGGGGTCTTTGTCTGGTTTTGGAATCAAGGTAATGCCGGCTTTGTAGAATGAGTCTGGAAGTTTTCCTTCCATTTCTATTTTTTGGAACAGTTTGCAAAGAATAGGTATTAACTCTTCTTTAAATGTCTGATAGAATTCCCCTGGGAAGCCATCCAGCCCAGGACTTTTGTTCTTTTGGGAGATTTTTGATTACTGATTCAATTTCTTTGCTGATTATGGGTCTGCTCACATTTTCCATTTCTTCCTGTTTCAGTTTTGGTAGTTTGTAAGTTTCTAGGAATTTGTCCATTTTCTCCAGGTTGCCCAGTTTGTTAGCATATAATTTTTCACAGTATTCTTATAATTGTTTCTATTTCTGTGGTATTGGTTGTGATCTCTCCTCTATCATTTGTGATTTTATCTTTCTCTCTCTCTTTTTAAGTATGGCTTAATTTTATTAATTCTTTAATTTTATTAATTCTTTCAAAAAACCAGCTCTTAGTTTCATTAATCCATTCTGCTGAGGTTTTTTTGTTTCTATATCATTTATTTCTGCTCCAATCTTTATTATTTCCTTTCTGCTGGCTTTAGGCTTTATTTACTGTTCCTTTTCTAGCTCCTTTAGGTGCAAGTTTAGGTTGTGTATTTGAGACTTTTTTTGCTTCTTGAGGTAGGCCTGTACTGCAATATACTTCCCTCTTAGGATTGCTTTGGCTGCATCCCAAATATTTTGCGCTGTCGTGCTTTCATTTTCATTTGCTTCCATGTATTTTTAAAATTCTTTAATTTCCTGGTTAAGCCATTCATTCTTTAGTAGGTGTTCTTTAACCTCCATGTATTTGAGGTCTTTCCAAATTTTTCTTGTGGTTGATTTCCAGTTTCATAACATTGTGTCCTGAAAATATGTATAGTATGATCTTGATCTTTTTATACTTGTTGAGGGCTGATTTGTGACCCAGTATGTGATTTATTCTGGAGAATGTTCCATGCACACTAGAGAAGAATATGTATTCTGCTGCTTTAGGATGAAATGTTCTGAATGTATCTGTTAATTCCATCTGGTCCAGTGTGTCACTCAAAGCCATTGTTTCCTTATTGATTTTCTGCTTAGATGATCTATCCATTGCTGTAAGTGTGGTGTTAAAGTCCCCTAATATTATTGTATGATGATCAACAAGTTTCTTCATGTTTATTATTAATTTATTTATATATTTTAGTGCTCCCAAGTTGGGGACATAAATATTTACAATTGTTAGATCGTTTTGAGGGACAGACCCATTAATTATGATATAATGCCTTCCTTCATCTCTTATTACAGTCTTTATTTTAAAATCTAGTTTGCTGATATAAATATGGCTACACTGGCTTTCTTTTGCCATCCATTAGCATGATAGATGGTTCTCCATCTCCTCACTTTCAATCTGCAGGTCTAAAATGTGTCTCTTGTAAGCAGCATGTAGATAGATCTTGCTTTTTCATCCATTCTGATTCCCTATGTCTTTTGATTGGAGGACTTAGTCCAGTTACATTCAGAGTGATTACTGAGAGATATGAATTTAGTGCCAGTGTGTAACCTGTAGAGTTGGTGTTTCTGGTGATTCTCTCTGGTCCTTTCTAGTCTTTGTTGCTTTTGGCTTTTTCCTCCACTCAAAGAGTCTCTCTTAAAATTTTTTACAGGACTTGTTTAGTGGTCATGAACTCCTTTAGTTTTTGTTTGTCTGGAAAACAAACTCTCCTTCTATTCTGAATGACAGCCTTGCTGGATAAAGAATTCTTGGATGCATATTTTTCCCATTCAGCACATTGAATACTTCCTTCCATTCCTTTCTGGCCTGCCAAGTTTCTGTGCGAACTCGATCTGTCTTCCTCCCTTGTAGGTTAAAGACCTTTTTCCCTTGTTGCTTTCGGGATTCTTTCCTTGCCTGTGTATTTTGTCAATTTGACCATGATATGCCTTGGTGATGGCTGGCTTTTGTTGAATTTAATGGGAGTTCTCTGTGCTTTTTGGATTTTGATGTCTGTGTCCATCCCCAGATTAGAGAAGTTTTCAGCTATAATTTGTTTAAATAAACCTTCTGCCCCTTTATCTCTCTTTTCATCATCTGGTACTCCCATGATACAAATGACATTACGTTTTACTTAGTCACTGAATTCTCTAAGTCTACCTTCATGGTCCATTACCGTTCTTTCCCTCTTCTTTTTGGCTTCATTATTTTCCATAATTCTATCTTCTATATCACTGATTCACTCCCCTGCTTTGCCCATCCTCCTTTTTATGGCCTCTATTTGTGTTTGCATCTTGGTTGTAGCATTTTTAATTTCGGCCTGACTAGATTTTAGTTCTTTTATCTCTGTAGTAAGGGATTCTCTAGTGTCTTTTATGCTTTGTTCAAAACCCAGTAGTATCCTCATAATCATTGTTTTAAATTCCAGTGCAGACATTTTATTTATATCTGTATTGATTAAATCCCTGGCCATGAGTTCTACTTCATGTTCTTTCTTTTGGGGTAAATTCCTCCATCTTGTCATTTTGTCCAGAAAAGAAAAGAGGAAAGAGAAAAAAAGAACACACAAAAAAATAAACAAAAACAGAGAAAAAGAAAAAAAAACAAGAAAAAACCCCACAGAACAAGAAAACAAAACAAAAACAAAACAAAAACAATAACCACACAAAAAAAATCCCCCAAAACCAAACTAGATCCTGGGTGTGCTTTGTTCCGCTTCTTAAAAGAATCTAGATCCCAAAATAAAAAAATAAAATGAAATGACAGTAGACAAAAGAATAAAAAAAATATATGAAAGGTATAGATATAAAAATTTAAAAAATTAATAATAAAACATTAAAAAAAGGAATTGGAAAATATAAGAAAATAAATGAAGAAATAATAAGAATAAAAGAAATAAAGAATACAAGTAAAAAGGAAGCTCGATCCTATTTCCCCTAGAGCTGAAGCTGTGCAGCACTCTATGATCAATAAACTTAGTGGGAGCTAGTTGGTTATGCTGGTCTTCTGCGGGAGGGGCCCGCTCCATTGATTCTCAGGCCCACCTGTCTCAGCGGAAACACCACCCCAGGACGCAGTGGGGTGAGGCTTGGTGTATGGGGCTCCGGCCTCCACTAGGTGGCGCTGGTTTTGCTCCCCGAATTTCAGCGCCGCTGGGCAGGATGAATACGGCGGTGCCCTGCCCTCTAGCCTCAGAGCGGAAAGTTCACACCCCCTACTCTTCTGTGAACCCTCACAGAAAAGCAAACAATCACCCTATTTGTGTCCCTGGTTTCTGTCAGAACCCTGCATTCACCCTGCCTGTGTTCGAGCCCTTTTATCTCAGGTGGGTAACTAAGTTTCAAAACCAGATTTCAGGGTCGCCCGCCACTCAGACCACACTGTTCCTCTCGGGGAGGTTCTCCCCACGCTTGCCTGCCCCTCCCAGGAAAGCGGTCCCCAGACCGCCCGGCGGCTCACGGTTTATAGCAGGAAGCGGCGCCAAGACGGGCTGCTCTCTGCAGGCCTCGCCGCTCCTATGCCTGGGAACAGCGCCGCACCTCGCGCCACCCGTGCTTCCTGCGACCCAGGGGATCCTCAGACCACCCTGTCACTCCTGGGGTTCTGCCCCTCTCTGCCCCCTGAGCACCTTTAATCCAGGCTCGTCCCCCACGGTAGGGAACTTCAAAGTTCCGATTTTGTGTTCCGCGGCGTCCAATACTTTGCAGTAGCCCCGGCAAGCGGGCTCCCTCCCCGCCCCCGCTTCCACAGCTCTGTCTCCCCCCAGTGAATTTCCGCACCCCCTACCTTCCAGAAGGTGGTCGCTTTTCTACTGGTAGACTTGCAGTTTTGTTCTCCCAGACCTCCCATTGACTTCCTGGGTGTTCGGAATAACTTGATAACTACCTAGCTGTGTTTGAGGACAAGACGAGCTCAGGGTCCTCCTACTCCGCCACCATCTTAACTCCTCCCCTCCACAACTTGTTTAAATCATCAATCAGTTCCTTTTTTTTTTTTTTTTGGAGGATGGATAAGATGATTTTATTGAGATCCGGTTCAAATCGGTGGAATGTTCCCAGATTATTTTCCCAGTTGGGGTTTTAAGATCATTTGTCTTCTCAGCCTAAACAAAGCTCTGTGTTGGTAGGGCTGTGAGTGCATCCGGGAATGTGCATGTGGTTAAATTAACATAAATCATTGAAAATTATCCATTTTTTTTTCATTATTTTGACCTTCTTGGTACTTAAGGCAATGAACCCCAGTTGGGCAAATCCTTATAAATGTAACACATGAAACAAAAATTAGCCATTCTGCATGTCATTCCCTAAATGTCCACAGCAATCTCATCCTGCCATGATGGACAATAAACGTCGGGAAACAAAACTGCCTTGAGTGGTTTTGTGTATCTATGTGTTTGTTTTAATTTCTATGAGCCTCATAAGAATATCAACTCAACATAAATAACTCAATCACATTCTTCTCCATAAGCAGGTGTAGGGTATAAACTCACTCAGGATGACTCAAGAATCAAACGAAGAAGCAGACCCACAGCTGCATGTCCCTTTCTGTATTTACCAGGCAGATAGCTGCAGAGTCTCTCCATTGAGGCCTCCACTGTGGAGTTGTGAACTTGAGCAAGCTGTTCAATCACGGATACCACCACCACACAGGCTGTAAAGGCGGGCAGAAGAACACGTCAGCAGTGTCATAAAGAAAACCGTGCTGGAGGGCCAGGGGGAAGGAAGGGATACGTGTGTGTCCTCAGGAACACCAACCTTTCCACAACACAGAACTTTTGTTTGCTAAGCCTTTTAAAATCTGCCGTGTGCATTCAGGCACTGTGAGTTATAGTGAAGTGTGAAGTATGCTAAGATGGTGTGTTTGAGGATCAGAAAGATTGGTTGTCAGTTTAGTTTTGCTACTTGGAAGCTATGTGACTTTGGGGAGGTAACTGAATCTTTGTTTATTTCTATTTTGATCACATGGGAGAAAGACATGGTATTTAAAGGAGATAGTGCAGAAATAAACCAGCCAGCACAGAGTAGAAGCTCAGTAGACATTGGCTTTTTTCCTCTCTCCTTTTCTTCCTTTTTGCAGTAGATGGCTTCATTGTGAATAGGATCATTCCCACCCCATACATGCTCAGCTGGGACCTACGGTCAGTTTTTTAATTTTAGAAAAGTGGTGGAAATTGCTCAGCATTTGGAGTCAGAAGACCTGGTATTGAGTCCTGTCCTTGAATCTTGGACTCAACGTCCAAACTCAACTTTCTAAGACTTGGTCTCCTCACTGCAAAGTAGGTAATAAGTTTCCTATAGGGCTGTTGTAATGATTAAGGGAGATAACAGTGCACCTGAATGTGCTTTTGAAATCATTACACTATTGTAAAATACCATTTACCTCCCAGCTATAAAGCACTCTGCTTGAAAGCATGTAACACAATATAATACATGTTTAGAAGGAACCTCAGATTAAATTAGAAATATATTCCTTCAGCTACCTTGATATATAAGTGCATAGGCCCAGAAATACTAGGCTGATACCCCTTAGAAATTTCTATCACCAGGGGCGCCTGGGTGGCTCAGTTGGTTGGGCGACTGCCTTCGGCTCAGGTCATGATCCCGGAGTCCTGGGATCGAGTCCCACATCGGGCTCCCTGCTCAGCGGGGAGCCTGCTTCTCCCTCTGACCCTATCCCCTCTCATGCTGTTTCTCTCTCTCTCTCTCAAATAAATAAAAAAAAAAAAAAAGAAATTTCTATCACCAGCCTTGATCTCCTGAATGCTCGGGGAAGCCCAAACCTCCTTTTTCCAAAGGGAGGGGACTCTTTCTTCTATACACAAAGGGTTGGTTGGCCAAAGATCAGTAAGTCTGTGGAGGAAATTGTTAGGTAGGCCTCCTTGAGATAAGAAGAGTGGCATTTATTAGCAGAGGTTGGTTTCTTTCTTTTTTTTTTAATTCTTATATTAATCCCCATATATTACATCATTAGTTTTAGATGAAGTGTTCCATGATTCATTGTTTGTGCATAACACCCAGTGCTCCATGCAGAATGTGCCCTTCTCAATACCCACCACCAGGCTAACCCATCTTCCCACCCCCCTCCCCTCTAGAACCCTCAGTTTGTTTTTCAGAGTCCATCGTCTCTCATGGTTCATCTACCCCTCCGATTTCCCCTGCTTCATTCTTCCCCTCCCGCTACCTTCTTCTTCTTCTTTTTTTTTTCTTAACATATATTGCATTATTTGTTTCAGAGGTACAGATCTGAGATTCAACAGTCTTGCACAATTCACAGCGCTTACCAGAGCACATACCCTCCCCAGTGTCTATCACCCAGTCACCCCATCCCTCCCACCCCCCCCCCCACTCCAGTAACCGTCAGTTTGTTTCCTGCAATTAAGAATTCCTCATAGGGCGCCTGGGTGGCTCAGTCGTTAAGCGTCTGCCTTCAGCTCAGGTCATGATCTCAGGGTCCTGGGATCGAGTCCCGCATTGGGCTCCCGGCTCGGCAGGAAGCCTGCTTCTCCCTCTCCCACTCCCCCTGCTTGTGTTCCTGCTCTCGCTATCTCTCTCTCTGTCAAATAAATAAAATCTTAAAAAAAAAAAAAAAAAGAATTCCTCCTATCAGTGAGATCATATGATACATGTCTTTCTCTGTTTGACTTATTTCACTCAACATAATACCCTCCAGTTCCATCCACGTCATTGCAAATGGCAAGCTCTCATTCCTTTTGATGGCTGCATAATATTCCATTGTATATGTATTAGCAGAGGTTGGTTTCTAAGGAGGCAAAATAAGGCTTATATCCCAAATGAAGTAGTTCCAGGGTGCCTGGCCCAGTAGTAATCTTGCTATTATCCATCTGCTCAAGGAGTTGGGAACCCAAATTTACATGCAGTGTCATTAAAACCAGATTTCTACCAGGACCCCTTGAGGGAAGGTGGCTGATAACAGATGTGATAGTGCAATTGAACATTTCTAGACAGATAAAGCTGGACAAAGCTGGACTCATCTAATCTGAGACAGTGTGATCTTGAAAACCAGTCTTACTGTTCTGAGAGCACCGGGCACATTTATCAACATCAACTATCAAGGTTGATTAGATGTGCTTTTAACGTAATCCATGCATTGAGGATTTTATTACACACAATGAATTTAGTAGCTAATACTTATTAGCACTTTATGGTCTAAAAAGCATTTTCATATGTATTTTATTTTAAAAACAACATTTCAAAAATACAGATGTAATGCAATCTCAGTTTAGAAAACAAAAAATACAGAATAGTGTAAACAAGATAAACATCCTTTAAATCACCCAGAGGTAAACCAATTTCATTTTTATTTTAAATATATAAAATATATTTAACATATGTGAATATATTCAACATTTATAATACACTCTTATACCTTAATTTATGTCTCAGCCAATCACCTCTTAGGTGGAACCAAATAAATTTTAATAACCACAATTGAAAAACAATTATAAATCATTATATTGCAATGTGGTAAGAGGATGCAGTGTGGTATAGTTGAAAAGGGAGAGGAATTAAAAAATAAACTTGGATTCAAATAGTGGATCCGTTAGTTACAAAAGTGCAACTTGGAACAAGTTACCTACTCTTCTGGAACTTCATTTCTAAGAGTTTAGAGTTGGACCATAAGTTCATTGAGGGTGGGAATGGGGTCTTAACTCTGACTTGGAGAGCCTGATACAGGGCCTGGTTTGGAGTCAGATGACAGAGAGGTTTGCTGACTTGAAGCAAGCTGACTGGAATGATATTTCAGTTGTCAGTTGCTGGGGGTCTCCATAGGAAAAGCATAACGGCTGCACCTGAAGTTGTGTTCTGACTCGGTCATTCTCCCCAACAACGTTGCTTACTCTTTGTCCTTTTGCAGGGCATAGTACATGGCTATACTCATTCTGGCGTGAGACAACCAGTGCTATCTTTTGAGTCAAATAGCAGATTCTGTAGCAAATGGTCATGACTTGCAGCTCAGGATCAAAGAAGGCGGTGGAGGGGCACCTGGGTGGCTCAGTCAGTTGAGCGTCTCACTCTTGGCTTTGGCTCAGGTCATGATCTCAGGGTCGTGGGATCGAGCCCTGAGTCAGGCTCCAAGCTCAGCGGGGAGTCTGTTTGGGAGTCTCTTTCTCCCTCTCCCTCTGGCCCTCCCCCCACTTGTGTGGAAATGCATGCACTCTCTCTCTCTCTCTCTCAAATAAATAAATCTTAAAAAAAAAAAAAACAACAAAGAAGGCAGTGGAGATTGGGTTGAAATCTTGCATAACAATCACTTCATCTGGTACTTCATCAATGAGCGGCTTCACCCAGAGTGGACTTGAAATACAAGTGTGCCTTTGTTTTAATCCAGGGCTTGGAAGGATCAATGCAAAGCAAATTGTGCTGCTCAAAACCAACCTGCTTCTTTGTACGTATAGATATGGATTTTTCTTTTACACAGAGGAATCCCATCAAGGACTTTTAAGACTTTGGTGGTTCCTTAGCACTGCTTGCTAAAATTGGAAATCATTAGATAAAAAGGAGCCAAAAAAAAGTCAACCGTCTCTGAAGATTGGGTGGATCTTGCCATTACTCTCACTCTGCATGGTGAAGAGTTATGATCAAAAGGGCTCTCCAGAAAAGTGGGTTATGGGGTTTGAAATAATGTGAACGCCTAGGTTGGACTCCGCTTTGCTTTGAGTCCTGCCCACTTGGGCATCCCCGCCCATTTCCAGCGGGCTCGACTCCCCTTCCAGCTGGATTGTTAATTTAGGGTCTGCAGTGAGATGTGTTCTGAATCCTTCAGTTGGCAAGAATGGAGAAATTGACTTTGCTTTAGTTTCTAATAAGAGGTTCCACAGGCTTGACAAGCTAAAGAATGTTTTCCCTGGGACAGATGCATGAGCAGAGTAATTCCTTCCATTACAGGCCATTCTCTGGCTGCTAATAAAAGGCCTGGCTCTGCTAAAGTGAGTTTGTCCAAGCTACTGTTCATTTAAGAAGTGATGAGAGCCGGTGAGTGCTGTGCATTTTGCTCAGTGGTCACCATCTGAAACCTCACATATGGCAAATCTCTTCTCACATGGCATCTGAGATTAGTGAGTGTAATCGAAACAGACACTCCTGATATTGTAGGAAAAGACGTGAATGGGCCCAAATAAAAACACCTGCCACAGGGATCTGCTTCTGGATGCATACCTCAGGTAGGCTGCAGACTATACCCAGAATCGTTTTGAAATGAAACAGGACTCTTGCAAGTCTAATTATAATCATATCTGTGCTGGCTGGAAATGCAGCCACGGCAGAGAGCAGGTGAAAAGATTTCCCATTTGTCTGAAGCCCACGCTTCATGGAAAAGCCTGGAAAGCACTTGGCACTCCTCAGAGCCAGGGTCAGCATGACAATACTTCCTTTATGACCCTAAGTGGGGGCATAAATAATTCATCACATGGCTAGAGTGTGCCCTACAGTTTTCTTTTTCTATTTTTTTTAAGATTTTATTTATTTATTTAAGAGAGAGAGAGAGAGAGACAGAGAGAGCACGAGTCCGGTGAGAGGCAAAGAGAGAAGCAGACTCTCCACGGAGCAGGGAGCTGACGTGGGGCTTCCATCCCAGGACTCCGGGATATGACCTGAGTTGAAGGCAGATGCTTAACTGAGCCACCCAGGTGCCCCTGCCCTACAGTTTTCACAGTGTTTTGCATACATTATCATCTCATTCAAACTTCACAATAACTCCTAGATGTAGGAATTATTGATCTCATTTTATGGACCAGAAACAGACTCAGAGAGGTTAGGTACGTTGCCAAGTATATAGCTAGTAAGCAGGAGAGCTAGGACTGGAACAGGGTATGTACTGAGTTCCTTCTAGATGCAGGCACTATGCTGGGCTCTGAGCACATGCTGAAAACAAACCGATAGAGTTCCTGCCCTCTTAGAGATTATACTCTATTAGAGAAAAGTGATCGTAAACAAGTAAACAAAGAATTATAAATAATTCAGGTGCTATGAAGAAAAGGAACAGGGTGAAGTAGCAGAGGGTAATGAGGATGGGGGTGTTATAAACCTTAGCTAGAGCCAATAAAGAAGGCTTCTCTGTAGAATACACACAAAAAATAACTAATATAATGGAAAGGATCATGAGGAGCTGGGGCAAGTTTTGTAAGAGGTGGGGGCTGCTGACACCCACTTCATGGCATAAAACTAGGAAAGCCTGGCACCAGAACCCAGTGGTGAAAGATGAGGTGGGGGGAAAGGAAGAGGCCAGGTTTGAGGGATTTGTAGATTGCAAAAGAGCCAGGGATTTTTCCAGAAAGTGATGGGGAGCCATGACTGGGTTTTGTTGGAAGGAGCTACTGCTATCTGATCTATGTCTTTAAGTTACCATGCTGGCTGTCATGGGGAGGAAGGCCCTTAGGGGACAAAGGTGGGAGCAGAGAGAGGAAGTAGGAGGCTATTTTGTTCCTGGAGAGAGGTGATGGTGGATCGCAGAGAATAACAAGTGGCAGGGGGGACAGAGGAAAAACAGACCGATTCGGGATCTATTGTGGAGGTTCACCCGATACAATTTATTAATGAAGTGATGTGTGAAGGAAAGAAGTATGAGGAAAAGTGAGAATCAAAACTGACTCCTTTGTTCCTGGTTTGGGCCCAGGGAGGGGCAGAGCACAGGTCTGGGAGCCACGCCACACCTGGGTCCCTGAATCCCTGTTGGACTCACGTGACTTAGTACGTCCCACCTGCCTCCACAGTGCCCCTCAATTCTGTTCTCCTCAGATTTCTCTGCTTGGCTGGGAGCAGAGGACATGGCTTTACATGTTTACATTATTTCTCATGTTGGTGAAAAGAAAGGAAAATAGAAATGTATGAAAATGATCACTTACAATTATCCTACTCTCAGTCTGGTTTCCCTAAGCTATTAGTTACTAAGCCAAAGATGGTAGCAAACACCCAGGGAGGAAGAGGTGGGTGGGAGAAGAAGAAAAAAATGCAAGGGAGGGAAGAGAAGGAAGAAGCTACATTCCAGGAGAGAGTAGAAGAATGTGGGGGTCAGACAGACCTGGGCTCCCTTCCTCCTTCTATGACTTACGAGCTGATGTATTTGGAAGGACAGTTAATCTTTCTGAACCCAGATTTTGGCACTCATCAAACAGAATAATAATGCCCACTTGCACAGTACACTAAACATGGCCACGACTGTTTTGCACTTCTTCCCGTGAAGAGGGATGACCCACTTCCCAGTCTTCTGAATGAACCTGGCTTTGTAACCTGTGCACTGCGGAGGGAATGACAGCATGTCGGGTCTGAACCCAGACCTCAAGAAGCCCTGCAGCTTCCACTTTGGCCCTCTTAGAACTTTATAGCTGTGAGCTTGAGCCAGCCTGCTGGAGAGGCCATGGGAAGGGAAATCAAGGTGCCCAGCCAACAGCCTGCCAACGAGTAGATTTGTGAATGCGGGTATTCTAGATCACCCAGCCCCTGTCATTCCACCGTCTACCAGCTGAATACAGCAGCAGGAGGGAGCTCAGGAGATACCAGCGGGAGGACCCTCCCAACTGTGCCCAGCCCCAAATTGCCAGCCCACAGGACTGTAAGCTGATGAATGACTGTTGTAGAAGTGTGGAGCGGTTTGTAACTCAGCACAGGCTATCTGACACACTCGGCAAAATTGTCGTGAGGCTTAAGTGATCCAACACATAAAGATGCACATACTGTCTAGCAGAGTCGGCATTTAACAAATGCCTACTGTCAGTTTCTATTCCAACTGCTGAGACCATGGGGTGAAGATACAGTCTCCGTGACTCTTTTTATTTTATTTTATTTTTTAAGATTTTATTTATTTATTCATGAGAGACAGAGAGAGAGAGAGAGAGAGAGGCAGAGGGAGAAGCAGGCTTCCCGCTGAGCAGGAAGCCCGATGCGGGACTCGATCCCAGGACCCTGAGATCATGACCGGAGCCGAAGGCAGACGCTTAACCATCTGAGCCACCCAGGCGCCCGTCCGTGACTCTTTTTAAAATAGAAACTTGTCTTTGAAAAACATATTGTGGTATCGATAGCGTTTTTACTTTTCTATGGCCGAATTTGCTTTTATTGCCGATAGCTAGTATTTTCACTCCATTTCGGCAGATTAGGCTCTGTGGCCTAACCCGACCATCGCCTAGAACACCGTCTTTATGAGAAAATGCTCAGCGTGTTCCAAACTTCCAACTTTCGCAAGAACACTGGCAACGAGAGAGGGCAATTTCCTGGTGAGAGGCTGAGCACGTTCAAGGCTGAGCAGAGTGCCAAGTAATGGCGGTGAGAAGAAATAAGCAAACTGTGCTGAGAGATGCAGGATGGTTGGCTTGGCTAATTTCGAAATATATAAAACGCTAATAATAAAGAAATGAGAGTACAGACACAGGAGCCATCCCATCCTGTTATTAATTCAATGCATACTTATAAGCACCTGCTATGTGCTCAGAGGCTTAGGATACAGACGTGAATAAGTGAAGTCACAGACCAGGAGGGAAGCCTGATGACTAGAGAAACAGTCTAGTCCTGGCAGCCTGTAAGCGCTCTGGTACAGGGACCTGTTAATGTTTTGGAAGCACAGAAGAGGAAGAAACGAACTCTGCCTCGAGTAACCGGTGACAGTTTCCTGGAGAATTTGAGTGTTAAGAGAATGGGGGGACCTCATTCAACAGAAAAATGCAGGAAGGCCTTCGAGAAGAGAGGCGTAGCATTTTTAAAGACTTGGATATGAGAAAGAGAAGAGTTGGCCAAGACCCCAGGGTCTGTGGGAAAGACAGAGTGAGAGAGATAGGAAGAGACCCCATCTTGAGGACCCCTGAAGGGCAGACCACAGTGCATGGGCTCCAGATGCTCTAGAGTCTAGAGTATACACCAATGGTTTCAAATATTTTGCTTTGTACCCCATAAAGGAAATTTAAAAATCTATGTACCCCTTCCACATTTAATGGATGTTAAAGTATTATTAATGGATATCAATTTAAATAGTTGCAAAGAGTATAATTCTAGGCAGACTGTAAATATTAGAGTAGAAATCATACATTAATCTCTATGTATCCAAAGGAATCTAAATACTATAGTGATTTATTTTTATTTATTTATTTATTCATTTATTTATTTATTTAATTTATTTATTTATTTATTTTTTAAAGATTTTATTTATTTATTTGAGAGAGAGAGAATGAGATACAGAGAGCATGAGAGGGAGGAGGGTCAGAGGGAGAAGCAGACTCCCTGCCGAGCAGGGAGCCCGATGCGGGACTTGATCCCGGGACTCCAGGATCATGACCTGAGCCGAAGGCAGTCGCTTAACCAACTGAGCCACCCAGGCGCCCCACTATAGTGATTTATACCTACTCTCATCCCCTGAAAAAAAATAAGCTCAAACTCTTCTTTCACAGTGAGAAATTTATATTGATAATCCCTCTCCTTGAATTCATACTTCAATAAAAGTCTACTTCCTTGAATTTTTCTTCCACTATAGAATTTCATCCCAATGTAATATATTTTTATGGTTGAAAGTATTTTATTGATTGCACTGTTACACTTCTTAACACTAAAAATATGAGTAAAATTTAAATAAAAATTTTAATTTCCTGTGAATATAACTCTAAGTATTAAAAAATTCTTCTGGATAGAGTTGTCATTATTAGTAAAATTAACTTTTCTAAGCAGTATGTATTGCCAATTTGATGAACAATTCCTAAATAATAAAAGTAAAATTTTATTGGAATTGCACTTCTTAATGAGATGACTGGCCTTTTTGATTAGTACTTACATCTGTTGAAGAATAATACTTATTCATGTAAATAGGCAAGGCTCAGTATCATGTCTGTTCCCACTTTTCATTTTTAAAGAGGTAGGTGCTGAGAAAACATGTTTACTTAAGTAAATGGAAATGCAAGGACTTTTGATAGAGTGATGTCACTCAATTCTTTTACTCCTTCTGAGTTAAATGTCAAAAACCTTAAGGTGATCTATCATTGGAAATTATTCCAAATGGTCCATCATCTGACAACTCCATTAAGTGCCCCTTCAATCGTGTTGAAAGCAAAGAACTAGAAACCACCCGACTTGCAAAAACATTTGTTATCTAATCAATGGAGTCTTTCTCAATTTCTGGGAAGTATATTAAAATAAGAAAAAAGTTTTACTAAGACTTCTCTTTTAATTATACCTATTACAATTCACCTAGAGAGACCCTGTTAGAACTTAATATACTCAGAAAGGATTAGGATGTTGAAATATTGTTCTTTTCAATACTTTTGCCTATATAATATTTTAAGTAAAATCTTTTATCATAATGCAATTTTATATATTTTTGTCAAAGTTGGAGCTGCAGATTTAGTTCATCAGATTATGAGAAATATCCTCTGTATAATCCGAAATAGCAAAGTCAGACCTTATCATTAAAGGCATTAACTAGGGGCGCCTGGGTGGCTCAGTCATTAAGCGTCTGCCTTCAGCTCAGGTCATGATCCCAGGGTCCTGGGATCGAGCCCCGCATCGGGCTCCCTGCTCAGCGGGAAGCCTGCTTCTCCCTCTCCCGCTCCCCCTGCTTGTGTTCCCTCTCTCGCTGTGTCTCTCTCTGTCAAATAAATAAATAAAGTCTTAAAAAAAATAGTAAAAAAAAAAAGGCATTAACTAATCAGATTATCTTTCAGAAAATGTATGGCTTCATTTTTCTTTCACGTCTATATTTGAATTCTAAAAGAGATACTTAGAGATAGAAGATAGATGGATAGAAAAACAGATGAATGGGTGAGTAGGTGGGTAGGTGGATAGATGGATGGATGAATAGAAAGAAGGATAGACTGATGATGGGTGGAGGGATAGATAGGTAGATAGATGACAGTTGGATAGATAGAAATAATAGATGATCTTTGACTATGCCCAACAGTTTTTATGTACAAACCTACTTAACTTGAAAAATTTCCACCTGCTGGCAAAGACTTACTACTACCAAAGTTCTTACAAATGTTTTGTTGAAAAAAAAGTGTTCGATTTTAGATTGTCTTCTTAGCAATCCAGATTTAGAAATCAAACAAAACAATAAAATAAGATCCAAACCCCATAAATACATACCTAGACAATTTTGAAAGCAAATATAGCAAAATATCAATAGTGTTCATCTGGGTTTTGGGTTTACAGTTGATTTTATTCCTTTTTTTTTTTTTTAAAGATTTTCTTTATTTGAGAGAGAGAGAGAGAGCTTGAGAAGGGGGAAGGACAAAGGGACAAGTAGACTCCCTGCTGAGCACAGAGCCCAATTAGGGCTCAACACAGGGCTGGATCCCAGGACCCTGATATCATGACCTGAGCCCAAGTCAGATGTTTAACCAACTGAGTCACCCATGCACCCCACAGTTGTTTTATTCTTTAAAAATCTTCTTCAGTATTTTCTAAAATCTCTATGAAAGGCACATACTCCTTTATAATTAGAAAAAAAACAATAAATTATATTTTATCAAATAATTTCTCATTCAATAAGCTTTTTAATAGCTGCCCTTTACCTTACTAAGCTCTAGGAAAATGTGAAATGACATTTTCTAGAATACCTTCGTTTCAGCTCTCTGCTGAGTGTTTTTGCAAATGGTGTCTCATTTAATCCTCCTCCTCATGAGATTATTACTTCCCATTTTATGGATGAGAAATATGAGGCTCAGAGAAGTTAAACAACGTATATAAGGCCTTTTAAACAAGCAGTGATTCTACTGCTAACTGGCTAAGAGATTCTAATCCAGATCAGTTGAACCTTGAAATCTATATGCTTCTAAGTGTTACACTGAATATATTAAAATATGGGGTCTTGAAAGTGAACATTGTCAATAACATTAAAATAATCATTGCTATATTGAAATTTATATGATTTGTGCATATTTTCTCACAATATTCCTTTCACTTTCTAATGACATTTCCTGGAGAGCAAAATGTTTAAATTTAATGAGGCAATTTATAAATTTTTTCTGCTTATATAGCCCTTTTGATGTCATATTTAAGAATCTTTGAATCCAAAGTCACAAAGATTTTCTTCTACATTTTCTTCTAGAAGTTTCATAGCTTTAGCTCTTACCTTGAGACCTATGATCTATTTTGAGTTAATAATTGTGTGTGATTTGAAATAAGCAATCAGATAATGTCACTTCTCCAACAATGGTTTTCAAAATTTTTGACTATTCTAGTTTCTTTGTATTTTCATTAAATTTTAGGATCAGTTTACCAGTTCTTACCAAAAAAAGATGTTAGGATTTTGATTGGAGTTGTGTTTAGTTCATAGGTCACTTTGGGGAGCACTGCTATCTTAACAGCACTGAGTCTTCCAATCCATTACCATGATGCTTCTCTCCATTTCTGTAAAGCATGCTTTCGTTTCTCTCAACAATGGTTTCTAGCTTTCAGTATAGAGTAATTGAATTCCTTTTGTTAAATTTATTCCTAGGTATTTTTTTATTATATTGTGAATGGAATTGTTTCCTTAATTTCAATTCTTGAAAATTTATTGTTAATATAAACAAATATAATTGGTTTTTATATTAATCTTGAATCCTGCAATCTTATTAAACTTTCCTACTCATTATAGTCATTTTATTGTAGATACCTTAGGATTTTCTATTCAGGGTCATGCTGTCTGAAAATAAAGACAGTTTTACTTATAAAGGCAGTTTTACTTATTCCTTTCCAATTTGCTGGCTTCTCTTATTTTTATTTCTTTATTAAACTGAATAGAATTTTCAATAAAAATTGAAAGTAGTGAGAGTGGACATCCTTCCTATGTTCCTGATCTTAGGAGGAAAGCATTCAGTCTTCCATCATTAAATATGAAGCTTGCAGTAGGGTTCTCGTAGATGTCCTTTATCAGGTTAAGAAAGCTCCTTTTTATTTTATTATTTATTGAGTGTTTTTGACATGGATGGGTGATAGATTTTGTCAAATCATGTTTCTCTTTCTTTTGGGATGCTAATGTAGTTATAGCTTCTACTAATTCACTATATTCCATTAATTGATTTTCAGATGTTAAAATAACTGTGTATATCTAGAATAAATCCCACTTGGTCATGGTGTATAATTCATTTTATATGTTGCTGAATTCAGTTTGTTAATATTTTGTCAAGGATTTTTGCCAATTTTGGATTTTTCTTGTAGCATAAGTGTTTAAAGTTTTAAATTTTCCTCTAAGCACTGATTTAGCTACATTCCATAAAATTTGATATATTGTATTTTCATTTTCATTTAAGCCAAACTATTTTCTAATTTCCCTATGATTTCCTCTTTTATCTGTTTTTTAAAAAGAAGTGTTGTCTTATTTGCACACATTGCTTTTTTTTTCCAGATTTCTTTTTTTTTTTTAAAGTTTTTTTTTTTTTTTTTTGACAGAGAGAGACATGGCGAGAAAGGGAACACAAGCAGGGGGAGCGGGAGAGGGAGAAGCAGGCTTCCCGCTGAGCAGGGAGCCCAATGCGGGGCTCGATCCCAGGACCCTGGGATCATGACCTGAGCCGAAGGCAGACGCCTAACGACTGAGCCACCCAGGCGCCCCCCTATTGTTGATTTCTAATTTAACTGCAAAAATGTTTGTATGATTTCAGATTTTAAAAATGGATTGATACTGGTCTTATTGTCAAGTATATGGTCTATAATGGACAATGTGCCATGTATAGTTAAAAAATAATGTGTACTTTGCTGTAGGTGAATGGAGTGTTCTATAGATGTTAGTTGGGTCAAGTTAGTTGTTAGTGTTGTTCAGGTCTTCTATAACCTTACTTACTTTTTGTCCCCTTGTTCTATCAGTTACAGAGGGAGGAACATTGACATTTTCAACTGTATTGTTGAACTATCTTTCTTTTGAAATTTTTAATTAAATTTTTAAATTTTTGTGTTTTGGGGCTCTGTTATTAAGTGTATGTACATTTACAATTGTCACTTCTTTCTTGATATATTGACCTCTTTATCATTATGGAAGATACTTCTTTGTCTTAGGATTGTTTCTTTTTTTTTCTTTTTTTTAAGAGAGAACGAGCATGAGCAGGGGAGTGATGGAGGGAGAGAGAGAGAGAATCCCAAGCAGGCTCCACACTCAGTATCGAGAGCTGGATGTGGGGCTTGATCCCATGACCCTGAGATCATGACCTGAGCTGAAATCAAAAGTTGGACACCCAACTGAGTGAGCCCCCAGGCACCTCAGGATTATTTCATATCTTAAAGTATGTTTTGTCTGATAATAATTTATTTATTCCAACTATCTTACATTAAACCCATTTGTCTCTGAATCTAAAGTGTGTCTCTAGGAGACAGAATATAGTTAGATCTTGCCTTGTTTATCTATTTGATCAATCTGTCTTTTGATTGGCATGTGTTGTTCATCTACATAGGTCAGAGCTATGTAAATAGCTACATAAATAGACAGATGGAAACATCATAACTGTACAGGGATTTTACTCTGCTTAATGCTTTGTAACATTCTTTTCTTTCCTCTTTCCCATAGTATATTTGATCTATGTTCTAGTTTCACCCTCCTCCCCAGAATGTATTCATATTCTTCCTGAAGAAAAGCATACTGTTGAGTTCTTTTGGTTTTGCTCACTTTGTGACCTTTCCCCAAAGTTGTGGTTTTCTCTCTCTGGAGTGTTTTTGGGGTCTTTCTCTTCAGAGTTGTGAGCCCAGAACAATCCAGGAAAAAAAGGCAAATGTAGATGTAGTAAAGTTGAGATGATCGGAAACCTACCATTGTGCTAAGGTTGGGGTTAAATTCTATGATAATTTAAAAATAAAAGTAGGGGAATTGAGGAGAGGAGAAGGTGTGAAAAGTGGGGGACAAAGTGCAGGGGGCTGAGCTGGGAACCAGGGGGTGACCCTCTAGAGCAGTTCGGTCTGCAGGACCCGGAAAGTGGACGTGAGCCGCGGGTCCTCCATGAGTGACCGCGTTGCTGAGATAAGCCCCAGAGCTACACCAGCCGTGACACCCCACTTGGGAGCTCTGGGGGCTGGGGACAGAGGCGCACCCTCAGAGGCCGAGAACTTAAATGGCAGAGGGGTACATAAGCCCTTCTGCAGAACTGAGACCAACCCTCAGAAAGGAAAGAAGAGAACCCTGAAGGGGTGGGGAGGATAAATTTAAACACAGAAGGGCTAAGATGAAGTGTTTAAGCAGTGGTGGCTTAGGAACAAGTGTTCAGTTACAGAGAAAAAGAGAAAATGAAATTTCTGGATATAAAATTTTGATCATAAATTTTCAAACTTCTCTGCCAGCTCTGTCTAAATCTTTCCTAGTTTTGTCAGTGACACTGTCATCTTACCACTCATCACTTTCTCTTTATCATTCAAACTATAAAGTCACCTCTGACCACTCTGTGTGGGACGCCAGGGCTGGGGGGTGGGGAGAGGGGGATTTAACGGGCTCTGAAGCTGTTTTGTAAATTTAACCAAACGTGAATGAGGGGGGAGAAAGGTGGTTTTTTGTTTTTTGTTTTTTTTAAAAACCTTTTAGAAGGCTTCCTGAGCACCACATAGTGGTTTAAATAAATAAATAAATCCCCTCAAAACCCAATGAATTAATTTAAAATGTCAATGATTTAAAAACATAAAGATTACTTTGCCCCTAAATCACCCATGTAAAGAAAACGGTGTTTTGCAGAAATGAACGTGGCTTATTATTGATTCCATAACATTTGGAAAGTGGCAGAAAGAGGCACTGCTTGTTCACAGACAGTGGAATCAGCGTTTGCTTAGTGATCAAATGGGATGTACAGTTCCATGCAAACAAATTATGGTAAATTGGGAGAGGGGCCACTGGGGCTTTGCACAGCTGGATTTCGGAATCTGTTTAAGACCATGCCCTCCAGGTCTGCCGGTTGGTCCCTACTACAAAGACTCCTTTTGGGTCTGAAGCTGAAGTTGTTTGTTTACACAGGGATGTTGGTTCACTCACTCAGTAACTTCTGTGGTGGTTTCTCTTAGAGTATCTCTCCAGTCACAGCAATCCCCACTTCCGTGAGAGGTGTCTTCTCTGACAAACACATCTGTGCAGTAAGCTCTCCTCACTGCCACCTGCCCCTTACTCAGTGGTCTAAAGATTTGACCCAGATTCTTGGATTAACAACGAGAAGGAGAGTCCATCTCTGTGTGTGCTGAATGACTGCAGGCAAACTCTGGACTGGGGGGGGCATGATCTGCCAAAGGGCCTAGAGCAAGAAAACCAGCTGGTCTGTAGGGTCAGAGATGAAGGCAGTACCAGGAGGCCAGAGAGAACTCCCTGGGGCCCTGGCAGCCAACCTTTTTTGGATCCTGGCTCACTGTTTAGAAAAACAGAGTCAGCTCTATTTTTCTGCCTTTTGGTTCTAAAATTCATTCTTGGGATTCTCCTAAGAAAATGTCTTCCTTTTTCTTTTTGCTTACCCTAGCTCAACTCAAGTTAATTCCTGTTACTTACAACCCCAAGAGTTATACTCAGAGTTACCAAAACCCAATGTTTGGGAAACAAGGTAAGGGGATGGGCACATGACAAAAGGAAGACAATAGTTAAAACAACAATTTTTTAAAATATGGGATTTAGATATGACACAAAACGCACAACAGACAAAATAGAAAAAATAGATAAATTGGACTTCATCAAGATGTAAAACTTTTGCACTTCCAAGGATACCATCAAGAAAGGGAAGAAACCCCTTCAGAACGGGAGAAAGTATTTACAAATCGTATATTTGATAAGGGATATATATCTAGATTATATAAAGAACTTTTACAATTCAACAATAAAAAGACAGTAACCCAATTTAAAAATGGGCAAATGAGGGGTGCCTGGGTGGCTCATTCAGTTAGGCGTTTGACTTTTGATTTCCTCTCAGGTCATGATCTCAGGGTCTTGGGATCGAGCCCTGCGTCAGGCTCCAGCTCCAGGCTCAGCGTCGAGTCCCCTAGAGATTCTCTCTCTCCCTCTCCCTCTGCCCCTCCCCACCTCGTGCTCTCTAAATAAACAAATAAAATCTTAAAAATAAAAGGGCAAGTGACTTAAATAGACATTTTGTCAAAGAAGGTATGTAAATGGTCAATAAGCATGAAGATGTTCAACATCATTATCATTTTGGGAAATTCACATCAAAACTAGAATGAGGTATCCATCCATATCCACTAGGATGACTATAATAAGAAAGCTGGGTAATAACAAGGGATCGGTAAGGTTGTGGGGAAATCGTACCCTCATGCACTGAGGGTAGAGATGTAAAACAGTGCAGCAGCTCTAGAAAACAGTCTGACAGGTCCTCAAAATGTTACCATATGACCTGGAAATTCCACTCCTAGGTATATACCCAAGAGAAAAGAAAACAAATGTCCACACAAAAACCTCGTACATGGATATTTGCAGCAGAATTATTCAGAATCGCTAAGAACTGCAAACAACCCCTATGTCCATCAACAATGACTAGATAAACCATGTGGGGCATATCCAGACAATGAACTATTATTCATTCATAAGAAGAAATGAAGTTGGTACATGCTACAGCCTGGATGAACCTTGAAAACATTATGCTAAGTCAAAGAAGTCTATAACAAAAGACCATGTATCATATTATTCCATTTATATGAAGTGTTCATTGAGACCCCCTTTAGGGGCTGAAGAAAGGAGATGGGGAGCGACTGCTAATAAATATTGGGTTTCTTTTTAGCCTGATAAAAGTGTTTGAAGTAAATATTGATGATCAATACACAGCTTATGAATATGCTTAATAAACATTATACTTTAAAGGGGGTAAACTTTATAGTATGTGAATTATATCTCAACAATGCTAGAAAATAAAATTTTATTTAAAAAAATGTGGGGAAGAAATATATTGCCCCAACCTAATCCCTTAAAAAAACCGTAATCACACTTATAGTGAAATCTAAGGCAAGTTTTAACTGGCTGTGTAAACTTGGCCAAGTTGCTTATTTCTCTAAGTCTCAATTGTTTCTCCTGCCAAGTGGGAATAATGATGATATATCCCATAAGGTCATTTTAATGATTAAATGAGGTAGTTCATATAAATCAATAGAAAATGGCAGAAGTGATGCTGTCTGAGGTGAAAGGCCATCTTCTTTCTACTGTGTAATGATGCCCACTGTCCTGAAAGGGGTAAGAATTTCAGACTCTGACCGCTCAGTTGGATGATCAGAAATCCAACTGGCTGATCCACTTTTCTCAAGGAGATTTTTGTTGCCCAGCGCCTTTCAAGAGGGAGGTAATGGCAATGGGATCTTTGAGACCCCTGCAGCTTCCTTCTTTGACCAGCAACACTTGGGTAGAAACATTTCTAAAATTCTAACCCTTTACCCCACTCCTCCTCTTTTTCACCCAGCTTATACTTTCACCTTCCTCTGGCTGACTTTATGAACATGATGAGGTTCTTGCAGTCAGCAGTTGTTTGCTTTGAAATGACCAGCCTTTGCTCTGTGCTTCTGGGCTTTCTGCTGGCTCTCCCATGGACACTGCGGTTTATAGGGTTCCTGGGAAGTGGGGTATTACCGCGTGCACTAAGCACCCAGTTTGTCTTTCACTTTAAAGAACTGTAATCAGAACTGTAATGAGAACTGATTCTCATTTTTTCCCCCTAAACTGGACAGTCAATTCCTGAGGACAGAGGCATTTTAGAAATTATGGTTATTCACCTTTGTATCTCTAGCTCGGAGTGCAGGCCCTGGCATGTGGTGGCCATTCCATGACCATGAGGCGAGTGGACACGGAGGAAAGTGCCTTTGTGCCAGTGGATTTGAAGTCAGATCATCCTGCTTTTTCACCAGAAAGGAGCAGAAGCCCCGCCAGCATCCCTTCTCTTCTCCTGCCTCCTCCACGGTGCTCTTCCTCTTACTACCAGCTGTGAATGAGCTTCCCTCACTGCTTCCTAAGACACACCCCGCGTTTGGACCTGTAAACCAGAGCACCCCCAGATTCCCTTTTAGGAGATAACCCCTCCCCCTGTTGCTGGGACTGTTGGTGTTAAGGGCTCGCACCGAGTGTCTCTGTAGGCATTGCCCCCACGCAAGGGAGCTCCCCACTGGGGTCAGTTCATAGCAGTGCCTGTTCAGTGTGGCAGTTCCAGGGTCTAGACCCACCTCAGACCACTCTGAAGAGCCATTTGGCTCCAGAATTCTCTGTGGGATTGACAGAGAGAGAGAGAGAGAGAGGCTATAGCATAGCCCATATTTTCCTCCTACCTATTCCTGCTGCTTCACCCTCTTCATGGTGTTTTCCCCAAAAGCACACCTCTATAAACTCCCCTGTGCACAAATTTCTGAGTCTGTTTCTCGAAGGAACCAATCCAAACAGTGAGACCCCAGCTGGAACCGCCTGTAGCCCCTGGCTCAGCACAATCAGGGCCGAGTCAATGTTGATCACATGCCGGCCTCGTCCTGCACTCGCCTTTCTTCTTACCGTGAGGACAGGTCAACACCTCGAGGCAGAGTTAGCCAGAAGTTGTGACCTGGGGAAATGGGTGCTAAACCATCATCAAACCTAACCAGCAACAGACTCCCTGAGCTCTTGGGGCCATGGACTATTTGCATAAGAAACCAAAGGAACCCCCATGGCTAACGAGAAGGGCCACAAATTCCTCGACACTCCCCGCGAAAAGGAGGGAACAATGTCCCCTACCATTGAGTCTGAGTGGAGAGATCAGGACCACCTGAGCAGTAGAAAATGGCAGAAGTGATGCTGTCTGAGGTGAAAGGCCATCTTCTTTCTACTCTGTGATGGTGCCCACTGTCCTTCTGAAAGGGGTAAGAGTTTCAGACTCTTACAAGGGTTGCCCATCCAAGAGAAAAAAAATTCCAATCACCAACGAGGTGGAGGGCTTTTACAACTAATTCAAACGAGTAATTGTGTAGAGTACTTATGTGCCGTCGTGTGAATGCTCACTCTCGGGCTCAAAGGTTTTTTGTGTTGGTGAGGTTACTGGCACCCAACTTGGAATTCATAGCTATTGACGTCATTAAATAGGTGACTTGCTACGCAAAGTATTTGACCCCATTGTTGTGTCCGCCTGAAAAATATACAAAATGCTTACTTACCCACACAGGTGTGGCCACTGGAGTGTCTGGCGCTGGGCTGGTCGTCAGAGGCTGGAGAGGCCGACGTGTGAAGGGGCAGGAGTAAGAACAGGGTTGTCGCCAAAAGGATATTCCAGAGGGACGTCATCTCAGAAGCGTGCACCAGGAGAGACCAGCCTGGCTACAGAGGCTGCCCACCGAGGGACACTGAAGCCGGGGCCACGGAAGCTTCTCTTCCGCTCTTTGACCCCCCCACACACTCCCCACACTCTCACATATACACACTTTTCATATGTGTGAAGAGACTAGAAAAACATACAAACACTCACAGACCCACTCCTTCCTCTTGCAGAACCGAGAGAGAGAGAGAGAGAGAGAGAGAGAGAGAGAGAGAGCGAGCGTGTGCACCAGATGCTTGCGCCCGGAAAGAGCTTCAAGGAGTCCCTGGGAGGCAGGTTTTTTGAGTTAAAAAGTGCTTCGAAAGGACAAACCCAAGTGGCAGCAACAGCAACATCGTGCCCTTCTGTGCTCGCCAGCTGAAGTCAGTAAGAAGCCAGGGGAACCTCGAGGCTTGCTGGAATCCTCCTGGGGGCTGTTAGGAGGCCCTTCCCCTTTTGCTCTTGCAAAACGAAACAAAACTAAAACTGAAGAAAAAAAACCAAACAAACCACAAACACACAACCTGTAGCAATGTGACCAGCAACGTCTACACATTATAGAAATTATAATTTGCTCTATTCAGAAGTTATCTAGTTTTGCTCTAAGTAATTTTGTATGGTAAGATCGAGCTCCTTATTCTGTTGCTAAAGAATATTCTGGTCAGGTAGTTCTTTTCCCCTGGAGAAGTTGGGTTATTCCTCCGAGGGTCAAGTTTTCTCAGGGCCTTCAGTCTGGTGTGCAGGAAATAAGGAATAGAGACAGTAATGTGCAGTCAGCACGGCTGGATTTTAAATCTAATGAGAAGAAGGATGTGCTGGAATTAACCTGGTCATATTTACTTGGCTGTGTGTGATGCATCTCTTTCCTCCAGAATTTCAAAACATGTTTATATTCCCCACCTGTAGATGATTTGTTCATTTTTTTAAGAGACTGACTTTCTGTTTTGAAGATGAGAACAGAATGCTGTTTTTCTGGGGTTTTGGGAGGAACTGAACCAGATCTTAGATAGAGAAAAGACATATAACCTAAGTGCTTTGTTCTGAAACAGGATACAGCAAAGTCGTATGCCATTCTCAGACAAGATAAGGGGATTGGGCCAACGTACCACAATCTAGATAAGCCTGGGAGATCCTGCAATTTTTACTCTCCTTGTTGAGGCTCTGAGGAAAGCTTATTATAAAATTCACGAAATATTGTGAAAGCTATCAGACTTGGTAGAGAGCTCTCCTTCTCCTCCTCCTGCTTTTATTCAAGGAATGGCATTGAAAATAGCAGGCAGAATTTTAGAGTTGTATTCTTTCCAGGATGTAGGAAATCCCAGTTTTTATGGTTTAAAGATTTCTTTGTAAGCATTAGCTTAATAAATGCCAATTTGTCAAATTTCTGAATCTGCAGCAGTGATATCACATGCCAGGGTGTTTCCCTGCTTATGTCCCGGGACAGGGTGGACCAACAGACACCATGGATGACCTTGGTCACCATGGGCCTGTGACGTCCTTTGAGGCTGGTCCTCAAGGTCCCTGACCCTGTGATCAAGGAAAGCTCTGGAGGTCACCAGGACCACCACAGGGGGCAGGGCCTAGAGAAGTTCTAGAGACTTCCCGGGTACCTGGCAAGAAGAGAGTGCTTAGTAAATCAAATCTTTGGTTATTATTCCAGCAGGAGTGTGATGAAATCTGCACGCCAGGCCAGCCTTGGAGAGGAGGATAAGACACCCATGCTAGATGCAGGCCAAGGTGTGGGGAAACGGCATGGATTGGAGGAGGCAGCCTCTATTGAATGCTTTCTGTGCGCTAGGCAGCACTCCAGGAAGACACAGTCTCTTTTGCTAACCCATAGGTTGGTGAGGAATCTTCAGGCAGCTTCCAGAAGAGAATTTGGCACAGGTTCTGGGCTTCCTGAGGTTCTTTTGGTCTAGATTTATAGCTGTGAGCAGGCTGTAAGCAGGCCTCTCGGGGTGAGAGGAATTTCTCAGCCTAACGCTGAATGCGAGTTTTCAGCCTTGGTCAATGTGTGTGGGACACAGGCAGTTCTGCCTACAAAACCGACCCCCACCCAGGAACAGTGAACCCGGAGGCAACCTGGGGTGCTCAGGCTTGTGGCCTGGCCAAACTGGGAATTCCTGGCTTAGCTGAGCAGCACCAAGCAAGTCCCTTACCATTTCCAGCGATGAGATTCCTCAGCTGTGTGGGTATGTCAGTCATACCTGACACATGGTAGGTTTTCCACAGACTGATTTTCATGCTTGAAGGTCAAATTCTTACTGGGCAGGGTCAAAAGAGGAAAACAGAAATCAGGAAGTGATTTTTGCTAATTAATGCCAAAGTAAATGCATGCGCAGACTCCCCCAGCAAAACCTTTCTGTCACCAAGTGGGGGGTTCCTCAAGGCATCCCTCAGACTGGCTGCTTTCATGTCCCCCCGCAGGGCTGCCTTTGTCCGTTGAGCATTGAGAGCACAAGACCTAGGATCTCTGCGCAACTTGCTGAAGGGCCCTGGATCTGCCCGTGGCTATAATAACTAGCTGGACCCTGGACAATGTCTCTAGGGGACTCCTGCTATCAGATGCTCCAATTCAGGTTTTCTCAATATCTGCTGTGGGGAATGAGATTTCTTCCTTGCAACATTTTGTTACTTTACTTGGGGAGTTTCAAACCACAGTCCCTGTAGCAGAAGGCTGAGGGTTTATAATTCCCAAATGCTACACCTGTGGTTCTGGTTTGTTCCGTCTGAATATGCTTCCTGATTATTTTTTGACCTGCATTGGCCTCCACCATCTCATTCACAGCAAGTCCCTTAATCAGGAAAAAAAAAAATGACCTAGACGGCAGGAGATACTGTAAAAGCTGGTGCTGTCACAAAAGCATACCTTTCCTTTGACTTTCTCCTCTTCCTGACACCAGGGATCCCTCTCTTGGCTTTTGGCTTCCCAGGATTCTCTGCGGTGGTGCTCGGTTCAGACCCACCAACCCCAGATGCTTTGCTGACCCGCTCCTCCCCAGTCAGAGCTTATTTATTCTAGCTTTAGCCCATCCTCTTTCTGTTCCGTGCTAGGGAAATAGTAAATTAATCCACAACAAGGCTGCCCATCTGCTAATTAAAAGAGTTATGAATTTAGGAGGGGGGACCTACATTTTCATTGTGGCTTCACGATTTCCTAGCTGGGTGCCTTTGGACAAGTGGGTCCACCTCTCTGGGATTAGTTGCTGTCACTGCAAAATGGGTCATATGATGCCAATATTATAGAAAAATTCCTAGCATTAAAGAGACAATGAGAGCGAAAAAAACCTACCACTAAATGTTGGAGAAATTTATTTATTTATTATTATTATTTTTTTAAAGATTTTATTTATTTATTTGAGAGAGAGCATGAGAGGGAAGAGGGTCAGAGGAAGAAGCAGACTCCCTGCTGAGCAGGGAGCCCGATGCGGGATTCGATCCAGGGACTCCAGGATCATGACCTGAGCTGAAGGCAGTCGCTTAACCAACTGAGCCACCCAGGTGCCCTAAATGTTGGAGAAATTTAAAGCTAACAATCAATTAACATTATCCTTCTCAAGTAATATTGGAATTTTAACATGCTTTGTACATTTTCTGAGGGCATTTAAAGGGATTTCCATTTCAGTAAAGCACGTAAGTAGGTGCAAAGTTGGAATTCAGAAAGCCCCAGGGGAGTGGCCAGCCACAGGTCCTGGTTGGAGGGGGGAGACTTGTGATGCACGTGAGTAGTAAACACAGAGCGGGCACTGGGTGAGAGTGTGGAGACCAGTAACGCCTCTCCGAGATGTATGCTGGTAGCTTCCAGCAGGAAGAGCCATGCACCAGGAGATAAACCAGTGATCCTCTAGCTATGGGTGGCCCAGCAATGGTGCAAAGCAACCTAGACACACAACAGGATGTGCACTCTGACACTCCCCACAAACCCCACACACTCATTCACACACTTGCAGGGTCTTGAGATTTTTAGAGATATGTATCTGGCAGGGCTATGCCATTTATAACCACAGCCTTCTAAGGAGGGTGCATTCTATTAGATATCACTTGTTTTATCTGTTGGGCACCTGATGAAAGTTTGGGAAAGGAGCTGTGGTTAGTGAACTACTTTTCATTAGCAAGGCAGAAGAATTTGGACATAATCCGGAAGGAAGAGGGTAGGAACAGAGAAATGAGAGTGAAGGGAGAAGTGGGACAGATGAGACGCTAGCATCTTTCTGGCTAGAAAACCAAGAGAGAAGTGCTGGAAAGTGGGGTGGCAAAAGACTGAGCTAATAGAAAGGTCTGATGTAGATTTGCAAGGCAGTTCAGGGGGATTTTGGCCATCCCATGATGTCTTCAGGGACTTAAGCCCCTCATTTTCTTATTTTTTATTATTTTTTAAGATTTTTGTTTAGTTATTTGACAGAGAGAGAGAGAGAGAAAGAGAGAGAGAGAGCACAAGCAGGGGGAGTGGGAGAGGGAGAAGCAGGCTCCCCACTGAGCAGGGAGCCCAATGTGGGGCTCGATCCCAGGACCTTGGGATCATGACCTGAGCTAAAGGCAGATGCTCAACTGACCGAGCCACCCAGGCGCCCCTCCTCATTTTCTGTCCCACTATCCTAGAACTGATTTTGATCCTCAAGATCAGCAGAAGTCTAAAATGGCTGCTAGCACTCCAGCTATTGCGTCTACCTTCCAATAGTAGAAGAAAGAAGAAGTCTAGTGGAACTCACACCTTCCCTTATAAAGGTGTTTCTTCCCAAACCTCCCCCAACACTTTGCTTACATCTCACATAAGCAAAAGCCATACCTGGCTACAAGGGATGCTGGGAAATAGAGTCATATAACCACTCCTAACTGCAAGGGAAGCTGAAGCAGCTCGTCTTTATTCGGTGGCAATGTGCTCAGCTAAAAACCAGGGTTCTAAAAAGAAGGAGAAATTGAATTGGGGGCACTTGCCCACCATGTATATTACACATAAATGCATATAAACATTTTTCTTTCTTTCTTTTTTTTTTTTTTAAAGATTTTATTTATTTATTTGACAGAGAGAGAGAGATAGCGAGAGCAGGAACACAAGCAGGGGGAGTGAGAGAGGGAGAAGCAGGCTTCCCGCCGAGCAGGGAGCCCGATGTGGGACTCGATCCCAGGACCCTGGGATCATGACCTGAGCCGAAGGCAGATGCTTAATGACTGAGCCACCCAGGCACCCAAACATTTTTTCTTTCTGAATTGAATATGTTTGATTAGGTTGTGTGAGTTTTTGGAAGATAAAATGAGCAGGCATACTGGCCTGTCCTATTCTTCTCCGTGGGGTTTTCTTTGAATACTGGGCAGACCAATGCTCCCCAAAGGCACTTTCCACTCCAGCTCTTGTCCTAGAGAGCTTATGGAAAAATGAGCTGGCAAAAATCCTCATGAAAATCACAGCTGAGGCTGAGACGAGATGGGCCAAACTGTGGTCAGGGGACCATCATGAGTAAGACAGGCTCCCACTGTACTGAGAGTTCGCCACTACATAAAACATGGACTAAATCTCTTCTGGAAATACTTTCTGGAAGGGACCCCAAGGAAAATGCAGTAAGGTGCAAATGAAATGTAAACAAAATGCTAAAAGCAGCTTCAAGTTTCATGGTATAGGACATACAGGACACTATACTTGCAGAAGGGCCTTAGATTATGGGGTTGACCAGAGGGCTCATGGTCAAACATTCTGGAAGATTAAGCGGCTAAAGAAATGGCAACCCTGTGAACTTGCCTCAGCCTGAGGGGATACTATTTCATGGCATGGGCCGCAGATGCACACAGCAAGCTCAGACCAGTCTGTCTCTGGCAGGCTTCTTCAGAGCTCCTGTATCAAGACTGAAGGTCTCTTGCTGACTCGCTAAGTCATTGCATCGGGAATCAGCAAAAAAGTGAAGGGGGATTGCTTCGCTAGTGCTTGGCACAGAGCAATGTGTCAAGCAACGTCTCCAAACTCCTGCCAGTGTTTCCATTGGGAGGGTGGAGGGAGGAAGAGGGGGTGGGGATGAACATAGATTTGGGGAAATAAAGAAGCAGGATAAGTATATCCCTGAGTGACATTATGTTAAGATAATATGGGCCTTCAGGAAAAAGAGAAAGATAATGGGGAGCTCAATTAAGTATAAAATTAGGGTTTAAGAAAAGTAGTAATCTTAGTCAAAACACAATAGATCATATTACCCTGTTGCTTATAACTGCTCAAAACTCCCCAGACCCACCAAATGGAAGGATGAATTCCTCAGAAGGTTCATAGGGCTGATATCTACTGTTATCTCCCCAGCCAAGTGTCTAGACACTTTGCTAAGTGGCCTATGTTCTGGTGACACCAAATTGCCAGTGATGTCCCCAGACATGCCCAGCTCTTTATGCCTCAGTGCCTTTGCATGAGCTTTCACTCTGCCTAGAATGTTCTCCTCCTTATCTTCCAGGACAACAACTCCTTTTCCTTCAAGGCCACCTCTCAGAAGCCTTCCCTGTCCCCTGCCAAGTACAAGTGTTTGCTCTGTCCTCAGTGCTCCCAGGACACTATGGGCAAGCCTCCCCTAGCCCTTGCTTCTGTGGCATGGCCACGAGGGTAGGCATCTGACTCCCCCACCAGCGGGTGGTTCCTAGATGGCACGTTATTTAGCACTGTCCCCAAAGAACATGCACCTGACTCAAGGCAGGTACTCAATCAATGTTCATGGGGGAATAAAGGAGTGAGCAAAAAGAGAAAATATGTTAGCTATTATAGCAGAACAGTGGAGCCGATGAGGATATTTTAAAAAAATGTTCTCAGGAGCGTTATGTGAAAGGAAGACACATTAAAGGCAGGCAGTATATTTAGGGTTCAGAACTAAACCCTAGTGCAAATGCTTCCGAGTCAGTTCAGGGAAGGGCCGAGCATCCAAGGAGGATTTGAGTGGCGGTCCCAAGACTGGGTAGAGAGAAAACAAGAAGTGAGAGTCATGCTGTCAGGGGTAAAATCTAGAGTCATGCAATTTCCTCCTGGTTTTTCACAGTTTTTGTAATAAGGTGGTAAAGTTGATTTCCCAGGCGACCATGGACCTGAGCCCAGCGAGACGAGTGGGGAAGGGAAGCAGTGGGAAGGAAGGCGTCATCTTGCTGAGTGCCGGAATGAGCAGCTCAGAGGAGCCGTGAGGAAGGGCTCAGCTGACCACACTCGCCTCCCAGAGAAGGAAGCACACGATAGCAGGTCCTCTTTGCCTCCTGGAGATGCCTGAACCCCCTTTACAAATTACTTCTTGCCATGATCTGGGGTGGGAGGAAGATGGCCGATGTAAATGGAGACCACAGAGGAGCAAAGTGAAGCGAGGGCGGTGGGCCTGGGCGCCCTGCCGCAAGGACTGACACCTCGAGGGTCAGTCTGAATTGAGCTGCAGTTTTCTCCTCATCCCACATCCTAAATAATGCTTTTAAAAGTCACTGTCTCATCATTTTTTTTTTTTTAATTTTGCGGAGTTTTAGTGTATGTGTATGCATCCATGTGGGCATATGTTTGAAGATGGTCCCAAATTCTTTGACACTCCCACTGTTGAGAGATGGGGGGGTCCACTTGCCCTCCTCCTGAATCTGGGCTGGTTCATGACTGCTGACCAATGCAGTCTGGAAGGACTGTTTCGGGGCTAGTGCCGGGCCCAGACTTTCAGAGGACTGGCAACCCCTGCTTTGGTTTCTCAGAGCTCTTCTTCCATGTAAGACGTCTGATTGTGCTGCTGCAGGGACCACATGCAGACCCTGAGACCGTGTGGACAGGCAGAAGTCCCCTTCTGACTCCGCCTCCCAGCTGTCACTCCAAAGGCACCAGACATGGGAGTGAGACCAGCTTTGACCTTCCAAACAAGAGTGAAGCCGTCTTGGACCCTCCAGACTAGCCCAACTGCCAGCCCAATGCCAACAAAGCCCCCCCCCCCCGCCCCCAGTTGATATTACTTGAAGCAGAAAAATCTACCAGTGGAACCCTGCCAGGAAAAGAGATAATAAAATAGTTGTTGTTTTAAGCCCCTGTATTTTGGGGTCCTTTGTTATGTAATAGTAGATAATCAGAACAGTGTGTGAGATTGGAGATTGAGGTATGGTTGGCCAGTCTGCATCATCCAAGTGTTAAGGGTTTGGGCATATCTGCCCCCATCTCTTTTGGCGCTGTGCTTTTCAGAACACTAAGGTCCCTCATTTGAGAGCAAACCAGTCCAAAAGCACTGGACTTTTCTAGTGATCAGAGGTGGTTGCTGCATGTCCCAGAAGGACAGTAACCTAGACTCAAAAGATGAAAGGACCATGTAAGACTTTCAAGGGCAAATATCTTCAAGTTTAGAGCAAAGGTCACATTTTCTGGCTCACACCTTTTAAGTCCCCTGAGAATACTTATATTGCTTGTTTGGTATATCGGTTTTTATTGCAATGAAGATAAGGAGAAGAGAGCGAGGTGATGAAGAGAGGCTGTCTGCCCGGGGTTTGTTAATATGTTGCAACTGGAGTAAGGACTTAGGTTGTAGAATCCTTTGTTAACATTTGCTACCTTTGAACTAGGTTGAAATAACACATTACCTGTTCTCAAGCACCATAAGGTTGATAGAAATCTCAGAGCCAGAAAACAAGGAGGAACTTTGCCTTAATTTCATTCTCCCCAGAACTCAAGGAAGGCCGTGTCTCCTGAATCAGGTTAGGAGCAGGTAACTCATGCAGAACATTACTGAAACTGAGGCCCAGAGAGGTCAAGATGACCTTTTTGGAATCAAAGCCCAGAATAGAAACCCCAATACTGATTCTGAATCCAGAATCCTTTCTGCTTCTTCCTTCCATATCCTTTCAAAGACTTGTTTCTTCTATTCTGCTTTCAGGGGCCATTATTTTTATTTTATCTTATTTTATTTTATTTATTTTATTTCACTATTTATTTATTTGAGAGAGAGAGAGAAAATTCACAGGGGGGTGGGGCAGAGGGAGAGAGTCTTAAGCAGACTCCATGCTGAGCACAGAGCCCGATGTGGGACTCCATCTCACGACCCTGAGATCATGACCTGAGCCGAAACTAAGAGTTGGACGCTTAACCAACTGTGCCACCCAGGTGCCCCTATTTTATTCTATTTTATTTTAGTAAATGTTTTACAGAGGATGTAAAAGGTTAAATATATACTTAATATATATTTAAATATATATATACACATACACATAAAATTGTTAAATAGGAACCAAATGTCATAATATAATCAGGATAAAATAAATTTATTCTAGTATAACCACATAATTTTTAAATTCAGCATTGAAAGAAATCATTGATGCCATACGTTTTGCTAAAACAATATGTCCTCTCTTTTACTCCATGTGTTTAGGCAGCGAGTCCCAGACAAGGCCATTGCCACTGGGCAAACGTTCAGGTGCAGGTGTGGTTTGTTTCAACCTCCTTGTCCCTTCTCTTAGTCCAGATCTGTCTGAGACCTTGGGGGACACACAGACCCAGGTGATTGCTCCAGGTTGATGGGGATGTGCGTTCCCTCCAAGTGTGTCAAATTTGCTTTCCCTGAAAGGGCAGTCCTCCCAGATCCTCATCTAATTTATCCCAGAGCAGGAAGATAGTTAGCTGCAGCTAGAGAGGTCTGAAATTAGGGACTAGTATATGTCAAGGCTTTGTGTTTTGGGGTGATCCCTAGTACCACTGGTTCTCCAGGCTGCCTGCTGGCTCAGTGTCGGGCCTGACATTGCTTCCATTCCCACTAAGCTCTCCAGGAGCCAAGCTGACCTGAATTTCCATTAGGCTCCTGACACCAGTTGAGCTCTTGCCCCTCCTCATGGAGCTAGAAGGCCCCATTTCCCCACCTTACAGATAGTTGCTGGAGTGTCACTGCCTGTGGCCTGACCTCTCAAACCACATCCCCTTTGCTCATGTGACTATATGTGTTATCTGTTGCCTGCGTTTCAGTTATGCTTTGCCTCCTGGACTGTACCTCTGCTGGGTTCTTTTTTTTTTTTTTTTTTTTTAAAGGTTTTTATTTATTTGACAGAGAGATAGAGAGCACAAGTAGGCAGAGTGGCAGTCAGAGGGAGAGAGAGAAGCAGGCTTCCCGCTGAGCAGGGAACCCGACGTGGGGCTCGATCCCAGAACCCTGGGATCATGACCCGAGCTGAAGGCAGCTGCTTAACCAACTGAGCCACCCAGGCGCCCCCTTCTTCTGGGTTCTTGGTGTCTGCCTAAAATAAGCTCGGGCTTTCTTTACCCATTAGATCCTGAGCTCTGGCCCCAATATCTACCTTGATGAGAGCCAGCCTCATCAGTAGTGGTGGGGCCACCTCAACTTTGTCTTGGTCTTGCAAGTTTTTCCATTCTCTCTGGGCTGCAAGGCTAAAGTCCAGTTGGTTTTATATCCGAGGCCATCTGAGATACCTGAATCCTAGGCTTGAAGTCACTCTAGGGTAGAGCCAGAATTTTGAACAACTCAAATACCTCCTCCCCCACCCTTCCCCAGAAAAGCTGTAAATGCTCATGATGGTGGTCAGCCGACAAGTCAGCCAACATCTCAGATATGACTAATTGCCCTTATGCCGAGTACATTTGCCAGTTTGCCTTGACCAACTAAGAGTTACCTGCAGACCCTCATCCCTCCATCTCCTGGGACTAGACTTTTGAAGGCCATTCATTAGACCATTCACTCTCCCTGGAATTCACTGCTTTGCTGGAATATGTTCCAGGAGTGATTTAGTTCCTTCAAAGCTACCCTGTCCTCACTGCTCTGTGGCATCAACATCTCTACTTTCCCAGAATTCAAGCCAAAAGAGAACGAGACCATCTAACCAGGTATTCCTTGTAATCGGGCTCACTTGAAGTCATCTCCTTGCAAACTGACCAGTTCAGGTAAAGCACCCAGCCAGCACCTTGCTTCAAAAGCTCTGGTGAGGCATCTGTCCTGGAGGGTCCAAACACCTCTTGGCTGCAAGCCACGATATAAGAAATCGACTTAATTTCTGATTCAGAAACGTTCCTTCTACTCTTTGATGTGAGAAAGTGATCAGACTTCAACACAGACCTGTGGGTTTAGAAGACTGCTATTTGGTGGATCTGACATAAGATACCCATATGGAACTGATCCATACTTGGCTCAACCAGCTCTGCCAAAGACAATCTAATCAGCACAGGACAGCATGAATAATGCCTTTGAGTTCCACCATGCAGGGAAAGAGTTCCTTTTCAACCAACAACAACAGAAATCTTTCATCCTGTCACTGTTAGCTCTGAAATTTAGGTCTTTTATTTCCATGGGGTCAAAAGTCCTATATTATATGATTCTGAATGGAAAGAATCAGTGAGTGGCCTTGCCTCCCCATTTTCTTTCATATGGAAATTTTTAATATAAATATAAGAAAATACTGCATTGATGAAAATCAAAATGTTTCAGGGGACAGCTTTCAGACTTTCAGCATGAAAACAATTATAAAGTATTAAAATTTTCTATTCAATGCCAATATGTGGCTTTTAAATAAAATCAAATGAATTTCTTATTAGTGATAGAGTACATTAAAAAAACAGCCTAATTTAGTTGGACCCATAGTCTATAGATTTTTAGAAACTCTTTGTTGATTGATTCATTCAGTGCATATTTATTGATCACTTACTATTGATCTCCTTACAGTCAGACATTGCTGTAGGTGTGAGAGTGAAGAAAACTTACAAGACTTCTGCCCTCATTGAGTTTACATTGTTTGGACTCTTAGTTGACTTGCTGTGCCCCTCTAGCAAATAAATTTATTTAAATATGGTTAAATCGCTTTTGCTTTTGGTCATTATTAATCCACATGATCAGAGCACAGCCCCTCCTTGGGAAGCTCAAAACCCCACAATTTCCCCAGAGCAGAAAGCCAGTTTCCTTTGTATTATTTTGACCTTTGAGGGGGTACTGAGGATGGGCTCTAGGGCTTACATATAGATTGGTTCCCATGTTTAACTGTGAGCACATTTCATAGATAAAATGAAACAGCTTCTTATATCAGGAAATGAATGATACAAACACTTTTTATCTTTTCCTAATTGATCACCTTATCGAAATCTTATATTTTATAGAATCACAGACCGCTTTGACAATCTGATGAATGCTGTGGATCCTTTTCCTGGAAAAGAAGTACCTAACAAAAACACACTCAATTTTATACCTGAACTTAAAATATTATGGACTCCTGAAACCCATTTATTTTCTAGGGGTTCTTGGATCTGAGGTCAAGAACCTCTGGTCTGGAAAGTCTTACTTTTCTCAACTTCTTATTCTGTTTTCCACATATGTGAAATTCCCATGAACTGGAGTTCTCCTCTTTAAATTTAGCCACTTGGGTTGAGAAATTGTGCAAAGTTTGGGCAAACCTATTTCCATATTAGCGCTATGATGTAAACTCTTCCTATCGAGCAAGGGCACGAGAGCAGACACTCCCTGTCCTCTGAGACAGACACTGTTGCCATGAGGCAATGTGTGGGGGACCTCAGCCCAAGACCTGGTCTCCTTTTCCCAAACCAGACACCATACACTGGCCTTCATTTCTTCTTTCCAGTGTATGGCAGTGAAACCAAAGTTCCTTTGCATAATTACTTTGCATATTTGAGCAAGCTCTTTTATTTCAGTTTGTATTCCCCTTTTTGCCTTTTGCATAATCTGCTGAGCACCCCACCTTAGCCGATCAGAGAATGAACAGGTGGACACCCACCAGTGTGGGTTGTCTCCCTCCAGGCTGCTGTGAGGGAATGCTTTCAGAGGATAGAATGCTGACATGAATTTAGAATTGGTTAGGAAGTTCATTTGTCAATGTGGTAGCCTGGATAATGGCCCTCCAACGATGTTCATGTCTTAATCCTGGAATCTGTGAAAAAGGATTTGCTTTCATCTGATTAGAGATCTTGAATAAGGGAAATTACCCTCGACTATCTAGGTGGGCCCAACATAATCACGAGGGGTCTTAAAAGAGAGACAAAAGAGGGACACCTGGATGGCTCAGTCAGTTAAGCATCTGACTCTTGATTTTGGCTCAGGTGATGATCTCAGGGTCATGAGATCAAGCCTCAGGAACTTGCTTAAGATTCTCTCTCTCCCTCTCCCTCTGCCCCTAACACCCGTACCCACTCACATGGTCTCTCAAAAAGACCAGGCAAAAAGATCAAACTAGGAGCAGGAGATTTGACAGTGGAAGGAGAGATTGGAATACAAAGAAGGGGCCATGAGCCAAGAAATCCAGGCAGCCTCTAAAAGCTGAGAAATCAAGGAAATGGATTCTTCCCTAGAGAATCCAGAAGGAATGAAGTTTCGTCAACACCTTGAGTTTAGTCTGTAAGACCCAATTTGGGTTGTAAGAACTTGTAAGATAATAGATTGTGTGGTTTAAGCTACTAAGTTTGTTTAATTTGTTACAGTACTAATAGGGAACTGATACAGTTATTAACTATTTTATTAAAAACAAACAAAGGGTCAAAGTAGAGAGGTAAGAGCTACCTTCCTTGGGAGCTCACTTGTGCTCTGTCCCCTAGAATGTCTATAACATGAGATGCTCTGGAGTTCATTCAGGTGTATGTGGTTGGTTCTCCTCACTGACTGGCTCTGGATGCCATCACACATTTCAGAATGGCTAAAATCAAAAGGACAAAGAAATAACAAGTGTTGGTGAGAATGTGGAGAAAAAGGAACCCTCATGCACTGTTGGTGGGAATGTAAATTGGTGTAGCCACTGTGAAAAAGAATGTAGAGTTTCCTCAAAAAAATTAAAAATAGAAATACCATATGATCCAGTAATTCCACTATTTGGTACTTACCCAAAGAAAATGAAAACACTAACTCAAGAAGATACATGCAGCATTATTAACATGTTCATTGTAGCATTATTTATAATGGCCAAGGTATAGAAGCAACTTAAGTGTCCATCAACAAGGAAGATGTGGGATATATCTCTATCTCTATCTATCTATCTATCTATCTATCTATCTATCTATCTAGAGATTTTAGATATACATAATGGAATATTACACAGCCATAAAAAGATGAGATTGTGTCATTTATGACAACATGGATGAACCTAGAGGGTATTATGCTAAATGAAATAAGTCAGACTGAGTAAGACAAAGACCATATGATTTCATTCGTAAGTGGAATCTAAAACAAAACAAAAAATGAATAAACAAAAAGTAAAACTAGACCTATAAATGCAGAGAGTAATCTGGTGGTTGTCAGAGGGGAGGGGAATGGGGGTGGGCAAGATGGGTGCAGGGGAGTTGGAGATACAGGCTTCCAGTTTTGGAATGACTAAGTCACAGGAATAAAAGGCACAGCATAGGACTCCTATGATATTTTAATTGCCAAATATGGGGACAGGTGGGAGCTGTCATAAACATAGCATAATGTATAAACTTGTCAAATCACTATGTGGTACACCTGAAACTAATGTTACATTGTGTGTCAACTCTACTAAAAAAAGATGCAAATATTAAAAAAAATAAAGGGTCACCTTTATGTGCATTATTCACAGGATGAAAGGAAGATTCCATCATTAGTAGAAAACAGGGAAGCTGCATCTTTTTCACATAAATTGGCAGTGTGTACAGTTTTGGACCTCAGTCAACATGGCAATGATAATGAGGAAGGAGGGGCTTGTAAGGGGGTGACCCAGCCCTTGCCCTTGAATAAGATGTCTTAGTCCAGGCTTATGAATGGCCACAGAATGAAGAGCTAAAGGCCACGACAGAATCATGTCAGGAGAATTGGGGAGCACAGAGCCAATAGTGGCTAACTCAGCTCAAGGGGCCGAAGGACCTCACCAAGGGAGGTGGTGCAGTTACTAAGGGGGGGGGGGTGCGAATGTGCTCACTTCTCCCAATGAGAGAGGCCCTCCTACACCAGGAAACTGGCACCTTCCTCAGGCTCTTTTGGTTGTAAGTTATAGGGACCCATGGGAGCTGCCTGAGCAAAACCTAAATTCCAATGGAAGGATACTACAGAAGCTAGTGGATGCCAAGAATAGAAAAGCCATGGGAGGGGCGCCTGGGTGGCTCAGTCAGGTAAGTGTCTGCCTATGGCTTGGGTCATGATCCCAAGGTCCTGGGATCAAGCTCAGCGGGGAGCCTGCTTCTCCCTCTCCCACTCCCCCTGCTTGTGCTCTCTCTCTCACACTGTCTCTGTCTCTGTCAAATAAATAAATAAAAATCTTAAAAAAAAACGTTAAAAAAAAAAAAAGAACAGAAAAGCCATGGGGCCTCAGGGAGCACAGGATCCCTGAACTCCATAAGGAATCTGAATGGATATCTTTACTGTTTTTCTCTGAGCCTCCACCTCTTTCTTCCCTTTGGCTTTGGATTATCTTCCCCTGTTTCCAGCCTGGAAAGGCCACCAATAGCTCCTGAGTTTATATGTAGCAGGGCCAAGTTTCTCTCTGTCTCAAGTGAAACTCTTCATGAAGGGACTCATTTACCTCCTCTAGATCCATCTACTCTGGCTAGGAGAGAGGGAGGTCAGGTGTGCAAAACTGCTCCCAAAGCCACGTTGTGTGTGGAATGGGAGGGGCCGGGTATGAATAAGGAATCTAGGCTCCTCCCTCCAGGCCACTAGGAAGGGTCTGGTCCTCTCTCCACTGAGTTAAGCAAGTTCTAGAGAGCAGGGAGAATGGCTTGAGGGAGGGGAGTGGGAGTGGGCAGAGGAGAGCCCCTTCCAACTTCCCCTGGGCTTGGGAAAGCAGAGTTAGCACTCTCCCGGCCAGAAGTTGGGCAGCAAAGGTGTAGAGGGTGTGGCTATAGGACCACTGGCACATTTTATTTCACTTTTGCATGATGTCACCTTAAAGAAATTAAATGAAACTTTCAGTAAAGGAAAAGAAAATTAATGGTGAGGAAGTTATCCAAAGGCAGAAAATGTGTTAAGCATTACACCGGGATTTCACAAGAGGTTGGTGTACTGATTTTCTCATAGCACCTTATTAAGTCTTAGGGAAAAATCATGATATAACTTTAATGTGATTTTGATTGCTTTATTCTTAGGTCAACCTGCTAAGTTTCTCATGATGCTAAATTATTCATTTTTATAAGAAGCTTGCATAAATAAAAGTATAAGGCCTGGGGTGTGCAGGAGTTAGGAGAAAGAGGACGGAGATAAGTGTGGGGAGAAAGTGAGAGGTAGCCAGAAAGAGGGGCTTTGCTCTTTTCCAGAATGGAAGCATCACAGAGAGCTGGCTTTAGGCATTGTCTACAGTCTGACTTTCAGCATTGCCCTGCAGCCCAAGACCACTGGAGTACACATGTAGTCAACAAAATTAGGCGTACTAATTTTGCAGCAAGGGACAATACATACCATGGGGACCTTAGGAACCTCTCAAAAGGGAGGACTGGGAGGCAGCAAGGGGCACTTAACAGGGTTTTAGGGGCTGAAGTTAGTGATAGGAAGGTCTTGGCAGGATCTGATGGGATTTTGTAAACTCAGGAGTTCCTGGAAAAACCAGCGAGCGGTCTTCTCTTTGGGACCCATGAGTCTGTGTGGAGTTACTGTTAGGTCAGTCTCTTCATGGACTTAGTGCACACGGGTCTGAAGGAGCTGGTGTTTCAAGACTCTGAGCTCCGGTGGTCCGTGCTGCACACACGAGGCAATCTGGCATGACTGATCTGTTTTGTGAAGAAGGCTTATGTTTCACACGTGTAGTTTCTGTTTTCCTTCTCGGGCCTCCCCACTCCGCTCTAGTCTGGCTGTTGGCAGGGTCTGGTTTCATTTTCTCCCTATTTTTCTGTGCCAGAGCCACGGTTGTCCCACTGCCACGCTACGTGTCTGAGGGAAAGAGATCTTGAGCTGCCTAACCTCCTGCCGGATGCCTCCTTTCATCTGCAGCGGAGAACTGGCGACAGTGCTCACATCCTGAAATCCAGTACTCAGCAAATCATCTTGTTTGATCACTCCCCCCGCCACACACAGGTCTACACCTTCACTGTGCGTGACAGACGTAGTGTGTCTTAGAGTTAACAAACAATTCAGCTCAACAAATGACCAGATCGGGAACTAACTATGAGTTCTAAGAAGTGTTCTCTCTCCCTCTCTGTTCAGACTCTTCCTTAGGAGGCCTGGCCAGGAAGTCAGCATGGCAGGCCATTTCCTGGGGCTGGGTCTTATGGTGGGTACCCTGGTCAAGAAGTCCAGCAGAACCACAAAGAAATACCACCTCATACCCACTAGGGTCATTACTATCAAAAAAAAAAAAAAGAAAGAAAGAAAGAAAGAAAAGAAAGGAAGAAAGAAAAAGAAAAGAAAAGAACAAGTGTCGGCAAGGATGTGGAGAAATCAGAACCTTTGTGCACTGTTGGTGGGAATGAAAAATGGTGCAGCTTCGTGGAAGACAGCATGGCAGCTCCTTGAAAAGTTAAAAATACAATTACTATATGATCCAGCAATTTCACTTCTCAGTATATACCACCCAAAAGGATTTCAAGCAGGGTCTCAAAGAGTTATTTGTATACCCATGTTCATAGCAGCATGATCCACAGTAGCCAAAAGGTAGAAACAACCCCAGATGTTCATTGACAGATGAATGGATAAACAAAATAGGGTATACACATACAATGGAATATTAGCCTTAAAAAGGAAGGAAATTCTGATACAGGCTACAGTGCGGATGAACCTCGAAGACATTGTTCTACGTGAAAGAGGTCAGTCACAAAAGGACAAATACTGAATGATCCCACTTATAGAGGTACCTAGAGTAGTCAAATTCATAGAATGAGGAGTTGTTCAATGAATACAGAGTTTGGGCCACAAAGGAGGCTTCTGGAATGCAAATGTTCTTAATCTGGGTTGGAAGTACATGAGTGCATTCACTTTTTAAAAATTCAGGTCAAGACTTATGGACTTCATGATAAGCATATTACACATTAAGCTTCAAAAAAAAAAAAAAAGTGAAATAAACACAGACTGTTCCGAGGGACCACCCGCATTCCAAGCCATGCACCAACACTGTCTATACTTGGCTTATCTGTGGTTTTCAGATGCACTAGGTCCCTCTTGATCATGAGTGAAATGAATGTGAGTGAAGGGCACACTTGTCTCTGCCCTCTGTTTACCCACCTGTCATTGCAGTCATTGTTCTAAGTTCAGAGTCAGTCTAGATTTCAGCTCAAGCATCGCTATTTTGATGCCCACCCTAACCCTTCTGAGTGAAGCATATGGTATATACCTAAAATGGGGATGACCAATATTATTAATAAAATTCTCTACTAGGAACAGCAGTGGGCCAATCTTTTAAGCCAGATTTATGCTTGGAACATATCCACCAAACGCACGTATACAGGTACTGTATTAGGAAGTAGAACCTCCTGGATGTAAAAACTACCCAGTCTGATCTTGAGGAGACGACACATATATCTCAAAGGACACGCATTTGCTAGCCATGGGAACAAAATAAGGCTCAACAATGGAATGCATTCAACTTGTCTTTATTTGGGTGGTAAAGAAATTGCTTTTCACTTTCCTTCATATGCAGGGTATACTCAGATGAGGTATGGATGTTCAGATAATGAACATAAGCCAACCTACTTCCTTTCAGTGACCAACCAATACTCTTAGTATGGTCTGACTGTAAATCAGACCTTCAAGAACATCGGCTCCGGAAAGGGCTTAACATACTTGCCTCACATGGGCCCATGCTCCTATGGTGTTAGTGGCTCGTCTGTTTCCTCCTGGATTGGCCTGGGCTCTGAATGCCTGAGTGCTCCGAGCTAGTTACACACAATGAGCAGCCTCATGGCTCTTAAAAATTGCTAATAGTGTCCTTCCTAGGGCATCTTCAGATGCTCCTGAGCTAATGTCACTGTTGGCAATGTCTAATTGCTCAAAAAGGACCCAGCATCATCAGCTTGTGTCTAATCCATGTTATAAATTACTGGTGGCAAATGGACTCCTAGCCCGTCTGCCCCGTGCCTCAGTCCTGGATTTGTGTCCATCTCTCTCTGCTTCTCTAGATCCTCTGGGAGTAAGTCTACAGTCATGTCATCTGTGAATAGTGACACTTTTACATCTTTCTTCCGAGTCTTCCTATTTCTAACCTTTCCTTTTTTTTTTTTTTTGCATTGGCTAGGACTTCCAGTTCAATGATAAAAAGAAGTGGTGAAAGCAGATATTCTCTTCTTATTCCCAGTCTCAGGAGAAAGCTTTCAGTATTTGCTGGCAGCTGTAATGTTTGCTCTGTGTTTGTTTTTTTGTTGTTGTTGTTTGTTTTGTTTTATTTTCCGGATTCCATAATTTCTGTTTAAAAAGTAGACTTAAGACTTTTTGTAGGTAGTGTATCTTTTTTCTCTGACTGCTTTGAGGATTTTTGCCTTGTCTTTGGTTTTCAGCAATTTAATTATCTGTGCCTAGGCATGGTTTCCTTTGTATTTATCCTACTTAGGGCTCACTGAGTTTCTTGAACCTAACTTTTCTTCTTCTTCTTTTTTAAATCAGTTTTGGATATTTCTTTGCCAGTCTCTTCAAATATTATGTCTTATTTATTCTCACTCTTTTTAAAAAAGATTTTATTTATTTATTTGAGAGAGAGTGAGTGAGAGAGACAGCACAAGCAGGGGGAGGGGCGGAGGGAGAGGGAGAAGCAGATTCCCGCTGAGCAGGGAGCCTGAAGCTCCGCTGGATTCCAGGACACTGAGATCATGACCGGAGCTGAAGGCAGATGCTTAAGCGACTGAGCCACCCAGGCACCCCTATTCCATTCTTTTTTCCCCCATTTTTGAACATCAGTTATATACTCCGAGTCTCTTTTGCTCTTTTCTATATTCTTATTTTCCATCTTTTTATGTTCTCAGTTGTTTTCTGTTTGTGGTTCAATCCAGATATTTTTTTTGTTGGCAAACTTTCTGTTAAACTAGTTCATTGTTCTTTGATATCTAACATGCTGCTAAACCCATCTGTTGAATACTTAATATCATTTACTACATTTTCCAATTCTAGGATTTCCATTTGATTTTTTTCATAGATTCCAATTATCTGGTAAAATTCTTCATTTTCCATTAGTTTTCTTTTTGTATGTATTATAGTTATCTTAAAGTTAGTATTTGATAACTCAAATATTGTGATTCTGGGTGTCATTCAATTTTCTGGGATTTTTGTCTTTTATTTTTCAATGATTTCTTTCTATTTCCTGTTATGCCTACCAATTTTTTATTGAATACCAAAATGTATGAAAAAGAGTGGAAGCTCCAGATGATGTTATTTTCTTCAGGAAGAAGATGTTGTTTACTTCTAGAAGGCAGACAGAGTATTGGCAGATTATCTGGGTCCACTGGAGTCAGGTCTACTTCTGGTTTCCCGTACTTATAAGTTATGTCCTTCAAGAGTTTCAACAAAACTTAGAAGTTTATCAGGGCTCCTTCTTCTTTGTGTGTTCTCAATTCATTTCTCTCTCTCTCTCTCTCTCTCTAGCATTTGCAGAAATCAAAATATCTGCTTAGTTTTTACCCTCTCAAAAGTTTCTTTCTTCTTTGATTCTCAGTATCGAGCCTCATGCAAGCACAACACAAGGGACAGAAAGTGCCTGAAGAGGTGTTTGTGCACAGAATGTCAGGCTCATGTCAATACATTCCCTTCTCTATAGGATTTTCATTTTGTGAGAACCATGCCTTGTTAAGGAAACGTGGCTTCCTTGGTTTTTCCTTGATGCCCTCAAATGGTTGTTGTTATTGTATCCAGTTTCTGTAGTTGCTTTCAGTGGGAGGTTTGTCTGACACCAACTACTCCATCAGTCAGAAGTGGAAGTACTCTTGTGTTCAGCTTCTAATTGATTCAATATTAGAGACGCATTAAAAGCTCAAGACAAAAAAACGTGCAATATTTTATGCCATTTTTTACGAATGTTTTTATTTTTCTGCCTTCACGTTTTTGAGGTATGCTTGCATACAGCAAAATGTGCCAATCTTAAATGTGTGGTTCCATTGGTCTTGACACGTGTAGACTCATATAACTGTGTCATTTAAGTTTTAAATGCATTTTCTTTATATCACCTAACTTAATCAACACTGACATAGCTTTGCCATGATAGTCAACATTCATAAGTCAAACAAATTTTCATAATTTGGAATTTAACAAGGTCTATTTAAGCAACTGTGTGAATTACCAGTTTAATGCATTGCTCCCCACACCCACGTACAACCATGCCCAGCTCTTAGATGAGTAAATGTCTTCTGGATTGAAGTAATTTGTTGACTTTATTTAAAAAATTAAGTTGCTCAAGTCTTTGCCTTCAATAATAAATAACTCTAAGTTTGGCAATTTTGTTTGAGTTATTTTTAAACCACTTTTTATTATAAAGATAAATCATTTTTACTGTTCAAAGATGGAAAAATGTAGAAAGGTTTCCCCCAAATTTCCTCACCAGCAAGTCTATTCTAGATATAATCAGTATTTGTAGTTTGGTATATACTCTCCCTGGCTTTTTTAAAAATATTTTTTATTTATTTGGAAAAAGAGAGTGTGAGAGAGAGAGAGAGATCTCCCTGACATTTTATGCATGTACATTTTCTTAAAATAGAAAGTACTGTCATATTTTTATAAACTCTTTTCTCTTAAGAATTTACCAATAAATATCTGTCTCAGGTTAATAATTATACTTCCATACTTCCCTTTTAAATAGATGCATACATACAGTGTATTACATGAAATTCACTTTAAAAATACCCAAATATTGGAACTTTGGATAATTTCCATATATTCTCCATTAAAAACCACACTGTTATACATTACCGAAATGAAAAAAAATTCTCAATCTACTAATTATTTCCTTAGGATAAATTTGTACCAGTGGAATTGCTTTGTCACTGTTATACACATTTTTTAAACACTTTTTTCACAAAGCGAAGTTTCCCATGAGAAATCTTTGCCAATTTGCACTTCATCAGCTGCATAGGAGAGATCTTCATTCTCCTCTTACTTCACCTACAGAGGCAGAAAATATGTCATTGTTGTTTTAATTTGTATTTCTTCTGTTACTATTGAGGCTGGGCTTTTTTCCCTTATGTTTATTCCGCCTACATATATTATATTTTTCTTTTTTAGAATGCCTGTTTATATATATTTTTTCTTTTTGGACAGTTCATGCTTTGCTTACTGATCTGTAATAGCTGTTTGTGTATATCACATGCATGAGAACTGTCGGATTTTCATATGTGTTACAGGTATCATCCCATTTGCCACTTGTCTCTGCTTACATTCCCTGCTGCAGTTCTCTCAGAGCCCCACACGGCAGCCAGCTGGGCCCCAAGCACTAGATGTCAAGTCGGATGGGAGTGTGAGAGGGCTGAGGCCAGAGTGCTAGGCACAGGCCAGGTCGCCCACGGCTGGCTGGTCGCACATCAAAACTGGAAAGTTCCACCAAAGAGGGAAGGATTTAAAAATATCTAGGGAGTGAAATCTTGAGGTTTTGAGGGAAGTGAGAGAGGCAGAGGTGACAGGGAGGATACTCCAACTTCTGGGCTGGGCAGTGAGACAGAGAGCAGTGCCTTGAAGTGGGTGAGGGTCACCAGGTGCAAGCATGCCTGGAAGGAAGGAGATGAGCATTGGAGTTACTGCCCCCCAGTGTCTGGGACACTCAGGTATTAGTGGCCTTCGGGGCCCCACAGCTGAGTACAGTCCCTGCACATAGTGGATTGCTCCCTGGTTCGAGTTTTTATTTTTTTTAAGATTTTATTTATTTGAGAGTGAGAGAATGCACGAGTGAGGGGGGAGGGGACAGAGGAAGAAGCAGACTTCCCGCTGAGCAGAGAGCCTGACAACGTGGGGCTCAATCCCAGGTCCTTGACATCATGATCTGAGCCGAAGGCAGATGCTTAACCGACTGAGCCACCCAGGTGCCCCTGGGTCAAGTTTAATTAAGAGGAATTCATTGTCAGCCTCCATCAAGTATGATCTGCTCCTCTTTGGTGCCTCTTGACCTCTGTGCCTGGTGCCAGCAAACTCACAACTAAATTTAATAATCTCGGTTCTGCTTCTTTGGAACCCACAGATCCCAAAGAGAATAAAGGCCACAGATGACTTTCCCTTCATATTCAGCTGAGGGCCAGCACCTTCCTAGGGACCTTATTTATTTTCTTTCTCTATTCTGGGATTTATGTGGCTAAGGTAAATATTTCTAGAGTTCTGCATGGATTTCCTGATGGAAGTCAACACACCGTTCGCCCATTTTCCATCTTTAGCAACTTCTTGGGCTCCGGTGGGGCAGCTCCTGTGGACTCTCTTTCAGCCTCTGGTGACTCCGTCTCTAGAGAAGGCATAGCTCTGAGCAACTGTGGCGTGGTGCCTTCGCCACACAGACAAGTCTGAGGGGCTGCAGGTCGTCCCGGTGGGCTGGGGGTGAGAGAAGCGGGGTTCTCATTCTGGGGCAAAGGCAAGGGGGTTGTTGGATGCGTGGTGTGGGGTGGATTGGGGGTGTGTAAGAGAGTGGGATCTAAACAGAAAAGCTTGCAGGAGGTTCAGAACAAAAGTCCTTAATTCAACAGTTCTCAATATTCACAGCTATTATAAAACTGGCATTTGCGCTCATTCTGCAAGTCATTAATCAGCCACTACTAGGGGGACTACACCTGTGGTCACATTAGAGTTCGAGGGTCATTGAAAACTTCTCGCTTGCATGCAGAATGGCCCCACAGTAAATCCGAGGAGGGTTAGTCGGTGCAGAAGAGGCAGCTACATCAACTCTGTGCCCAAGATCCTTGGAATGCATGTGTGCATCTGATCTCCATTCCACAAACAGGTCTGAAGATTCTGCAGCCTGCTGAGCAGCTTTGTCTTGGGTGTTAGAGAGGGATTGGAGACAGGGGGAGAAAGGAATATGGGGTATCCCCTAAGAAAAGTGTGCATCCCTCTGATATTTCATACCACCTCTCCTTTTTCATTTATACTTAAAACACTATCAGCGGGCGCCTGGGTGGCTCAGTTGGTTAAGCGACTGCCTTCGGCTCAGGTCATGATCCTGGAGTCCCAAGATCGAGTCCCGCATTGGGCTTCCTGCTCGGCAGGGAGTCTGCTTCTCCCTCTGACCCTCCCTCCTCTCATGCTCTCTCTCTCTCATTCTCTCTCTCAAATAAATAAATAAAATCTTTAAAAAAAAAAAAAAACAAAACCACTATCAGCACCTACTTTGAGCCACACCATGCCAGGCATGGAAAATTCAAAGATAAATAAAACACAGCCCTTGCCCTGGAGAAGCCAGTGGGCAGGGGGAGGCGATAGACATATCAAAACTTACAATTCGAGGGCGGGGGGGGGGGGTCACTGTTTTTGCACAGCTGCACGAACAGAGTTCCAGGGGGCCGTGAAAATTAATGCAAGTAGCTCCCTGTGTGCGGGCTTGAGAGATGTCCATGCAACATGGACTTTACACGTAAGACGGATTTGGGCACGAGGAAAGCGTGGAGGGAGAAGCTGGGAAGCAGAGGGAGCAACAGTGTTTGCAGAGGCATGAGGATTCCTGGACAGTGGCAGGAGCAGAGACCAGCAAGGGGGGACAGAGCCGAGAGAGGAAATGTGGGAAGGCTATGGCTGGGGAAGAGGTTGGAGCCACGGGTGTGCATGTTCTGCTGAAGAAGGGAGAAGAACTGCCCTTTGGGTCATCCTAGGTGGTGTGTAGAGAGGGCTCTGGAAGACCATACAGAAGTGGACATGGCATTGAGGGCTACTTCCAATCCTTTAATAGATAGTGGCAGTAGAAACTGGAGAGCTTATCCTATTAGCTTTTCATTTCATTTCATTATCAACATCAAATATTTATGCAGCCTCTGTAGGGAAATGAGTCCCACAGACAGTAAGGGGTAGAAGATATAGAGGTTAATCAAAAGATGCAGTCCTTGGGTCCTTATGTTTGCAATTTAAAATGGATCCCCTGGGGTGGAAACGCCTGTGAAGAATTAATAGCGGGACAGATACAACATTTTCGCTAATCAAATGTTAGCTCTAACACTTTGCTATGTTCTTTTATTTTGTTAGCACCTCAGCCCTGTGGCTTGCAAACATTTTTGACCATGGCCCAAAGGAAGAAATACATTTTATGCTGTGACCCAGAACCCATACAAAAATTTCACCAAGTACTATTGCAATGTGCTCTGATATTTTATATCGTCTTTTACTTTACTATTTTTTAAATGCTGGTCACTGACCCTCTAAATCAATTTCATGACCCATTGCTGGATTATAACTTGCGGCTTAAAAATTGCCATCTTCCCATGTCTGTGAGGGGAAGAGAATGAGATCGGCTGGGGGGTGGATGAAAGAGTGAGCATGTCCCTAGTGAGGGAAGGGGTGACATGCACAGTTGTTCCAGTAAATTCATGTGTCCACAAAGGGGAGTGGATGAGCAAGGGCGCGGCACTAGGAAGGGGGACTTTTTTGCTCCAAATTAGAAGGGAATTGCTTGCTACCTGGTAAAGACGTGGAGTAGCAGTGATGAGCCTACGCCATGTGAAACACTTGGAAATAATTATAATACTCCTTAAAATAAATTATTGAGTGGTGGAACAAGTTTGGGAAATGCTAAAATGTATCTCCCCAATTTAGATGGCTGCAGAGCATATTTAAAGAACTGAGAACATTTCCAGTAGCAAAACATTTTATCCTTTTTTTTTTAAACCCAGGATTTGATTTACTTCAGAACCTTCTCTGTTCCACGCAACACCTACTGCCACCTCACAGGGCAGTCTGGGAAAGCGGTAGATAGCCAGGCATCATCGCAGAAGACAAAACAGAGGGTGCAGAGTCGAACGGGAGAGGGTTTGTGTTCGTGGGAGCCACCCCGCTCGTGAAGGTTCTAAGCCAGGCGAGCACTTTCTGTAAAGGGCCAGAAAGATGTTAGGCTTTGTAGGCCACTGCTCTTTGTTGTAACTTCTCAGCTCTACCATTGTACTGTGAAAGCGGCCGTACATGATACAGAGGGGAGTGGCTAGGCTCTGTTTCAATTCAACTGTATTCATAAACACTGAAATTTGAATTTCGTATGATTTTCCTGTGTCAAGACATTTTCTTCTTCTTTTTTCTGTTTTCCTCCCACCATTTAAATATAAACACCATTGCATAGCTCACAATAGATTTGGTCTAGCCACTGGTCTTATCTTTGGTACTTGCCTCTTTGCAATTGCAAGAGAGAGTCCAAGATAGGTAGAATGTTCCCTTTCTCTCTGCTGAAGTAGCCTTAATCCTGGGAGAAAAAAGTCCCCACGTGCCTAATCTGTTTGTGCCCTCAGGATTTCTATTGTCAGTTTTAAACTTGTTTCTCTCTCACACACTGGTAAGAAACTGTGCGGGTTAGCCTGGGGAGACTTTGGAAGCTTCTTTGACCCCAGAGCTGTTTGAGAGCCCTTCATCTGTCTCCCATTCACCATGGGCATGTCTCTCTGTCCCCTCTTGCCCTGCACCCCCATCTCTGATGGCTTCTCCTGACCAGCAGCTACTCAGGACTGCTCCTTCTCAAAAATTTCCACCAGAGCCAGAGGAAAAATGATGTGGAGTCTAAATCTTGAGAAAAATAAATTGCAATTTTGCATTCCACTCCATGACACTTCCTCTAATCTAAAAAATAATGTGTTTTCCTGCCGGGAAAGTGTTCTAGTAAAACCAATGCTCCATGAAGGGCCTTGCTTACCTGGTTTGAATATCAACTCCTGGCATAGTGTCACTTACTCTATGTTTGGAAGCCTAGGCTTATGTGGTAGATTTCAAAATCCTGGCACTTACCACCTGACAAAATCTGGCCCCAGCCTATCTTTGCAGACTCTCTTCCCACAAAATTTCTCCTGCTTACAGATGCCAGCCCAGGTGGAACCCCTTCAGTAAATGTTCATGATCTTGTGAGCTGATGTGATTGCTGTTACCTGTGGATCATAACATTCCTATCTGATGTATTACCTATTTATACATCTCATTTGTTCACTTCAATGGTAAGCTCCTTGAAGCCAGAAACTATAATTTGTAACCTTTATATTATAATCTCCCCTGGGAATAGATTCCAATGTGTTCTCCCATAATCCTTGACTCCTGAAGTACATCCTTTTGTGCAATCCCTCCCCTCAAGTGTAGACTCAAGCTGTGACTTGCTTCCAACCAACAGAATATAGCAAAGGTGATGAGGTATCCTAACTCCTATGATTACCTAAGATGTTGTCATGCTTGTAGACTCACCCTAGAGATGTTCCTTCTGGCTTGTTGAAGTAAGAGGCCATATTGCGGGGGGCGGGGTCTAGGTGGCAAAGACTGCAGGTGACCTCCATCTGACACCTGGGAGAAAGCCAGTGCCCCTAATCCTACATCTACAAGGTAATGATCTCTGCCAACAATCAGAGTGAACTTGGAAGAGGGTTCCCCCCAGAGCCTCTAGAAAGGACTGCAAACCACTGACACCTTGATGGTAGCCCTGGGAGACCACAAGCAGAGGACCTAGCAAAGACGTGCTCAGATTCCCCTCAGAAACTGTGAAATGATATATGTATGCCATTTTAAGCAGTTAAATTTATGGTAATTTGTTACATAGCAATAGAAAGGTAAGACACATCCCTCCCCCATTGGCCCGCCTCGACAGCTGTGCCTTGAATAGAGTACATGCTCATTGAAGACTCACACCATGAATCCTTCACAAATTAGCTTCCAGCACTCCACACCCATATGAGGTACAACCAAGGTAATGTTTGAGGCAGAAACTTATTTGTTAGTTTCTTTTGCTGCCTCACCGTCCTCATCCTCATGTACACAAACAATATAGTTGCAGAAATAAGAGTAGGAAATCAAATCACTAGAGGAATAAAGGAACACCAGGGCTAGTTCAGTTATTATGATCAACCATCTCACTTACACCTGAGAATCCTGGGGCGCCTGGGTGACTCAGTCAGTTAAGCTTCTGACTCTTGATTTTGGCTCAGGTCACGATCTCAGGGTCGTGGGATGGAGCCCTGTGTCAGGTGCCGAGCTCTGGAGCTCTGCACCGAGTTGGCTTAAGAGATTCTCTCTCCTCTGCCCTCCCCCTCCCACATGCATGTGCTCTCTCTCTCTCTCTCTCTCTCTCCCCCTTTCTCTCAAATAAATAAATACATCTCAAAAAAAAAAAAGTACCTGAGGGTCCTGGCAGCTCGGTGAGGAAGGAGAAACATGATGAATTGCATGGCTCACAGCTGTGGGATGGGAGGGCCATAGCAGCTCTTCAGGGGAGACAATATTTTGTACTAGATCTGCATTTTTTCCCTATTGTCCTTTGTGGGTAGAGTACGGCCTGTAAAATTGGACTTCCTCCAGGCAGAGCTGCCTCATGCCTGAGGTATGAGCATATTTGGGAGTTCCCTGAAAAAGACTACATGTGTGTGTTTGTGTGTATATGTACATGTGTCTGTGTACATGTATATGTTAAGAGCTGCAGAACTACTCTGACACATCATGACTCCATCCAAACTTCTCCCTTCACTAAGAGATGGCCAAACTCTGGCCGGGCTTCTAGCAACATAAGGCCATGTCCCTAGGATGACCCCAGTTCTCCCTTAAGTGTTTTTTTGAGAAAGTTCAATGCTGCTAATGTAGTCAAGCACTGGACAGAACAATGCTTTGCTCATGTAGAAAGAGGAGAGACAGAGTAGACCAGCTCCAATAATGTCTGTTGGACCCCACGGCTAGCGGAGTTCGCTGGCAGTCTACGCAAGGCCATTGGCCTGTGCTCACCCCTCTGGTGTGGCAGCAGAAGGACCTCCACTCTTGCCCCAAGAGCTGGAAACACGGCAAGCTGAAGGGGTGCCTGAGAACGGCTGACACCCGTGCTTAAGCAGAACAAAGGAGCACATTAGGCCCGGAACAGGGAAGGATATTCCCACACAAAGTGATAAGCCCAGTGCAGACTGCATAGCCTCCTTATCTCCTGGTAAGGAATGTTCCAGGCCCAGGACCCTTTCTTATGTGGCTGAGGAGTCTGTACACATGAGATGCCTTTCTCAGCAATTTACTACAAAGGGCTTACAATTGAGAATATGCATCTCCTCCAACTCAGAGGCATCCTTTTCAAGGACCTGAAAGCCATTCCTGTGAAATGTAATCATCAGGAAGGATAGGGTCTCTGTCCCTCAGTTTCGCCGGGAGGACAGAATCCTGATTTGGGTAATTACCAGCCAGCAGACACAGCTGACCTGATCGCATTGAACTGACCACCCCTTTGTAATTTTTCACCTCCCTGACTCCTGAGTCCCTGCTCACCCCACTCCCTACTCCCTCTACTCCCCTTTTAAATGTTCAGTCACCTCTGCACTGATTGGAAGGGAGCTCAGCCTTTTCCCAGCTTTCAGTAGTTACTGAATAAAATCTGTTTTCGCATTTGAATGCCTGGCTTTGTTGGTGTTTGACTCTATGTATGTGTAGTATATGTAATTTAAATGTATATGCATGGGTATCTGTGAGATATGCACAGATTTTATAGGAGACCAAAGGAAGAGCCATTCAGTATGGGGGAGAGAGTGAGGACCCTGAGGACCCAGAGAGGCCAGGAGGTAGGACTTGGGAGAGTCCATGCCAGAGAAAAGCTCCCAGTGGCAGGTTGGGCAAAGGATGTTAAAGAACAGGGATAAATTATTCAATTAAAGTTGTTTGTCGTGTGCTCATCCCCAGCCCCAAATCTGCAGATGTAGCCTGTGACCAGTGCCCCATCTTTTGGTTATACTTTTGTTCCACGAGAGGCCTGAAGCATGACGCAGCACTCAATTACGTTCCCCAAAGGAAAATCCACTTCACAAATAACATCACTGATGATTTTGGTAGAAGAGTCAGGAAAGGGTTTTACATCATGCAGTCTGTGTCAGGTCCCCACTGATCTGTCACTTCTTCCCTAGACCTAATTCACCTGCTCTGCCAGCCAGGGAGAGGAAGGGCAGAAGAGGTGCCATGCTCCAAGGATAGATTCATAAGCCCGTGCCCTGTGCCCAAGAGCAAAGAGGCCCTTACGAGATTTAATGTTCTGCTTTTGTCCTCTTAAAATGGTTAATATTTTATCTGTGAACCTCTGTTTTGTAAGTGGTCTCATAGGACAATAGAGCCTGTGCCTAAGCATAGGAGGTAGGTATAATGCATACATCCACTACCTCCCCCTTCACAATCAGTATTTGCAATACCCCATCAGTACAGAATTTCGGGGCACCCTGGTGCATGAGACTTCAGTAGGACTCAAAGAGAGAACAAGCCAACAATTCCCACACCTTCCACTCAAAGTAGAACATGCTTGGAATACAGAAGGAAGACAATGGTCCTCTAAGAAACATGAAAGACCAAAGAACCTCATCATGTCCTTTCTTACTCATGTGATTTCAGAGCCAGATGTGATCAGGAGAAAAGTAAGCCTTTCAGGAAACCCAGGAGATGTTGGTAGGGATGGAGGTGGGAGGAAGAGAGTCATGATTTCCTCCCAAATTGAAGAAATTTCAGCCTTTTAAATTAAATATCAAAGACTAGGGAGTTCCCAGCCAGCTGGAGGACATCTGAGCAGTTAACATCTGAGCTACAACTGTGGCTAAATCCCCAGGAGGAGGGAGACTATTTTGGAAGTCAGTTGTTATTGGTTATGGTAGCCCCAGCTGCTGAAACAACCCCTAAATATAATAAAAGTTCATTTCTCCTTTTCTAAAATAGGTATTCCCAATGATCAGCAGGTCTGATCCTCCAAGGGCTGTCCTCCAAGTGGAGATTAAAGGACCAGATCCTTTCTTTCTTATGGCCCCACCACCTTCATCACTCAGCTCTCCGGGTGCTGTGGTCCCTGCATTAGTCTGTACTGTGGAAAGAGGTCCTTTGGGTCAGGCTTGGAAGTGATACAGATGACTTCTGTTCTCATTCTATTGGCTAAAACCCAGCCATGGGGCTATAACTAACAGCAAAAGAGGCTGGGAAATGTAGTCTTCTCTGTGTAGTTAGGAAGAAGAGGAAATGGATGAACACTAGTCAATGAAGAAGTAGGGAAGGCATTATGGTAAATAAAGGCATGGAGGGTGAAATGCTATGGTGAAGCAGGGAACTCTGAGCCACTGTGGTTGTCAGAAGAATATGAGTATTTGTAGAGGATGGTTGGGAGGCTCTCTCTCCTCTTTTCTTCCATGCCTGCAAAGCAGTAAAATCAGTAATAACAGTCTGCTAAGGTCCCAAGGTTATGTGCTTCTTGACAACCCACCATCCCAGTCCATCAGACAGAGACTGGAAGTCAATGCTCCAAGTAGAAAGAACTCATGTTTGGTTGGTGTGTTCTTTGTCTTCTCTCCCCCATGAACCTCAGCTGCCCTGGTGGATGACTGGACACAGGAACTGGAGGCAGGATCAGATTTCCACGGAACTACTGGCCGGCACATCACTAAGCTATCTGTTCTCCCAGGCACACCCACCTTATGCTAATGGCTCTCTCAGGCTTGTGCTGTGCAGTGCTATCTCCTCATCCAAATGCCTAGAGGAAGAGCCCAGAGCCTTCCAGGGAGACTGTGACATCCTCTCCAGAACATTATCCATGGCCAGGGTGAGGTGTGTTAAAGGGTCAAGGAGGTGGCCATCGGCATTAACTAAGTCTAGCCAAGGAAATTGTTTCTGTCTGCCGGGGCTTGACAAATCAATTGATCTATCATGCTGTTCACTAGGTTTCCTGAGAGCAAGGGCTCAGCTTTGCTGCACAAATACATCCTGGTATTGAGCTCTGGTAATAGATAGAAGGTTATCAGTGATCATATGAGAAAAGAGCCTTTCTTTCACATCACTTCTCAGCACTAAATTGCAGAGAAATCCGTGCAATTTAAAGGGATGAACCTGCCTCTTTACCCTAAGCATCTCTCTTTAGTGATGTTGTCCCTGTCATTCCTGGAAGGCTGCACAAGGGGCAGTGCTAAAGACACTGGTTGATGCCACTATGCCCCTTCCAGACCCCTTTCTCCCTGCGTCCGTCCCCTCAGTGATGTTTGTGCAGCTTCTCAGCCTCACCCCTGCCTCCATCAAGTTACAACCAAATCGTCCCGAAGCCACTTGAATTGATGGCCCATGCAATCACAGGCAGGGCTGGCTACATAATTTGCAGGGCCCCGTACAAAATGAAAATATGGGACCTCTTGTTCAAAAAAGCAGGTAAAATGTACCATTAAAGGTCCTAAAATACAGACCTTGTTCTTTCCTCCAGAGTTTCTTTCTTACCTTGTCATGGTGTTTTTACTTTTTTTGTTTAGTATTAGAAGTAAAGAAAAATTAAAATTTTATGTTATTAGTTTGAATTTACCATTTGTATTCATATTGTGCAATACTAAGGTTAAATGCAAATATTAGAGCATTTTACTCTTATGTAAAATCACTAAATTATATAATTCTTATTTCATATCTCATACATGCATATATGTTTCATTTTTACAAAACACTGGATATGCTGCACAAGAAACCCCTCACTATTTCATTTCATTTCATATGTGCAATTCTATGAACATTCTCCACCTTTGACTTCCTGAGATGGGAGAAAGGAGTGAAAGGAAAGGAACTATAGGGTGCCATATCTTTTCCTTTCATTCTAGGTGATCATTTTCGTACGTGGTTGGCTACTGGAGGGAAGGAAGAAGGGTAAGAAAGAATATGACAGGATTCCTTGGTCGTTCATGTTTTTTAGAATGCTGTTGCCTTCTTTTTGTGCTTAACACAACTTCTGGTTTGACCAGAAAGCCTGGGCTCTCAGAGCTGTCAGCCCCTCCGCTCACTCCATCGCAGATAAAACAGGGGTCCTTGTATTTGCTTTGAGTCTTGCTGAGCTCCATGCATGTGGATCCTCTGGGATTCTCTACTCATGTGCATCTCAAAGGCTAAATGCAAATGGAGCAGCAGGAGCCAGAAGACCTGCATACAGCACCAGTCACCTCTGCTCATTCCCGTGGCCCACTGGACTTCACTTACAAAATACAAGTCAAAGATTAAATAATTAAGAACTTCAGAATGGGGGCATCTGGGTGGCTCAGTCGGTTGAGCATCTGACTCTTGATTTAGGCTCAGATCATGATCTCAGGGTCGTGAGATCAAGCCCAGTGTGGGGCTCCGTGCTCAGGACTGAGTCTGCTTGAGATTCTCTCTCTCCCTCTGCCCCTCCCTCCTGCTCTCTATCAATCAATCAATCAATCTTAAAAAAAAAAAAAAGGAATTTCAGAATGACTACAGCAGAACATTAAACCAGGCTCAGGTTCTTCTGAACTTACCCTGTGTGGTTGCACAGCTCACCCGTCTGTACAACCAGCCCTCATGATGAAGTATAGCCAGACAGAGCCAAGCTGTATTCTAATCGCCAGTCCTGCTTAATTTCCCCACCAGATATTGATGACAATAGTCAAGAAAGGCTTGGATATTTACATCTTACTTTACATGCGTAGATTTTAAAAATTCTTGGAACTTGCAGAGATAATAAAATATGAGGACTAAAAATCCTACACAGTTATGATTGTGTTAACTTAGATGTCTTTACAATCAACACTCCCTAAAGAGTTCTAGCATTAATTTCACCAAAAGACTGTTAAAAAGCCTTAGGCTGGTATCACCAAGAGAACAGTCTGGTCTGTCCCAGACTCTAGTTTGGTGTCTAATGCTTGCTGCATTTTTGTTCCACAGCAATCCTTGCTCTGATGTCCACAGAGGGCTTTAGACTCAGCTTCTGCTTATAAACATGTGCAATGTGCTTATTTAAGTGGTCTTGTTATCCCAGAATGAACATATTTTTTCTGCTTTTTTCAGTTATAAAAATAAAACATATTTGTGGTTAAAAATTAAAATGACACAGAAGGTATGGAGAAGGAGTTAGAAATTTCCCATCTAGTAATCTGCAAACATAACCACCATTAACATTTTTGTGAAGTTCTTTCCTTACTTTTTCTATTCACACACACACACACGGACTCCTATAATTTTGGGAACACACACACACACACACACACATTTTTGTTTATTGTTTTTCCAAAATGGTAGCATTCTCTACATACCATTAGTAGCTTCTGCTTTTCATTTTGATATTGTGATCGTTTTCCCATAGATCTACAGATCTCCCTATTAATGAATAATTATAATGCTGTTTCTTTAACTATATTGATAGATATTTAGGTTGTTTTAAGTTTGTTGCTGTTGTTTTGTTTTGTTTTTATATCTACAAAGTGAAATAAGCACATTTCAGGGGTATAAAAAGAAGGAATGAGGGGCATCTGGGTGGCTCAGTCCATTAAGCATCTGCCTTCAGCTCAGGTCATGATCGCAGGGTCCTGGGATTGAGCCTGTGTCGGGCTTCCTGCAGGGAGCCCACTTCTCCCTCTCCTCCCTGTTCATGCTCTGTCTCTCTCTCTCTCAAATAAATAAATAAAATCTTTTTTTTTTTTAAAGAAGGAATGAACTATCTCCTTGCTTGTCTTAGTTAGATGCCCATGATGTCTGAATTATCCTTCCAGTAACCATATGACCTGATGGCAAACACTCCAGTCATCCACCTGGTGCACACTTGGAGTCCCTCCCTGGCCTTGCCCTACTTGGGTGTCTTCTCCTACTTGGACCCTGCAGCAAACTCCAGTCTGGTTCCTCCTCCAGTCTACCTCTCCTTCATCCTGTAGCCAGAGTAATCCTTCTAAAAATAGTTCTGCTTGTCTCACCTCTACTTAAAAATCTTTGCACAAGCACAAGCTGTAGGGGCCATGCTCAGAAGCTTTTGGTGTCTTTCTTTCATCAGAGTCTAGTCCAACCTCTTTCTGCTCACTCTGTTGTTGATGTGAGTGGACTTGACTTATAAACTTCATGTCTTATTTTATAAATCATTGGAAGGTGAAGTTCAGATCATTTTGTTTCCCTTGTCTTTTCTTTTGGCATATTGGCTCATCTTCCAGGATCCATCACTTGAAATATGCTCTATCTATGGAAATTGAGTTTGAATGGGAACATTAAGCGAAATTAATTTTTGGCCAGGAGTTAGATTTTGGGAGAAACATTTTCCATTTTTTGGCCACTTGAGAATTACATGTTAATTATTGTTGCTATTACAGATGGTTCTGGTTAATTTAAGCAAAAAAAAAAAAAAAAGATCATAACAGGAGGCAGGTAGGTCAATGAATTGAGGAAAAGGCTGACCACCTTGAGTTTGGAAAACAGGAGAACTCAAGCATGGTCAGTGTTGGACAGCGCCATTGCACAGTCTGCTACACTGTCTCTCCTTCCAGAATTAAGATTTCCTGAAGAGAGAGAGAATTGGTCTAACCGGGATAGGAAGCCTGTTGGCTTGGGGGGTCATGGCTTGGGAATGGCAGGTGTTGATTTTGTCATGCCATGAAAAAGGGGGAAGTGTAGTCCCCTATTTTAGTCTGCTAGGGTGGCTATAACAAGGTATCAGAGACTGGGTGGCTTAAATAAAGGAAATTTATCCTTTCACAGTTCTAGAGGCTGAAAGTCCAACATCAAGATGCTGGCAAGTTTGGTTGCTCCTAAGTCATCTCTCCTTGACTTGTAGAGAGCCCCCTTCTCACTGTGTCCCCACATGGCCTTTTCTCTGTGTATGTGCCTATCTGGTGTCTCTCCCTCTTCTTTTAAGGATGCCAGTCTTATAGGATTGGGGTTCCCACCCTTATGACCTTATTTAATCTTAATTTTCTCTTTAAAGGCCCTGTCTCCAAATACAGTCACATTGTAAGGCACTGGGCAATAGGGCTGCACCACAGGAATTCTGGGAGGACAGAGTTTAGTCTATTGCAGTGCTCAAGATAACATATGACACTGTCAGCAAATGAAAGGGAAAGTGCTGCTGGGCAGGCAAGAACAGCAGATGGCCTCAACCTTGCTCCTCTGGATCCTCATCATACACACAAACATGCTTGTCTGATCCATACTTTTTTTTTTTTTTAACTGGTGCAATTTTGTTTTTTAATGGTATAAATACATTGGAGTTCAGGGGAGGAGATTTAGGAGTCTTGAGGAGTGAAGGTTCTTCTCAGTTAACCACAGCTCCATTCATCCCCTCCTTTGCTATAATACTGCAGTGCCAGAGAAGGAAGGGGAGATGCTGAGTAAGGTGGGGAACAAAGGGATCTTGGGGGAGACTCAGGATAATTAACTGGATTAGGTGGGCCCATTTCAAATGCTGGTCACTTTTTCTTAAAAATCTTCAAGTTAAATAATGTTGATACTTCTATGAGATGAACTAAATACAACAATCAAACACATTCCTCATAAGCTTTATCTTCTTTTCTGACATAAATTAAATCTCTTCTGCCTCCCTCTTTCTCTCTTCTTTCTATACCTTAGGTTTTTTCCATCTCCTCTCTTTAAGACATCTGGAAGATTAGAGGTTCATCAATGGTATATCAGTTCTTATGTTTGCCTTGTTCTCTGTTAGCTCTTTCTTGTTATGCACAATTCATTGTTTTTATTCATCTATCTATCTATCTATCTATCTATCTATCTATCTATCTATCTATC
>NW_023270451.1:50328731-50537903 GCF_011800145.1 Mirounga leonina
ATCTATCTATCTATCTATCTATCTATCTATCTATCTATCTATCTATCTATCTGTCTATATACACACACAATGCCTGGTATATCTACTGTATACCAGGCATTGTTCTGGGTAATTTGGAAGCATCAGGGAACAAAACAGATAAAGATGTCTGGGCTAGGAGAACTTACTTTCTGCTAGACAGATAAAGAATGTGCTGTAAATATAATAAATAGGTAAATTACATATGGTAGATGATAGTGGTGCCATGAAAAAAGAAAAAGCAGGGCATGGTAAGGAGGATGGGGAATTCAAGGACCTGGGGACATATTGATACACTAGAGAGCTCAGGGTGGGTTTCTTGGTGGAGATGATATTCTGATAGTCCCTGTTAGCCCCTCCAAGTCTACTCTTTGCCCTTCATCCTGCTCTCTGCTGTGGTGGATGACCTATATGGGCTGCATCAACAGGCTCTCTTGCTCTTTGGCTTACATTGGGTTATAGGCCTATCAATGACACTGGCAGGACATTGAGGGAAGTAGCACATTGAGGTCAGGGTATTAATTACTCTGGCTCCCTCCTTGCTAGGTCACAGTTTAGCAGTGGCTGTAATCCTTACTGGAGGTTACAGCTCTTTCTGGGTCTCCATAATTATTCTCTCTTCTTGAGTTCCAGTGGTTACTCCCTGATGTTGCTAACCCCTTTGTGCTTCTCTATCCCTTATTCTATTAAATCTACCCATACCTTTGTAAAATGTCCCTTGATTATACTCTCTACCCTAATTTGGATGTATTACTTGTTTCCTGCCAGAATCTTGAGTTACATAATAATTAGTACTGGGAGAAGTGGGCCCATGACACGGTCTCTCAAAAAAATAAGATTCTATGATTGGACTGTTCAAATTTGAGGAGTGCATAGATAACTTCCTCTATGGGAGGAGAGGGAAAGCGATAAGATACCAGTAATCTTTGGCAAGCAGAAGTGTCTTCTCTGGTTATTTTTCCACTTCCAAAAAGTATAGTGAGAACTGATATACTTAACTGGCAGAATACTCACATTAGTTCTCTACTATGGGGAATGAAGATTATATTGATAGGAAGAGCCAAATGGAAGCCTCAAAATAATAAGCTCAAAGCAATGTGGCATTCCCTGGAGGAACTGCAAAGATTAATGGCATCATCAGAGACTTGGGAGACACAGGGGTGATTATTCCTACCTAACTAGTCTTGTTTGGCAGGTGCAAAAGCCAGATGGGTCTTAGAGAATAATGGTAGATCGTTCCAGCCTTAATAAGGTGGTTATGACAATCACAGCTGAGGTTTTGGATATGGTACCTTTATTAGAAAAAAATCGATAACTATTCCTGGCACCTGGTTTCCAGCTATTGGCATGCAAATGCTCTCAAGAAACAGGTGGGAAAAGTGGCTGACAGTCACTCTCCTTCCTTGGCTACATTGGTGCTAATTCAATAAGCCCATGTAGAAAGTGGCAATAGAGATAAGGATGGAGGCTTACCATGGATTTCTCATCCCCAAGGCTTATTTGGCCAGAGCCATTGATGATTGCCCAACTTTTCAGCAGCCATGGTCAACTCTTGAGTCCCTAATGAGGCACAGAGTGAGCAGTGATTTGTCCTCACAGGAACAGATTCATATCTCAGATACACATTTGCCTTCCTTTTCAGAATTCTCCTGCTGGCATTCCTATTTGTGGACCTATGAAGGCCTTATCCATTGACATGGTATCTCACAAAATGTCACAGCAAACCAAGGCACTTATTTGATGGCAAAGGAGGTATGGTGATGGGCTTTTTCATATTTACTACTCTACTGTAACTTAGAAGCAGATGGCTTGATATATTATTGGAATGGCCTGATAAAGAAAATCCTTTATAAGCAGGTGCCTTAAACCAGTGGCCAATATCTGGTGCCATCTTCTCTGTAGGCAGAATGCATGGGCCTAGGAACCAAGAGAGATGAGAGTAGCTGGGGTAATGTTTGATATTATCCCCAGAATCTTAAGATCTGTACTCTAAGGAGGATGTCCTAGCAGAAAACAGTGTCATAGTTCAACTTAATTGGGAGCTGAGGCTATTCCAAAGTCACTTTTGAGCTCTTCATGCTACTGAACTAACAAAGAAGGTGGAGAGTGGTCACTGTACTGACTGGGGTAACTGATACAGTGAACTTGTCAAACCGACTTCTGAAAATACTGGAATAAATTCACAACCAACTGAAATAAATGTTTAAACAAACTGTACCACCAAAGGAAGTGGATAAATGTAAAATATTCAACAAGGACTTCCTCCGAGAAGCAGAAAGTAAAGTCCCAAGAGTCAGTAGTAATTACCCTATTCCCTCTTTTCCATGGGAAGTATCTGCCAAGATATTCTGCCATCCTGGCACTTATGCCTTTGGATTCTGCAAGCCTGCTTCCATGGCCATCTTTGTAATTTGTTTTTCATATTCTACATAATCCTTATTCATAGCCACATCAGGATTTGAAGATTGGCCCATAAAGAAAATACTGAGCCAAAAATGTACAGGCTTTAGCCAAGACTAAAATAATTGTCAAAGATTTTTGTTTGAGAAGAAGGCAATTTTTTCTTATTGGCATCAATGTTATATTGCTCTCTATTGCAGGAAGCTTTAAGAACCATGATTCTGCAAAAACACTGCACTGACTTGACATCAGAGGGAATGATCACTAAATCCCCTTGCCTGTTGGCTGTTGGCCTGCCAGATATAGTTTGACTGGGATTCAGTGGTGTCAAGGTCATGGATCAGGAGTGGTAAAGCAGTATCAGTGAGACAATAGTATGGTCTGACAGCTAGGTTGTTGTCCATCATTGGAGACAACTTCCTAAGGGAAAGATCTGGCTGTCCTTTGTTGGAGGGCATACAATGGCATTCAGGGAATTTGCAAAGCTGCGTTAGGAACCATGGGCAAAGAACACTTCTGATTATACCAGCTAGATGAGACTCATGGCTATACTGGTTTCAATAGTTGCCTGAGATGAAGCTACCTGCTCAGCTCTGCCATGCTTGGCTAGATCATACAAATTTAAATGTCCTTTGATTATGCCCTCATTGTCCATATCTTCTGGCAAAGGCAATATTGCCAGTTGTTTGGAACTTGGGTTAAGGGTATAAATCCTGACTCTGACATCTACTGGCTTTGGGTCCCAAAGCCAGTTACATAACATTTCCCAAATTCTCAGGTTTCTCATAAGACAAATGGGAATCATATTTCACAGAACTAGAAAAAATAATACTAAAATGTGTAAGAAAAGAAAGGGAATCATAACACTGACTTCATAAGGATGTTGTAAGGATTAGATGAGATCATGTTTGTAAAGCACCTTCAGTAGTGTCTAGTGCATGTCAACGCTCAATAAATGGTAAAGGTGTTTATCAGCATTATCAAAACCATGAAGGCAGTTTCTCCAGAGTCCAGAGGTGAAGGAGATTCAAACAGACTTGGAACTGGTCTTCTTTTTGATGCATCTTTCATGAACTGTGCTGGGCAAGAGTTACACTAATAAAGATTCTGAGATGGTGAAAATGAGAGGAATATATTTGAGTCATCAATATTAAGTATAATCAAACCGTGAGGATTGAAGGCCACCTGTATGAGAGAAAGAAGAGATATAATATATGGCAAGAATACTCTTAGGAAAATGACCAAAGTTAGAGGAACAAGAGGAATCAGAATAGGAGAGAGAGAGAGACTGGGAAGAGAGCCTCAATGGTATTTCTAAAACCAAAGGAGAAGAAATCTAAAGAGGAGATGTTACTGAAGGCATCATGCAAAATGAGGACTAAGAATGCCATTAAATTTGGCAGGAAGGAGGTCTCAGTCTCATCAAATGAGCAGTTTCCATGAAGTGGCACATGAATCAGTCAGGGTTCAATTAGGTAAAAGCAGTAGGATACATATGTTGAATATAAACATTATGAATTATTATAATATTTATTATCCATTATATACATTATAAATATTAATATAGATGTATTAATTATTGATTGATAATAAATATTAAAGATAAATATAATATGTTCATTCTTATTACTATATTATGGTATTTATCACAAGAAGTTGACTTCACAATAGTGGAGACTGGCTTAGCTACCCAAAAGTCCATCGGGCAGGCAGGTGGGAAGAAAAGACCACGTGCCGGCTAGAACCCCATGGGCCCAAGGTGAAACTTACTGTCCACAGGCAGGCAGGCAGGGAGGAAGATACAGTGTAAAAGGAGAATCATTGCAAAGCTAGCTGCTGTCTGCCATCTCTAGCTCAGGAAAGGCCTAAGCTCTCTTTTTAAAAGGCTTCCACTTGATTAAGTAAGGCCCATCCAGGATAATCTCCTTTTCGATGAACTGAAAGTCAACTGATTAGGCATTTTACAGTTTACAGTTTACATTTGTAAAATTCCTTCACAGTAGCGTCTAGAATGGTATTTGTTTAACTAGGAGAACAGGAGAAAACAGCTGCTTCTGCCCTTCTGTCCTTCAACTCACACAAGGGAATATCCCTTGTAGCCTGCCCTAACTAGAAATACTAGAAAGATAATTCTCTGGTAACTCAGCCTAGCTGAGTTGACACATCATAAAGACATCACACAGGGGCTAACTGGTGAAGGCACAAAGACAGTGTTTCTTTTTTTTTTTTCTTTAATATTTTATTTATCTATTTGAGAGAGGGAGAGCACGAGAGAGAGAGCATGTCAGCAAGAGGAAGGGCAGAGGGAGAAAGAGAAGCAGACTCCTCGCTGAGCAGGGAGCCTGATGCTGGGGCTCAATCCCAGGACCCTGGGATCATGACCTGAGCTGAAGGCAGATACTTAACAGAGTGAGCCACCCAGGCGCCCAAACACAGTGTTTCTAGGAACTTTGGGAATAAAGTGGGAGACATCTGCAACAAGAAAAGAGAAGGAACTAGAAGAGATATGTGTAAGGGATGATTCCAATGGAGAGCAAAAGAACGAAACTGCAGTTGTTGTCTAGAGAAGGACTCAGTGCTGGAAGGGACAATTCACCATGGGCCCTTGGACTCCCTATATATTCTTGCTGGGTATGCCTACAATGCAAGACCCCCTCCGCTCCTTACCTAGGCCATTTCTCATAGTTGTATTTGCAAGTAGGCAATCTTGAGGGATGAAGTAACATCTTCCCCAGACAAAGAACAGGCTTGTCTTCACTTGCTATAAAAGAAATAAATCCCCAATTTTAGTGTTCTTCTCCTGTAATGCAACCCATAGCATGTGTGGGCACTCATCATGGGCTTTCTTTGTCACCCTCATGGGCCTTAGTGGTCCATGGGGATTGGGAACGGACAAACATAAACCAACATAAAGCTCTGGCTACTACTTTTGCTGTGAATAATAAAGCCCTTTGTCTCTGACCAAGAGTCTTATGTCTTCTGCTAGCATCCACAAAATAGTAACAGGCTAGTTAATTCATGTCTAAGCAGGGTAAAATCCCAGACCCTTCACAATTCTTGACACACAGATAAGGAGACACAAATTTCTAGTAACTACTGAAAGCACTAGACTTTAAATCTAGCAGAAAACCATTCACAATGAAAAATTTAAAATGTAAATAAATTCTAGACTTCTTTAAAATATTGGTTGATTCGCCCTTATAATCTGGAAAGAAAACTAAGCATATTCTCATCAAAGCCCCAAAGTCTAGCTTCAAATATATTATCTGGACAGTGGCATAGTCCAGTAATCCAGTTGTAGGATCTTAAGACCTGGGCTTTGAGCCTTATTTTCCTCAAATATAAAGTGGGGACATTAATGCCTGACACTTCCGGTATTCCTTCGTGGGTTACGTCAGAGCCTGTGTGGTATACAGCGAGCCACTGTGGATGCCTCACAAATGTTGGTTCTCCTTTCTTCCCTGGCTTCCCACACCTATTGCACACATGGCCTTAGAATTGTTTTCTAGTTTTTGTATAGATTTTGCATAGGTTTTTACTCAGGCCAGTGACAGTCAGTATTGTGTGTCCTTTAGATGCCTTATAGAAGATCCAATCATTAACTGGTTGGTTTCCCCATTCCTCTCTCAAGAGTTCAGCTACTTACAGCCTAACTTTTCCTTTTTGGTCTCTGTTTCAGTCCAAAGTCTTTTTTACTGTGCTGCTTGCTATGTAGTAAGTGCCATTTGCAAGCACTTAACATTTACAAAGAGTGCTCGCATTTATCATCTCAGGTGAGCCTCCCCCAGCACATCGTGTTATATATGGCAGCGATATGATAGTAGTCCACTCTGCAGACCATTAAGTGGAAATGTTATGCTGTCACCCAAGGTTGCGCCTTACCAAGGTCATAGGTAAATGGCAGAGCTGGAATATAAACCCTAGTGTTCTGACGCTAAGTCTCATGCTCTTCCCTGCCTTATTGCCTGCTATAGCCACTCTTTTTTCTTCCTGTCCCTGTTTCGCCCACCTCTGGGTTGGTTTTTTCTGAGGTCTTGACAGTGTTTTTGCAATGACCCTGAGTATTAGCCAGGGCTCTTTCAATTTCAAGTCGCAGAAATCCCACTTAAAAAAGATTTATTGGCTCATGTACAGAGAAGGATGGGGAGTAAGTGGTGTCAGGCACTGCTGGGTCTGAGGGCTCAGAGATGTCATTAGGGTTTTTTTCTCCTCTCCAATTCTCAGTTCTGCCTCTTTCTGGTTTTTGGCCTCATTCACTTCCTGCAGATGTGTTTCCTTTCTGTGGTAGTAAGTATGGCAGGCAACAGCTCCAACATACATCTCCACCAATTGTTACTCTAGCAGAAAGAAAGTCATGTTCCTCCTCTGTCTGTATGAAATTAGCTCCATTTGATCATGTGCCTATTCATGGGACCAGTCATTGGCCAGGTGAAGGGCTGTTGTGATTGGCTGGGCCAGTGTCACATGTCTATTCCATCACCCGGAAGTTGGGATTCTTGGTCTGGCAGTTCACCAGGGTCACCTGACGAGAAGAGAGGCAGCATGACTCAGAGGGAAAGAGTAGGGGGAGGGAACATTTGAGAACAGAGGAAAACAAAACAAAACAGAAGCAAAACCCTCCCAGTGGCTACCAAACCTATGTTCTAGATTGTCACGGATAATTCAAATTTCAAATATTATAAAAACTAATACATGTTTTCCCTGAAGTTTTACTTGAGATTTGATTCTTCGCAGTAAAGATTATCCACCAAATTTCATGTGATTTAATTTAATACCTGTGAAAACCTTTTCATAGCGCTAAATTAAAACTCAGGAGCAACTGTGCTTGTCAGACCACACATCCTGATTTGGAGCTCATAAAACGTGGTTCTGCTAAGTAAGGACAGCGGAGTTTATGGGCGGCGGCGGGTGGGGTGGTGGTGTCTGTCGTTCCTCCACCTGCCCACCTACAGGACTCCATTTCTTGGCAGGGAAGCCAGCCTGCTCCAGCACTCATTGAATATATATTTAATGGTGCGACATTTACATGATGCCAAGGAGACTTTGAAATGACTAAATTTAAAATAGATTTTAATACCTAAAGCAAGAGAGAGAAAGCTGAAGGAAATGAAGCACATTCTGTGAGGTAAGAAGACACATTACAGAAGAGCTAAAACCAAATATGCCTGCAGATTTCCAAAATAGACTTTTATTGTGTTATTGCCCATCTTTTTTTCTCTGTCTCTTCCTTCCCCTCCACCCCAAATGCATTAGGGAAATTAGTGAACAACAACAATGATGATATTAAATTATACTATTTGTGGAGCACTTATTCTGTGCCAAGCACTTTACCAAGATTTTTAGATATAATATCTCATTTAATCCTCACAAGCACACAATGAGTATGATCCCTATTTACAAGATGTGACAGGAGGCTTAGGGAGATTAAATGTCTTGTCCAAGTTCATTCAGTTGATAATACTTCTATTAGTTTCCTATTTCTATTGCAACAAATGACCACAGATCCAGTGTCTTAAAACAACATGTGTGTATTATCTTACAGTTCTGGAGGTCAGAAGTCTGAAATGGGTCTCACTCGGCTAAAATCAAGGTGTTGGCAGGCCTGTCTTCCTTTCTGGAGGCTCTAGGGGAGAACCCACTTTCTTGCCTTTTCTAGCCTCTAGAGGCTGTCCTCATTCCTTGGCTCATGGCCTCTCTTCACCACCAAAGCCAACAAGATTAGACTGAGTCCTTCTTACATGGCCGTCTCTCTGCTTCTCCATCTTTTGCCCCAATCTGCCACTTTCAAAGACCCTTGTGATTACATTGGGCCCACTAGAATAATCCAGGATAATCTTATTTTAAGATCAATTGATTAGCAGCCTAATGCCATCTGCATCACGAGTTCCCCTTTTCCATGTAACCAAACATATTCACAGGTTCAGGGATTTGGGACATGGAATCTGTAAGGGCCATTATCTTGCTTTCTACAATACAGTTCTGGTTACTCCACTCCTGATCTCCCTTGCTCCTGATCCTTGGACTTGGCATTTGAACCCTTAGCCCCAGCTTGCTCCTTCAACAGTCTCTAAAGATGCTGGCTACACTCCCAGCCTCTGGCTGTTAGGCTCCCAGTACTTCTGTTAAGATGGTTCAATCCTAGACACATGTATATATAGTCACAGATACACACAGACTTCCTCTAGGGAAACTTGGAAGATATTAAGTTCTCTGACTCTTCACTTAGTACACATTTGCTGAGCCCCAGCTATATGCCAGAGATACAAGACAGCTCCTGCCAGCAAGACGCTCACAATCAGAGAGAAGACACACAGGTAAACCAGGGATCACAAGACCTTGTGGTAGAATGTGCAGAATGCTATGGGGGCAGAGGAGGGGTGTGGGGAGCATATTAGGGAAAAATTCAAATGGGAGCTGACACTTGACCGAAGTTGTAAGTCATGAATAGGAATACTGAGGTAGAGATAAAAAGGGGCAGACTCTAGACAGAGGGAACAGCATGGACATAAACATGGAGAATAAGAGAAATAGACCATTTGGAAATGTAACTAGCCTGGTTTAGATGGAACGTAGAATCCAATTCGAGATGAGAACCACAATGGCATGAGATAAAGAGGGCAGTTTAACTAGTTCAGGTAAAGACTAGGGTAGAGTAATAAAGAACCCCAAAGTACAGCACCCCGAATAAAATAGATTTTTATTTCCCTCTCACAGAACTATCTTGCTGGCCTAGGCTGGTGAATAGCTTTGCTACATGAGGATGTTCTGAAGCCACATTGTTCCTCTACTTTTGCACAGTTGAGGACAAGTCACTGCAATGTCTGGTTCCAGCTTCAGGGAGTAGAAAGTGAAGAAGTCTGGGGCAAGCAATTTCCTTTTAAGCAAATAAGGCAGGGCTGGATTAAGACAATGCTATCGACCATGTGACGACATTTAAACTTTATCCTGAAAGCATTAGGACATGGGTAAGGGGGTGAAAGATTGCATTTCAAAAATGCAAATTCTAGCACTAGGCAAGGATAGTAGACTGGACGAAGGCACAAAGAAGTAGGAAGTCCATTTAAGATGCATTTAGCAGGAACCCAGGGAAGAGTTGATAAGAAAAGAGTAGTTGGGGATGCCTGGGTGGCTCAGTCGGTTGGGCGTCTGCCTTCAACTCAGGTCATGGTCTCAGGGTCCTGGGATCAAGTCCTGCATCGGGCTCCCTGCTCAGTGGGGAGCCTGCTTCTCCCTCTCCCTCTGCTTGTGCTCTGTCAAATAAATAAAATCTTTAAAAAAAACAAAACAAAACAGAAAAGAGTAGATAGAATTGAGTTCGTGGAAGCAGATATAGGAGAGTTTTAAAAGTGAGAATGTATTCAATTGTTAAATATTACAAAGATGTCAAGCAAAATAGGACTGGATTGGGCATTAGGGGGCATTGGTCAGCTTGCTGAGAGGACTTTCAGTGCAGGGGTGGCACACAAGGGCGTGGAGAATTGGAAATAAGGAATAGAGAAAATTGTCCAAGATGTTTGGCTATGACATAGGCATATATGGTGGTAGCATTTTTTTTTTTTTTAAATATAGAAGAGCCTGGAGAGGGAAGGGTTGAAGAGAAATGTGAGCAAGGAGTAATTAATGAACAACAGTGGTTAGAAGGAGTGAAAGAACAGGATCCAGGGCCCCAGGGAGGAAATAAATTCAGTGGCAGAGGATAGATCCAGAGCCATAAAAAAGCCCATTTTTCCCTTCAACTGAGACATTTAGAGAAAATGCCAGAGAGGCTGCCAACTGTCAGCATAAAGATGGAAGACAGTAAGCCAAGGGCAGTAAGGTCCATCTGTGGTCTAAGGGTTTACCTCTGCTTCAGAAAGTTAGGACTAGGTGCAGGACAATTTTCAGCAATTAGTAAATTTGACCACAATGCAAAGATTACATATGAGTTGAGTCTAAGTATTACTATGAGATGTAATTAAGTCCCTGCAGGTGACAACCAGAATTATCTTAACAGTCACAAAGAGATGCATTGGAAAGACAATTCCCTTCCTCCCACTCCTCTTCTTCTCCCCATATCCCCAAGTGTTTTCCCCGTACGTAGATTCTGCACTAACTCATCTTAATGATGGGCCCCCCTTAACTTGGTTTGTTCTGCCTGTGGCATCCTTTTCTGCCTTCCTAACTCACTGAATTCCACTTTGTTATCTCAGCATTTCCCTGGGGATCTTTTAGGCGTCAACATCCTAGTTTCATTTTATATCTTCACTGTGTCTTTTGCATTACATCAACAGTCTGGTAGTTTCAGACTTTGCCTTCTGGTACCAAGTCGATTAATATACGATTTTGAAAATGTAAATATGCACACATGCAGCAAAGTGCATCAGAGTCAAAAGAACAAAGAAGCAGTCTGTGTTGGCCTACAGGCTGCAAAACCATGCAGTGTAATAAACCCTGAACCTATAAGGAGGAATTGGGCTTGGTTCCTGCCCATCCAAATGATGTATGTGAATTTCCAGTGGGGTTCATTGCACGTATTCAAACGCTGGTTTTCTTTCTCCGTTCACTCTCTCACAGAGTTCACTTTCAATTAGGGGAGGTATAACTATGGCATAAGTAAATATTTATAAAAGGAGGGGAAGGGAGGGGCTCCTGGTTGGCTCAGTGGGTGGGTAAAGCATCGAACTCAATTCTTGATTTCTGCTCAGGTCATCATCTCAGGGTTGTGAGGTGAAACCCCGCATCAGGCTCCACTGAGCTTGGAGCCTGCTTGGGATCCTCTCTCTCCCTCTCCCTCGGACCCTCCCACCCCACTTGTGTGTGTGTGTGTGTGTGTATGTGCGCACACATGCACACTCTCTTTCTCGCTCTCTCTTAAAAAAAAAAAAGGAAAAGGGAGGGGGGAAAGGAACTATAGAGAGATAAAATTCCATACATGAAGGAACAGAGGCATGAAAAAACACATAGCACACAAAGAAAAATAAGTAAAAACAAGTCCACCTGCAGTATTCTCCAGGACCTTGTTAACAACCACATTTAGATTTTGATAAATCACCTTTACTAAAATTCTTTTTGGGTCAGGGAGAGACACCTGGATTAAAGTCATTTTGTCTTGTGAGATCACCAAATAAGGATCTAGGCTATTAAATTACACAGCAAATGCCAATTTTGATTTGTTTTGTTTTGTTTATTATTGATAATATACAGTCTGGATTTCATTCCTCTGTGTTCCTGGTGGCAAACTTGATGGTAGCATTTGGGAAACAGGCTTTGGGTTATGATACTCACTACCCATTAGCCTTGTGAATCTGGTTAAGTTATGAAACCTTTCTTCCTCAATCACCTCATTCTCATAAGGTTGTTAGGATTAAATAAGATAACCATAGAAAGTCCCTTGGCACACAGTAAGTGCTCAATAAGTGGTAGTCATGTTGGAGGACGTAATCAAGAGGACCCGACTGCCTCTTGACTCGAGAGTTGGACCCAGGCAATCAGAGGCTCCTCACTCCCAATCCTGTCCTTGGAATGTACACTCTGCCTACCATTCCCACAGTGGGAGTTCTTCCAAGGACATAGCCTTGAGAGAGTACGATCTGTTCATGACTGAACCCAGCAAAGACCTTTATACTAATCTGATGGTAACTGCAAAACACAGCATCCCTGGCAGCAGGTTTTAGTCAAGCCACTCTGTGAGCTTTGGGCCGGCTGTATATTGGAACTTTACACCATCTAGAATAAATCTATGATTTGCTAGGTTTAACAAGAATATGGGATAAGTGGTCCCAAACCAATGGTGCCCAAGAATTTCTTGCACAGAAACTGTGATGACAGCAGGAGCCATCAGTTGAGACACTCTGCCGTATACATATGCACCCTCACACAAATTTGTGAAATGCGTTACCTTTAGTGTGCAGATGTGGGTATGCGAAAGAATTAGAGAAGAACGTGCATCTCCTTTCATTTTGCCACCTTGTATTTATTAGAATAAAAGAAATCCTGAATAAAATGTTAACTAATTCCCCAAGATTACCTGGTCAATATTGCCGTGTGTGGGAAAGGGCTACTGGAAGCACGGAGGGCTTACAACAATGGCAACAATGGATTGAACATCTCTTTAAAACCAAGCTGATTCTATGATTATTGTATTTTTCTGTAATCACAGCCATACCCCTGAGGTAAGAAGGGTAAGCAAAGCCCTTTGCCATTACTCTAAAATATCCAGAAAATAACAGTAACCCTGCTATTGAAATAGAAAACAATCATAAGGCTATCTTTTATAGCATGGTTAAAAGTGGGGAACATGGGAAAGAATTTAAATTTCCAACAATTGGGTAAACAAATGATGACAAATTCATACAATAGAATATTTTTCAGCTGTAAAATGATGCTCTAGAAGCATAGGAAATCACTGGGAAATATACTAAAATGCATTGTTAAGTGAAAACAACAAGTTATAAAACATGTACATTAGGTGACTTTTTGCCTGGAAATACCCACCTATCATTTATTCACCTAGCTTGCCATCAATCACTCACCTATTGAAGTCTGTGTACCAAACTGCAAAAACCAGTTATCTCAGTGTGGAAAGATTACTGGTCATTTTATGTTTTATTTTCTTTTTGCTTATCTTTATTTCTATGGTATTTTTTCTATGTTGACTATTTCTTGCTTTCTAGAATAAGAAAAACAAACACTATGTACTATAATGGGAGAGTGAAGAGCAAAAGAGAACAAGCGGGGTGTGCTAAGGAGTGTGTCTATGGGAGAAGAAAGAGAACATTCATTCAGAGACAGACTGGTGTCTCCAGGCCTGAAACTCTGATTCTGGCTTTCAAACTGCCTTCTACATTAAAGTAATTCAAGCCTTATTTCCTAATGGATAAATAGTCCTTTTGACTATGAGGTGTCTCCCTATGGCTCATACCCATAACCTGAAACTAACTCAAGCCTACGTCTGAGCCCCATTTGGACCCCGCCTCCTTAAATCTATGTATTTAGTTATAATATAAGAAGATTTTGCTCTGAGTTGGAAGTTGGACCATAGATGATATACCAGGCTATGTCAATTTTGTGATTGGTTGGGACTATTTACAATACATATACATATATACATGTAGTAAACTTCCAGTCTACAATGGAGGTATAAACTAATTGCCAATTGTCATTTATAATTGCCAATTGTCATTTATTAATGCCCTTAGCACTTTTTTTCTTGACACCTAGATCAATTTTCTCAATTATATTACCTTCCTCTGATCCTTGGCATATATTATATAAACATGAGTGTAAATTTTGTATATTAAAACTTATTTTTAGGTAAAATTTCAATAATTGAAATTTCAATGTATTCGGAAGTGATTTTAATATTTATAGTTTTATTCCTTAATGTTAAAAAGTATTCATTCATTTACTTTAAAGCTGATTTTTCTAAATCTTTTCATTTATCTATTTCATTTATTCACCATAATAGGATGATGAAGCACAAAATTTAACTCATCTGGTTCAACTGAAGAATGTAGTGAAGGGATGGAACTATGGGCTGAATGGGTCCCCCTAAAATTCATATGTCGAAACCCTAACCCTCAAGATAGTGGCACCAGGAGGCAGGCTTTTGGATGTGATTAGATCATGGAGGCAAAGCCCTCCTGAATAGGATTAGCGACCTTACCACTAAGAGAGAGCTCTCATCCCTTCCACCGTATAAGGTTAGAGCAAAAAACCAACTCCCTAGTAAGTGGGTTCTCACCACAGAATCAGCCTACACCTTCACCTTAGACTTCCCAGACTCCAGAACTGTGAGTTAAGCCACCCAATTTATGGTATTTTGTTATAGCAGCCCAAGCTTACTAAGACAAACGGTTTGCTGAGATGTGGGCAGGAATGAAGGAACCAACAAGGATGTGGAGACATCCAGGAACTAGCAGAGTAGGAAGCTGTTATCGGCCTCAGACCTAAATGGGCGAGAGGAGAAAGTAGTGCTTCTAGAGCCCAGGAAGGGTTGGCACCATGGAGGAGGGGCCACCCTGTGGGAGCTGTGGTCGTTGACAGAGCCGTCCCAGAAGCAGAGTGCAGGAGAGGGGCAAGGGAAGACGTAATTGCTGTGTCTCTCTTTCCACCTTCTACCTTCCCGCTGCCTGTAGCCAATTACTGTGTCTCTCTTTCCACCTTCTACCTTCCCGCTGCCTGTAGCCAATGGGCAGCCACTTGGCAAGAAAGCCTGGATGATGCAGTCTACAAGGGTCAGGACAGGGACCAAAAGAAGGTGGAGAACAGAGAACGAATGGCAAAAGGGGAAATAAAAATAGTATATTCACGCAACAACTCTTTTTTTTTTTTTTAACTGATTGCTATGTTCCAGACATTGGGCTAAGTGTACTTGATTCCCTAAGTTTCATTTGGGGTTTGTAAGTCGATTAGTTGGTCACAGCTTTAGAGGAAATCTCTGTTTTCCTGAATATTATTTCTATTTACAGGATTTCAATAAGGGCAGCATTTCATGGATTAGACTTCCAATGAGCTTCGCTACCTTTTGCTTCTGTTTGCTGTTCTACATAATGGCGCCATTTGAAAAGTCGTTAAGTATAGAACAGGCACGACTTCTTATAATTAGGCTCAGGAGTAAAATACACAGTTGAATTTTGGAATTTTACATAAGGGATGTTTCCAGGCTCTTTGTTGGCTTTTAAGAAAAAGGACAAATAAGGACACAGAACACAGGAGATAGGAGGCAGGAACAAAAGCAAATAACTTAATGAGCTATTCAAAGGGGAATTCACAAACTGCTTCCTGAGCCTTAATGAGAAATATGGAGGCATTTGGGCAAGGAGCTCATATTTATTACTAGAAACATGTTGTATGGAGAAAGGTAGTGGATTCTCAAAAAAGAACCGTTCTAATAAAAGTCAAAAATTACAGAACATGCCTCTTCATTCAGAGCTACAGAATCCAGTCTGTGGAGTACTGAATGGGCTTGCATTTCTTTCTTCTACCCTTTGGCAATTTTGGAGTCCTGGTTCCTTGCTTCATAAGCACTACACTCTCCTCTCCTTACATAGAGGCCAAGCAGAAGAATTTGGATAGTACGAGTAGATCTTATATCACACGGATTAGTTTCTTTGCTATTTTATATAGATTAGTATTTCCTAATGAGTGTATAAGTTTTGAAATTTAGACTATCCACCTTCTGATTCAGGTTCTGACAGTCAAACTCGGACAAGTCACTTGATTTCACAGGGCCTCAATTTCCTCATCTGCAAAGATCACCTGGAAAACAGAGGGTTTACCTGCCCTTTAGGAAGTCGTTAAGTGCATGCATCGTAAAGACAACTATCTGTATGTGTCTGTGTATACATGTTCCCACTTGTGAATCGGGGATCAGAACCATTCACCAGATTCTCCAAGAACTTTGTTCCCTAAAAACAATTATACAAATCTAAACTAAAAATATTAGGCCCACCCTATTTTAAACTAAGAAATTCTACAACTTCATAAAAATCTTTGGTTTTGATTGCAATTTCCGAGCTGTTGAGTCTTTTTCTTGAGCTTCCAATTGATAGTGGCTCTGCCAATTTAAGTTTCTACTCTCCTCCCAGTTTTAATGATCTGTAACCAAATAAATCAGACTTTGAACAAGGAGATAAGCTATCAAATATATTAGAAACGTTCACATTTAAGAGATCATTTTTATAATATAAATAAATACGCCCTATTTTATCTGCCTTTAAAATCATTTTAATATTTGGTTTCTCATGACATGCAAGGAACTGGAGCTTGAGATATTTAATAGAATTTCAGAGTAAAAGAAGATCTTGCAACAGCACTATCCAAAAGAACTTTCTGAGAAAATGGAATGTTCTATAAATTCGTACTGTCTGATACGGTGGCTACTAGTCATATCTGGCCATTGAACACTTGAAATGTGGCTCGTGTGACTGAAGAGTTAAACTTTTGATTTAATTTAATTTAATTTTAATAGTCACACATGGCAAGCGACTACCGTATTGGATAACACAATCTTGGAGAATGCCCCATGTAACCCTTATCAGGAGCTAAAAATTTCCCAGCACCTCCTATAAAGCAGGATTTCTCAACAGCAACACTATTGAGTGGGGCCAGATAATTCTTTGTGGGGAGCTTTTCCTGTGCACTGGAAGGTATTCAGCAACATCCCTGGCCTCTCCCCGCTAGATGCCATTAGTACTTGATCCCCATTTGTGACAGTGTCTTCAGACATTGCCAGTTGTCCTCTGGAGGTTATAGTCATCCCAGGTTGAAAACCACTGCCCTTAAGTAAGTTGTCCTTGAGCTTTTCCTCAAAAGTATCCAGGGACCAAGTACCTTACCAGATGGACCAACTCTATATGAAATTATTAGGAGGTTATTCCATATATATGGATGTCCATAAATTCTCTTCTCTAGTCTTTGTATTTGTTGGCAACGCTGATAAACTGTTTTTGAGAAGGAAGCCAGAACTAAACAAGCTATTTGAAATGTGTATTATTAACAGGAAGCTCAACACATGGTGGTTAAGAGTGTGAGCTCTAGAACTAGAGATGGGCTCAATGTCTGGTTTTGTCAGGAACTAGTTATGGGTCATTTGCAAGTTAACTCAGTTCTCTGTTTCTTAGTTTTCTCACTTATAAAATAGGAATGATAATAGTAACCAGAGTTGTTTTAGAATTAAATGAAATAATGCCAATAATATGTTTGGTTATTATTATTGTAAGTAATGACAATAATATTCTACTTTCTTGTGCTATTTGTTATTAAATATTTTACCATGTGATCTTCTGACCCATAATTTAAGTGGTGTGCTCAAGCATATGCTTGGTGAGTTCAGAAAGCTGGATTCAAATACAGTTCATCCAGTTCCAACGTTGGTGTTCTTTCTGCCATACACAAAGAATTCTGCCTGATCTCACCATCTTACATTCCGTGTCTGTGAAGAATTAGCCTATGTGTACCGGGTATGGAGAATTTTACAGAGTCATCAGGGATGTGTGTAATACTGGAAGGGCCAAGGTATGAAAGTCAGAGAAGCCACCTGCCATGATCTCAGCGTGAAACACTAAACCAGAGAGGTTCTCAGGAGCCGGTGGAAAGCTGCTGTGAAGCTGCCTCTGCCCGTGCATCTAGATACAATCACGTCTGCAAGATCAAGTCCTCTGCTTCTCCTCTGCCTTCCAGATAGCTCACTGATGCTCTTACCTGGATCCTGCAAGGAATGGAATTCTGGGAAATGTAGTTCCTGCTTTGCTTCTACAATGCAGTGGAGACCTAGGAGGGGATGGTAGTGATTTTATGCCAACAACCAAGAATCCAGCACATAGCCAAGGGATTCATTCAGTCACCAGCAGATTATATGAGGCAGGGTGATATGTGGGAAAGGTCATGGGTCCAAATGCTCCCTTTGGAACCTATAGTTATCAGTGAGTAATTCATTTCGCCCCTCAGCCTCTTTGTCTATTAGGATTAAGTAAAATAACGTACTGAATTATTCTCACAGTCTAGAACACAGTGAACGTTCAGTTAGTGTTGGTTCTTGCCTCTCCCAGCTATACACAGACACGTGTATGCTGATGCCTATTTGCCCTAAGTGCTCTTACATAGTTTAAGGCAAATGCTCTTTGGGCAGAGATTACTGGTTGCCCCAATATCCACTTTTCCTTTCTTCCATAGTGATAGAGACCCCTCGATGGCCTGGATGAAGATCATATTTCTGTCCTCTTTTGAAGCCAAGTGTGGCCACATTCTCACCTGCAGCTGTGAGGGGGGGTGCTGATGCATCTTCCAGGTCTGGCCTTTGAAAGGAACTGGACCTACACTGCTCTTCCTCTCCCTCTTTCTGCAGGCTAGGATGCCACTGTGTTGATGAGAAACAATGGTGGGCCAACAGCCATGGATCGAAGGCAGCAGAGCAACAAGCCAGAAGGAACTGGGCTCCTTGTCCCTCTGGGACTGCGTGTCAGCCAAGACAGCTCAGGCTCAGGCTACTATGTGAGTGAGAAATAAACTTCTGTCTTGTTGCCACCACTGAGCCTTCTTTGATGTAGCAGCTTGGCCTGTCTTCTAACTATACACCATTGAATGCAGACACTCCTACATAATTCCTCAATTATTACATGCTGGCAGCTTTCTGTAAGGGTGTGAATGCTCACTTGAGACAGATTTCAAGCCAGAATGGCCAATATCTCACTTAGCCAACTAACTTTATTTGAAAGACAGATCCTGAAAGTGGTGGGTGAACAACAGAAGTTCAAAAATGGGGAGAGGCAGAGAAGCATCTGGAACCAACGCTGAGGGAGCTCAGATACCTAGCAGGGGAAACAGGGTGCCACAAGTTGTACGGTCCAAGATGATGGGGGGGCTGATAAAAGATGCTCTCAATGCAGAAGTCATTGACATTTCTTGGCTTTTACGAATAGTGCTGGTATTAAAAACAAACAAACTTGACAAATAGAGCAATGCTTCCCTCAGCTGAATGACTGGGTGATCATCTGTGCTTAGCAGAGCAGCACGCATGCTTCCAGTAATTATAATTTAAAGATTCCAAGTGATAAAAGCATCACATTAAAATATCTGCTGCCTTCGTGCTGGCCCGGCTACACAGACACAAAGAACTGGAAGGTACTGCTAAGTCACTGGGATTGTGGCTGACACATTGACTATGGCATTTACTACATCGTAACTTCATCAGTTGTATAGATGTCCTTTCTCTAGACTGCGAGCCCTCTATGAATTATTTGCCTTTGTACCATCTGCTCCTAGAATGGTCAATAAATATTTAAATGGATGAATCTGTTCAACCTCTTTACTTTGCAGTGACTCATTCAAAGTCAAAATTAATAATAGAAAAAATCTGATTGCTTTTTTCCTTCTATGTGAAGAGTTCTATTTTTTTTCCAGGGCATGAATGGCTAATACAAATCCGTTATTAGGCATTCTATAACCTAGATCCACATGTACACACAAACACAAAAAACACACATGCATGAGCATACACACAAACACAAAGTCACATAAGCAAACACAAAACACACATAAACACAGAGACCTACACAACACACCTGCAAATACACACACAAACACATGGGTTTTATATTTGAATTTCAGGCAAATAGTAAGTAATATTTTAGGATAAATAAGTTTTAAATATTGTATACACAAACACAGGCATGGGACATACTTATCTTAGGAGAATTATTTGCCTGTTTACTTGAAATTCAAATTTAACTGTGTGCCCTGTATTTTTATTTGCTAAATCTGGCAATTCTACCACAAACACACACACAGGTATATGTGCAGAAACACATACAAAAACACATAAGCAAGTACACACACAGACACATACACCTCAAAGATTTAGTTCCTACTAATATCCTGCCACTGCCAAATTGCTCATCAGATTACCTGTCCTAGCTTTTCTTAGAGAGCTGGGGAGATATCAGAGTGTCTTGGGAGGGAAGCAGAAGGCTGATGATTCTCCACTCATAGTGATCCTGTGTAAAGGAGGGAAAGGGGAACCTTATTCTTCAGTGATATGACCAGCTCCTTTAGAAAGGGCACACCTCCCTCCAAAGATTCTCTCTCTCTCTCTCTCTCTCTCTCACACACACACACACACACTCCAATCACCAGAGTCACCACTAGCAATTCCTTCTACGTGATTGTGTAACGAAATTCAAGCTCCAGAGAGAAGCTTTTATTCCCCAGAAATCTATGATGCTGAGTTTACAAATACGCTTGGCAGTGAATGATAGGGTGGGTTTGTTTGAAATTCTAGGTCTGTTTAGGGTGCTACCATGTACCTTTAACTTAGGGACCCTATGGGTAATTCTTGACACCAGTTCCCTTATTGCCCCCCCGTCCCATATCCCTTCACCACTACACACCTACTAATGTCCATCCATCTCAGAAATGTCTTGGATATGATTTTTGCCCTCCATTTCCATGGCCACTGGCCATCCTTTGCCTCTTACCATCTCTCACCTGGATGTTGACTTCAGCCCCTACTGCTTCCCCGCAGCTTGCCAACTAATTCATCTTCTGAGAAAATACCAGAATGGAGCTCCCAAAGTGTAAGTTTGACCATGATCCTCCCTTCCTTGAAATCCTTTGATGGAGCTCCATTTTCTTCACCATGAATCCTGACCTCTCAGCATGGCCTGAAAGGCCCTTCTCTGTCAGAACCCATTCCAACCTCAGTTTCTACTCTCACCTCAGATATTCAGCCTGGCTCCACCAAAATGAATGATTTCCCCTACCATGACTTCCACTGCTCAGCCTTTCGCCCATCATTCTCTGTGCATGAAGAATTCTTCACCTCCTTCTCTGCCTACTGAATTAATTATCCTTCAGATCACATTACATAACCTCTCCAACCCCATTCCACACTGCCTTCTACTCCTGTAGAATTAATTACTCCCTTCTCTGTGTACCCATGGTCTTCTACATATACTTCCCATTTACCATTATAGTTATTCATTAACATTTGCAAGCCACTCTCCTCCCTACCCCCAAGCTTGTGAGGTGAACTCTTAATCAATCATATATGAACCACCAGGGTCCGGGATAGTGCTTGCCATAGAAGAGGGTCTTAGGAAATGACATTGTTGGTAGAATGTTACTGGGCAGCAGTGTGGGGTCGGGTTTACTAGCAGAGGCTTTGGAATCAAGAGAATAAGATTTGAATCAAGAAAATACCATTTATTACCTCCACGACCTGTAGCAAGTTATGTAATATCTCTGTGGCAAACAGAATAATGGCCACCCCAAAAAGGGCCACATTGTCATCCTCAGAACCTGTAAAAATGTTGCATTCAGAGCAGAGGGAAATTAAGATGGCTAATCAGCTGACCTTAAGAAGGGAGAGTATCCTGGATTATCCGAGTGGCCCCAATGTAATCACAAGTGTCCTTAAAAGCGAGAAAGCAGAAGAGTGATCAGAGTGATGTAATGTGAGAAGGGCTTAACTCACCATTGCTGGCTTTGAAAATGGAAGTGGATTAGGAACCAAGGAACACGGGCACCCTCTAGAATGCTGGAAAGATAAGGAAACATAGTCTCCCCTGGAGTCTCCAGAGGGCATACAAGTCTGCCAAGACCTTGGTTTTAGCCCACTGCATCCCATTTCAGACTTCGGACCTTCGGAACTATAAGGTAATGACTTTGTGTTGTTTTAAGTCACTAAGTTTGAGGTAATTGTTACAGCAGCACTAGGAAACTCATACAAGCTCTAAGCCTGTTCCTTTTTTGGAAAATGAGGACAATAATAATCCCAATCACACAGGGTGGTGGAGAGAACCAAAGAAGTTAATTATGTAATGCACTGGCACGGTGCTTTGCACGGAATGGGTGTTAAAGAAAGGTGGTAGTCAAAGCAATAGCTACAGTACTAGTACTCCCACTAATATACTATGGTTGTCATTTAAAGCAGGGAGGGGGGTAAGTTGGGAGTTAGAAGAGATACCCAGGGAGCAGCAGTCTCATCAAGTTGTTCATAAGAGGGTAATGAGAAGGGGCTGAATCTGCTGCTCTGGAGATCCCCCAGGACCCTCTGCAGTGACAAAAAAAATGGAAATTGCCACCCCCCATTCCCATTTGAAGTTCTACAATTATGACCGTGCATTTGTAGGATGTCATTAGCTACACAGCTCTTCATATCAGCCTGTAGCCCACCAGATAGAAAGGCATCTTTATTTCTCAATGATTCTTCTTGCATGATCATTTTACTACAGAAATTTCTCACCTTTGTCTTTTAAGAAAGCTCAGAATTTTACATATAATGTTTCAGGGCTGTCATAAAGGTAGAAGAGCTGAAGCCTACATTCATTTGAGGATACTGTGGAAGTTTAATAATGAATACATTATTATTATTATTATTATTATTATTATTGCTATTATTATTATTCAGTAGAGAAAGAACTGTCTATACAGGGAAATAAGCCCGATTCCATTAGCCAGGTTATCCATTATGTATTTGATATGAACTTAGTGTGTATTGTTTTTAATATGACTTTCGAGATTAGAGGCCTGTGTCAAAGTCAACGCCAGAAGACAACAAAGACTAAATATACAACTCTTTAAGGATCGATTCTCATTAGAGAGTACACAAAAACTTAGGTGACTTTTATTTTTGTTCTAATCCTGGCTCTACTGTAACTCAGAAATGCATGATGTGTCAACCCTCAGGCAAAATTTCACTGATGGGCAGAGATGTTTATAATCAGGAGAAATTCATAGATAACCCTTAGCTGAATTGTTAGCAGACTAATTAGCTCCCAGTCTCACCAGCACTTTAGTCTTCTTAGCTATAGAAATCTTTGTTAATGTGGATTTCCTGCCTTTTCCCATCTCAGTCCCCAGTCTCATTTGAGGGGCTACTGAGCAACAGAGTGGCCCCAGGAAGCAAGAAATGAGGCAGTGAGGGAAGGGGTGGGGTAAAGAGAGGGGGAATCCTTGAGCCCCGCTCTATATCAGGCTCATAGTTTGCAGATGTTAAACCCATTGAAACTTCCTTTGGTCCTGCAAGGTAGCCCCCTTCTCACATACAGTATCTTTCTGGACTGTAAGCTTCATGACTATATCATCATTGTATCTCCAGGGATTAGTATGTGCATTAATACCTGTTGGGGGGAATTGAATGACTTGCTAGAGGTTGTACAGCCTGTAGTGAAACCAAATTTTCATCCCAGGCCTCTCTGTCTGCATATCAGCCCACACTGACCACCTGAGCTTCCCAGCCAGGACTACATGGAGCAGTCATGGGCACCTCTCTTGCAGTGTGAAGAGTTATATAAAGCATGAGATGTTCCATCTGACCTGCAACGTCTTCACTCACAGTGTGAGTGTGTCTGTGTGTGTTTGCACGTAGGGAGGCTGCCCGATCCTGGGAAAGAATGGAGATATATGGGAAATGGAATCATGAGCCCCACCCCTGCCAAGCTGCCTCCTTCCCCCGGGCACACATCTATCCTACAGTGTGTAGCTCTGTCACTGTAAAAGCGTGTGACCTTTCAGGACAATATTACCCAAATTGCTTTAATCCCTCTAAGAAGGAAAAAGAGCTGGTTTTTCCTATTTACATGCAGTCCCAAACTTCCATGTTAGCCTAGTTCCCTTTTATAAAAGGGGGACACAAGGGGCTTACCTTGACACAGGAGTCAATGTTGATGGGCTCTACTGGGTGGCTGGTTCAAAGAAGCTGGAGTTATGTCCCCTTTTATTATTTCTCCTGAGGTGAAATTAGAGGGCCTAAGGATGACATCAAATCTTAATGCTATTAGATTTCAAATGCTAAGGGACCATCTTCGTTCGCTTTGCTTTTTCTCTAATAGAAGGCTTAAACAGCAAGTATCATTTCTAGACTTGGAGTGAGTACTCAAAGGAATTTTGCAAAGATTGCACAGCCTCTCTGGGAAGGAATATGGGGCTTGGAAAAACTGCCACAGTTTATTAATTCCATTTGTTTTCGAAGAGAAGGATGGTTTTTCACGTGGCAATGCTAAAGAGCCTTAGCCCATAAAAAGAGATTTTTTTCCAAGGGTTTTTCTATACATATCTCAATTGTGATCTTTTGTTTTTCATGTCTTTTTATCTATTGCTGGGCTGTGTTATTTGACGTGGAAAAGCATATACCGGCTGTATTGCCATCGCAATTGTTCTCTTATCCATTACAAAGAAGCTACTTTGCTTTATTTAATCCCTTGCTGTAGAGTCTACATTGTCAGATGATCTTACCACCTCAAATTTTTGTGTTTGTATTTATTTGGTAGCTCTCTGCCTCCCTCTTTCATTTAAAATTTTCTGATTGTTTGTTTTAGTTGTATCTTTTTTGTTTTTAATTCTTGTACAATGTGAAGACCTTTGTCTTATAATAAGGAAAGTAATCTATTTGTATTCACTGTTTGATCTCTTTCCTGTCATCTCTAAGAATTTAATGTTTTCTGTTTCTACAGTAATATATGCTTTTCCATACTTAATGCTATATATTTTTGTTCTCTCTCCCTTGTTTGCTTGGCTAGCCTGCTCAGAATTAAATCTACTTTATCAATTCCATTTCAAATTTATGATTTTCAGTTTATATGTTTATTATTCTTTTGTCTTGGGTCCATATTTGGTAAAAGCATAAGTCATGGTTTTTTTTTTTTTTTTTTAAGAGAGAGCGTATACGTGGATGTGTATGCATGCCCATGGATGGGGGTGGGGTGGGGAGAGGGAGAAGAAAAGAGAAGCTTAAGCAGACTGCAAACCCAGCGCAGTGCCCAACTCTAGACTCCATCTCAGGACCCTGAGATCATGATCTGAGCCAAAATCAAGAGTTAGATGCTCAACCCACTAAGCTACCCAGGCGCCTCCTTACTCTTTGTGAACTGTCTTTGAGGTAGCTTTGGTCATACCCCATTAAAATGAATTTATTCTAGTCATTATAATCACTTTCTAAATCATCCCTAATTGCAATTTTGATTTGACTCCAGTAGAATTTTTTTTTAAAGATTTTATTTATTTATTTGAGAACAAGAGAGCACAAGCAGAGGGAGGGACAGAGGGAGAAGCAGGCTCTCCACTGAGCAGGGAGCCCTATTCTGGGCTGGATCCGAGGACCCTGGGATCATGACCTGAGCCAAAGGCAGATGCTTAACTGACTGAGCCACCCAAATGCCCCTCCAAGTAGAATTTTTAAAAACCATTTGCCATTAACTTTCAGTTTTATTGCACAGTGCTAAAAAATCAGCTAGAATAATGTTGCTTTTGGAATTAGAGATTTGCTTTGTGACCCAAGATACCAATTTTTATAAATATACAAGGAATAATTGTAAGTGTAATTTATGATAAACAAAAATAGAGATACAAACCTATTAATTATATTAGTTTTGTAAATCCTTAGCAATTTATTACTCTCAAGATTCATGGACAGGCACACTGAAATTTCCTATTGTATATATTTTTTTGTCAATTTCTCCTAATTTTTTTTTTTTAAGATTTTACTTATTTATTTGAGAGAGAATGAGATAGAGAGAGAGCATGAGAGGGGGAGGGTCAGAGGGAGAAGCAGACTCCCTGCTGAGCAGGGAGCCCGATGCGGGACTCGATCCCAGGACCCTGGGATCATGACCTGAGCCGAAGGCAGTCGCTTGACCAACTGAGCCACCCAGGCGCCCTCTCCTAATATTTTTTTAACATTTTAATGCTATGTGATTCAATGAATAGATTTAGTCATCATTCGTGACCATTAATTCTTTATTGTAGATATTATTCAAAAACATAAAACTATCCCCTTTGTCCCATTTAGCAATGGTTTCTCTTTATCTCAACCTTATTTGATATTATTGTCATCCTTACATTCTTTTTTGTCCATTGTGTCTTTATCCACCTTATTATTTTTAATCTTAATTGCAGTCGAGTCTCTGGAAAATCCTATATAATTGAACTTTTTTTAAAAAAAGATTCTATTTATTTGAGAGAGAACAAGAGAGGGAGAGAGAGCACAGTGGAAGTGGGGGAGGGAGAAGCAGGCCTCTTGAAGAGCAGGGAGCCCGATGCGGGGCTTGATGTGGGGCTCGATCCCAGGACGCTGGGATCATGACCTGAGGGGAAGGCAGACGCTTAACCTACTAAGCCACCCAGCTACCCCTATAATTGAACTTTTTAACTAAGTTTAAATATTTTGTTTTTAATACTTCTACTTAATATATTCATGTTCATTTTAATAATTAATTTCTTTCTGATTTTGTCATCTTATTTTGTACTTTTTTTTTAAAGATTTTATTTATTTGTCAGAGGGAGAGAGAGCACAAGCAGGGGGAGTGGCAGGCAGAGGGAGACGCAGGCTCTCTACTGAGCTGGGTGCCCCATGAGGGACTCGACCCCAGGACACTGGGATCATGACCTGAGCCTAAGGCAGATGCTTAACCGACTGAGCCATCAAGGCACCCTTTATTTTGTACTTTTAAACATAGTTTCCTTATCTATTGCTTTTTTTTCTTTTCCTATTTTTTTTCTTACATAGGCCAAATTTTCCTAATTTTTTCCCTATTTCTTTAGAAATTAAAAGTTGTAATTTTGGTCTACTTATTGTTAGTCTTTAAACTGAAAAAACATATTTCTCAATTAGTACCAAGGATAAAAATAATGTCTTTTTGAGATCTGTATAAACATGGGAAATTCAGTGCCATCACACTCTTTCCTTTCTCCCTTCTTGCCTAGCATCTTTCCTTAGGTTTTGTCAATAAACAGTGGGCTTTCCATTCAGATTAATAATAATAGTAATGATTTTTTTATGTTATGAACATTAAATACTCTTGACATTTGCAGTTTTTTTAATTTTTTATAATTTAGAGTATTTCAAAATTCTACTTACTTTATTGTCATCACCATTAATTTCCTATCCAACCTCCAGATTCAAGTTCTTGGTTTGGAGCATTTATACATCAATACTTCTTCAAGTAGTTTTTATTCAGGAAAATATGTGGATGCTATGCTTCTTAGTTCTTACATGTATGAGACTCTCTTCTGATGCTCTTGCACATGTTAAATATCACTTTACTAGATGCAAAACCCTTAGGTCACAATATTTCCCTCTCAAATGCTGTGGTTATTCTCTGTTGACTTTCAGCATTTGGTATTTTTAAGAAGTCTGGTGCCAACTGAACTATTTTTATATTTGGAAGACAACCTGTTTTTAATCCCTGAATTCCTATAAGAGGTTTCTCTTTGTCATTTGAGTTTAAAAATTCTACCACATAGGTGCGCATTCCTTTTCAGATATTTTGCCTGCAGCCTTTTGTATTTCTTTTCAGATATTTGTACTTAGAGACCCTTTTGCTCTGAAGCCCCCAGTCTTTTGAAATCAGTGCATTTTTCTTCTATTATCTGTTTAATGATTACTTCTGCTCCTTTGCTCTGCCTTGCTTCTGGAATCTCTCTTTCAGATGAAACACACATACTCACATAATCCTCTGGGTCTACCTTTCATCTCTTTTACATTTCTGTACATTGCACATTAGCTTTCGTTTCCTTTTTTTTTTTTTTGGCCTGGGTTTTGGGAGCCTTAATCTCATCTTCTTATGCACTCACATGTGTCTATAGTTTCTCATCTGCTGAAGGCAGCTTCTATTGCAGGTTTTTAAAAAGAACAAACTGTTGACTTACTTGTAGTAATACAAATAACAGATGAATTCATCTTATTGATAAAGGTTAAAGTGATTCAAGTAAAATGAAAAACTGCCCTTAACACCTTCCCAACTCATTTCCCTTCTCCAAATTAGAAAGATACATATGTAGGTGGGTGTGAATTTCCTTACATTTTTTCTGTATATTTACATCCATATAGAAATGTATGCTTTTGAATTTTTTATTATTATTATTTGCAAAGACACTTTCTATTCATACTGTTTTGCAATTCGTGCTTTTCATTCAGTAACAGTTAGTGGAGGTCGCTCCACGCTGGCTTAGGTCAGGTTTCCTGGGCAACAGAAGATGAGGGGATGAGCTGCGTGTAGGGGGTTGATTGGCTACTGCTCTTAGGAATAACACCTGTGGGAGAGGAAAGGGACTAGACGGAACAGAGAAGTTAAACTGCAATGCAACCACAACAAAGCTCTCAGCCATCTCATGGAGGGCTTTAGAACTTTTCAGACTCATCTCAAATTGGGATAAGGGGGCCAAAGGCACCAGAAATTGCAGGGGGCCATGACCTGGTGTAAGGCAGATCCCCTTGACAGCTGCTGGGGAGGGATTCGGCTTTCAGACATTGGCAGGGAGCCCTCGGGGCAGCTGAGGAAACCGTCTATCCAGAAGGCGGACATCGACACAGCACCCACCACACACACATACCTACACCTCTAATATTACACAATTCATGTGTGGTGACTTTTGGAGTAAATAGAGCATTCAAAACATCCTCTGTTCCAGAGGCTGCTCTTTGTGAATAATGGGTCAAATGATGAACACATTGTCCATTTTGACTAAAATGTCACTGATATAATAAAAAACTTAATACGAACATTTTCAAACACACCAAAAGGTAGCAAGAACAACATAACAAACCCTCATATTAGCAGCACCCAGATTCAACCATTATCAAGATATTGCCATATTTTATTCTTGTTTTTGAAGGATTTAAAAAAGAATCCCATCTCATGTACAGCCTGGTGACTTTAATAAACAATACTGTTTTATATTGTTGAAAATTGTTAAGGGAGCAGATTGTAAAAGCTATCACCCATAAAAAATGATAATTAGGTGGGGGGATGAAGATGTTAATTAACCTTAATTTGGTAATCATTTCACTATATGTTCATGTGTCAGATCACCATGTTCCAGACTATTCCTTAATCTTTTTATCTTGGAAATTAGGGAAGGAAGAGAGTTGAATATGGGATCTCCCATAGACCTCATCAAACCTACCAATTTAAATGAGAAAACATTATTTATTTATACAAAGGCAATGGATTAGTGAGCCATAACTTTTGCTTAAAAGCCATATAATACTCCATTAGAATATGTGTCAAGAGAGTATAATTACCTCCTGTGGACTCTAAGTTTCATTATTAACTAAGTAACATTATTAACATTATTCATTAGCTGTTGAAGCTTTCCTTTAACATATTTGCTTATTCACCTTTCTCCCACATTTGGGCTTCCCAGGGCTATTTCACAACTTTTCGTTTCCTATAACAAAATGCACTCTCACTGTGAAATAGAGATGTTCGTTATCTCCCTTACTCATTTTTATTCTTCATGTTGCTCCAAGTCATCAAACGGTTCTTCCTTTTTTTCTAAGAAACGAACATCACCTGAAGCTAGAAGGCTCATCTCTCTGGAGACTTTCCTGTCTTTTCCTCTGTTGCCTTTAAACAGCCTTTAATATGGTAATGCACAATGTCTATCTCCACCTGCTCCTTATTTAGGTTCTTCATCTAAGTAAATGATACAATCTGTCAATACAAAAGTCAGACCAATTATCTATCTATCTATCTATCTATCTATCTATCTATCTATCTATCTATCTATCTGTCTACCTACCATTTATCTATCTAAGTACCTGGCACTGTCTATCTTAATATTTTGAAAATATTCATGGAAATAAAACACAGATGTCACCCATTAATTTGGTTTCCTAACTCATATCCAATCATCACTGTGCCAGGGGCTGGGAAATACTTTGTTCTGGGTCTTGCTCTCTAGAGGATGAATCTAAACCATTTAACTTCATCCCAGTGACAACTTTACCTTTTCAGAAAGTCCTGTCATAATATTACTGCATGATATAAATCTGATTGTTGGAGTCCTAAATTGGGGAGTCATGCAACCTACACACTCTTTTCTCATACGGAGGCCAAGATTACACAAACCCCTAAGAGGTAGACATCTCCAAGAGAAACATCTAAAAAAAATCGTTATGAAGGTGAGCATGAGAAGTGGAAATAACAGGGTTTTAGGAGTTTGACTTCTTCCTCAAATTTCAGCATTGCTGGGTCTCAGATTCCTCTTCCATAGAAAAGGAATAACAACATTGCCCAGGACAGGTCAGAGAGGAGCCTCAACTAAATATCTGCCCAAATCCCCCATCCCTCAGCAGTTCTTAAATTGTTTCATGTGCAAATAATTTATTCGAATCTGCCTTACCACTTTCCATTGTGAAATTAATAATTAAAAAAAAAACCCAATTTTTGTGAGCCCTGAATATGTGCCAGGTTCTGCTTTAAGCCCTTTACCTGCATTGCTTACATTTATCCTCACGGCCATCCTACAGAACTGGTGCTATTGTTACCCCTGTGGAAATAAATAAAGACTGCCCAAACGAGAGCAAACAGAGGCTGTTCAAGATTTGCCATAGGAGGGGAGTCAGCCACCAGCACTTGCATTTGGTCGACTCAGAGGCAGTCGGGGGGGAAGTGGGGAAGCTTTCAGAAGGGGGCGTCTTCAGGTTTTCTCTGATGGGAGGCTGTGCGCATGCAGAAGCAGCAGGTGGGCTAACTTGAAGTGGGGCATCTGATGGGATTTGTTTGGAGAGAATATATTTGGCTTTCTCTGCTTGGTTCTGACTTGGAAGGAAGGGCAACAAAACTAGAGAAGCAGTCATTGGTCACATCCTCATAGTTCTGGAGGCATTGGTGGCTTGGCTCCCCGGGCCGGTTGCAGCAGAGGGAGAGGACCAGGGTTCTACTGTCACACACGGTCTGACCGTTGTCCATTTGTATATTCAGTCTCTCATTCCTACCTTATGGTTGAGGACCCTGAGGCACTGAGAGCTTAAGTGACTCGCTCCAGGCATGGCAGCCAGTAAGGGCCGAGTTGGGCTTTGGACCCGGCAAGGGGGTTGCAGAGCCTGAGCTCAGCTCAGCAGACCCCATCCACCCCAGCTTCTACCTGCCAGCCCGGGGCCTCCCCCAGCTCTCCCCCTTGCCCGGGTGTGACCCCGAGCGGCTCTCTTCTTCGCTCTCTCTACCTCTCTTTCCTCATCTGGAAGATACTTAGAAAAAAATAAAAAAGCCAACCCTTTCACAGGTTTTTATGAGAATTCAAGGAGATAGCCACCTTAAAGCCGTGGCATATGGTAGATGTTCGAAATGTGTGTCTTACTTTTGAAAGGACAAGGATGCACTTGGTAAATCTAGGTTAGTTTCTAAGTCCAATGGATAATTATCTATATCTTCACATCTTTCTGTTTGTTCGTTTGTGACAAGGAGGTTGGGGAAGTTTATTTGAAACCTAGTTCAGACAGCTTTCTGCTGGAAAGAAGGGGTTCTGGCTATACACGCCCGCTACTACTTTTAATAAAATAAAATGTCTAACAGCTTCCCCATTTCTTCAAATCCTTTTCATTGAAGCTGTCCCAGCCTGCAGCCATGTCTATTTTCCTTCCTCTGGCGGCCCCCACAGCAGCATCTGCTTTCTATTTACAGAGCCAAACCCGCAGCCCTGGGCCTTTGTGATTAATTAGAAATTACCACAGGGGGATGCACGCACTCCCCTCCTGCCCCCCTCCCCCAAACACAACAGTGAAGCTTTTCTGATCCTCTCAATAAGCTCATATCCCCCAACTTAAAGTGTTTGGCCCTCACAGTTGTCTTGTTTCAGGCCCAGTCAGAGGCCAGGGATTGGCTGGACCACATTCCTGCTGACCAGAGGGGCTGCCTGAGCTACTTTGGGGGATGAATGGCTCCAACCAGACTTCTGAGAATCTCAGGCGCGTGGGAGAACTGATATACAGGAAGGTCAGTCTTCTCATGGAGGTAGTGAGAAGGGCCAGCAAGTGCAGGGGAATAAAGGTTGAATGAGACCCAGAGAGTTATTTAGAACTGACACCTCCTCCTGGTTCTGCACACACTCTCTGTGTAACCTGTGCGCGGATCACGACCTTATAGAGAACAGCCCTCACCCTCCAGGGTCGCCAGGAGGTTTCCATGGACTAACAGACAAGTGCAGAGATAAACAACACCCAGCCCAGTAACGGCATGGTATTTTTCCAAGTAAGCCATCTTACCAAATGGTAAAAGATTCTATGGTTATAATTCACCAGTGCAGACTGATGTGGTTTGGAGCGGTGGGGTTCGGAGCTGACGGCCAAGGAAGAGTTCAGCGCAAAAAGGTGGTTTTATTAAAACACCAGGACAGGACCCTTGCGCAGAAAGGGCCGCTGCCCCAGGATTGTGAGGAGCAACGGATTATATACGATGGAGCTGGGGGAGGTAAAGGCTGGGGGAAGCTTCCAAAAAGATTTTCATATGCTAAAAAGACCCATCGGATCCTAGAGGCCTTGCTATCCTCAAGCTAAGATTTTTTTCCCTCTAGCAAGGTATTAACATTAAGGTAGTCGGGAATTTCCTGGAGGAACATTCTGCCTGCCTCAAGTATTTGTCAATGGGCTGCAGGTTATAAGGAAGTTTAATTCTATCTACATTTCCTTCTACCTTTATCCCCCACATCACAGACCACAGCCAGTGGCACAGATTTGGCTAAGGTATTGTCAAAAGACGCTTTGATTTTCTAGAAAAGAAAAATGAGAATCTGGTCCTTTAACTTGGATGATTTAACGCTCAGCCACTTTCCACTGTGCCCCAGCCCCCTAAGAAACCCGGAAGCGCTGGATGGAGACTGGAAGCAAGACGAGGGGACTCTGAGTTTGTGCCTGACTCTGTGCCTGACACGATACAAATTTTGACATTGTCTCACTTGACACAGCAACCCAAGGGTTTTAAAACCTACGCACTGCGGAAGGGACAACGGACGTTCATAGCGATTGAGTGAATTGCTTACGTTTACACAGGTAGTAAATTTCAACTTGAACTCACAACAAATTCCTCAAGCCCATAAGCTAGGACATCCTGGTTCAGAGGGAAATGATCTGACCGACCTGCCTAAGCACGAGGAATGATAAGATTAGCAAGCTGTTTTTGTTCTTAAATTTTCTCTATTCCTAGTCTATTCCATACCTTTTCTCTAATCCTCAGCATGACCCTACAGGAAAGGGGGTTTCAATTACGATATGCTGCCGAGAGGGACTGACTTTGCCAGGGTTACACAATTAAATGGCAGAGACAGGATTGGAAGCCAGGTCTGTCTGCTTGCAAAGGAACTGCATCTTTCCACTACCTCACATGAAATAAGAAAGACTGGAAAGTGATACTCACTTTGCTCTCAGCCAACGAATGTCCTTTGAAAACCCTTCTCAGGGCTTGAACTCTTGGCAAGGGTGGTTCCAGGTCGGGAGGAGAGGGGCTGGCGGGGCAGAGGGGTTGGCAGAGTCTCTTGTCTTTGGTCCTTCATCGTCCTACCTTGTTTCCCTTCTGCTCTGTCATTCTTTCTTGCTCTCCACTTTGCACATATCATTGTCCTTCTGAGTCTGAGCTCACGGGCGCAGGAGTTTACTTTTACTTCTCTGAGAATTTTTAATTCACGGTCAAGAAATGCACATAAAGAGTTCTTGGTGCAGATATTCAGACAGCAGTGCAAAGAGGCCTGCCCCCTGAGGGAGGACTGCAGGCTGTCCCCTAAAAGGGCTCCCAGGGATGGGGGAGATGCTGGGAAGTTGGGGATTGAGGCTAGTCCTCAGTGCCGGTGGCTCAGAAACCTGACCTAGTCAACACACAGTGAGTGTGGCTTCATTCCTCAGAAGCTGAGTCACATTCATCACACTCCTGAGCCTAATGTATTGATATATAACTACCAATTTATTGACTTAAATGAGAACTCCCTGTTACATTTCAGAAACACTTGATGCTTATTAAGGTTTTCTGTCCCCTGGATTGAACCAACGTCTACTGGAGATGTCCCTTGCAATGCTTCCTTGCCAATTCATTCCCATCCTTGGATCTATGAATATGCTTTGCCAAGTAATTTTCAAGTCTTGCTGACCAGGGAGCTATGATTTTCTTTATAACTTTAAAATTACTCTGTATATCTCCCATAGATCAATTAGGTTTATTTATGGTTTATTTATTTTTTATTTGAGGGGGACAGAGAGAGGCGGGGGAAGGGGGACAGAGGGAGAGAATCTTAAGCTCAGAGCCCGACTTGGGGTTCAATCTCAGGAGCCTGAGATCATGACCTGAGCCAAAATCAAGAGTCAGGCTTAACCGACTGAGCCACACAGGTGCCCCTGATTTTATAGTTTAAATCTAAAAGTAATATTCCTTTCATTTATAAATGGGGGAAAGGGCATCAAACCACAAGTTTCAGCTACTGACAACACTGAGTACTTGTTGCATAAATAAATGAATCAGATTCTAAATAGGTATTCATTCCCAACATTCCAATGAAGCTATTCTTGTCAATATAGCCAATGACCACCACACTGCTAAAATATTGGTTAATTCTCCATCCTAAACTTGACTGAACAGCATTTCACACAGCTGATCTCTTTTGTCCTTGATTTGGTCTCCTCACCTGGTTTATATCAATAGTTATCCCTCCATAGCCTCTTTTACTGATTCTTTCTCTTTTTTCCACTCTACATGGAATGCCCCAGAACTAAGTCTTGGGTTCTGTGTTCCTCTCTGTATAAGGGAATCTCATAGGCTTATGGCTTATAAATATCATCTATACGTGGGCACTCTCACATTTGTATCTCCAGCCTAGACTTCACTCCTGAACACAAGGTTCATATATCCATCTAATTATTTGACATTTCTATTTGGATACTTAATGAACATCTCAAACATACATATCCAAAACTAAATTTCTTATCTTGTGGCTATGTAACTGAGTTTTGGCCTGTGGCATGTGAGTGGAAGTATACAATTTTCTGGGTCTAGGCCATAAGAATCTTCTGTGTAATCCTCTGTCCATTTTCTCTCTGTCTTCTGGCTGGAAGTTGATTCCATGGGCAATCTTGAATGAAAATGGATCCATACCAATGCACATCATAATAAAATGTCAGAACACTGAGTATAAATGGAAATTTTTTCCTGAGAGGAGAAAATAGATGGCCTTTCTGTGAATTCTATCAAATATTTAAAGAATTAACATGACTTATTTGAAATGTCTTCCAAAAATTAGAATAAGGAACACTTCTTAGTTTATTCTAAGAGGCCGGTATTTGATACCAAAGCCAAAGACATCACAAGAAAAAGTAACACTACAAGCCAATGTCCTTAAAAACATAGATGCAAAATTCTTAACCAAATGCTAGCAAACCAGCAGCATATTGAAAAGATTATACACCATGACTTAGGGGAATTTTCCCAGGAATACAACAGTAATTAAACATACAAAAATCAACCAATATAATATACCACACTGACAGAAGAAAAGAAAAAAAGACCTATATGATTATCATAATATACACAGAAAAAAGCATTTGACAAAATCCAATCACCTTTCATAATAAAAACACTCAACAAACTAGAAATAAAAGAGAACTTCACCACCCAATAAAGGGAATTTACGAAAAACCCACAGTTAACATCATTTTTAAGGGTGAAAGACTGAAAGCTTCCCATCAGAAATAAGACAAGGATGTCCACTTTTGCCACTTCAACTCAACAATGTGCTAGAAATTCTTGCCTCTGCAATTAGCAAGACATAGAAATAAAAGGCATATAGATTGGAAAAGAAGAATTAAAACTGTTTCTAACCATAAAGGATATGTTCTTATACATAGGAAACCCTAAAAAATCCATTAAAAGTGTTTCACATTAAGGGAGGGGTTCCTCACAGTTGCGGAATAGAAAATCAATATACAAAAATCAGTTGTATTTCTAAGTACCAGCAATGAACACTCTGAAATGAAATTAAGAAAACAATCTGATGCATAATAGTATCAAAAAGATTAAAATACCTGTGCATAAATTTAACCAAGGAACTGCAAGACTTGTACACTAAAACTGTAAAATATTGTTGAAGGAAATTATAGAAGCCCAAAATAACTCGAAAGACATCATGTGTTCATGGATCAGAAGACTTAATATTATTAAATGCAATACTCTCTGAAGCAATCTACACATTCAGTGCATTTGTTCCCTCTCCCAGGGCCTTTTTAGAGAAATGGAAAAGCTCATCTTAAATTCATATGCAAGTGTAAGGGACCCTGAATAGCCAAACAATCTCAAAAAAGAACAAAGGAGGACTCTCACTTCTTGATTTCAAAACATGCTCTAAAGCTTTGTTTTCAAAGCTAACACACACAGTATGTTACCATCCTGAAGACAGACATACAGATGAGTGGGATCGAACTGGGAATCCAGAAACAAGCCCATGCATATATGGTCAATTGATTTTTAACAAGCAGGCCAAGAACTTTCAGTGGAGAAGGGATAGTCTTTTCAACAAATGGTGCACAAGCAACTAGATATTCATGTGCAAAAGAATGAATTTGAGCCTCTACCTCATACTCAACACAAAAATTAATTTGAATAGAAGACCTAAATATGAGAGCAAAAACTGTAAAACTCTTTGAAGGAACTGTAGATGTAAAGCTTTGCAACCTCAGATTAGGCAACAGTTTCTTAAATATGACATCACAAGTACAAACAATAAAAGAAAAAATAATAAAATGGGCTTCATCAAAATTTGTAAAAATTGTACATCAGAGGATACTATCATGAAGTGAAAATATTTATAAATCATATATCTGATAAGGGTCTGGTGTGAGAAACATATAAAGAAGTCAAACTTGGGTGCCTGGGTGGCTCAGTTAGTTAAGGGTCTGCCTTTGGCTCAGGTCATGATCCTGGAGTCCTGGGATCGAGTCCCGCATCAGGCTCCCTGCTCCGTGGGGAGCCTACTTCTCCCTCTGCCCCCCCTTCTGTCTCTCATGAATAAATAAATAAAATCTTAAAAAAAAAAAAAAGTCAAACTCAACGACACAAAGACAAACAACTTATTTTAAACCTGGACAAAGGACTTGAGTAGACATTTCTCCAAAGAAGATACACAAATGTGCACCATCATTGCCCAGTAGAGGAATGCAAATCAGAATCATTTCACATCCATTAGAATAATAACAACAATGGCAGTAATAATAAAATAAAATGGAAAATTACAAGTGTTGATAAGGATATAGAGAAATCGGACCTCTTGTGTATTGCTGATGAGAATGTAAAATGTTGCAGCTTCTGTGGAAAGTAGCTTGGCAGTTCTTCAAAAGGGTAAACATAGAGTTGCCCTATGATGAGCAATTTTTCACCTGGAAATACAGCCAAGAGAACTAAAGACATGTTTACACAAAAAGTTGCACATGAATATTGACAACAGCATTACTTATAATGACTCAAAGTAGAAACAACTCAAATGTCCCTCAACTGATAAATAGCTAAAGAAATGTGGTGTGTTTTTACAATGGAATAGTGTTCATCCATAAAAAGAATAAAGTACCGCCATGTGCTACAACATGGAAGAACATCGAAAACACTACGCTAAATGAAAGAAGCCAGCAACAAAAAGCTACCTGGTTCCGTGTATATGAAATGTCCAGAAAAGGCAAACCCGTAGAGACAGAAGGTAGATTAGTGGTTGGCAGAACTGGGAGTAGGGCAGAATGTGGAGTGATCCCTTAAATGGTAAAGAGGTATTTTGGTGGGGGAAGTGATGAAAATATTCTAGACTTAAATAATGATGAAGGTTGCACAGAACATAAATACACTTAACAATACCAAATTTTACACTTTGATATGGTTAAAATGATAAATGTTATGTGAACTTTATCTCAATAAAAAACAATTCTAAAATGAGGGTATAAACCAAGAAAGCAGAAGACTTGGGATCCAGGAATCCAAAGATGCACCTGGAGAGAACCCAAAGAATCCTCTGGATGACCGCGAAGGGAGATTCTAGATGACCACCTTGCATGGAGATTGGGAGAGCAGGCTCTGAGAGAATCCGTGAGAAGATGAAATTGGCATTATTCCTGATGTGTTCTAAAGTACTGGGGGAGATTTACAGGATTGAGTCTGGGCAAATAGAAAGAAAACTAAATTAAAAAACAAGCCTGCCATTAATTTCAGAGAAAACAAATAGTTGTGCGTATTCGAGGCGGCTCAACTGAGAATAGTGTTTATATAGTTACAATATCAATATTAAACACTGAATTAATAAAAATTTTGGTGTAAGTAGGATCTGAGGGAAAGGAATGTGTGTATTTGTGAGAGAAAGAGAGAGAATGCATGCGGGAGAGACGTGAGAGGAAGAGTAAAGAAGAGATAGGAGGAAGGCAATTTATGCTGCCTAACACAGAAATGACAAACAGCGCTAAAAGCAGGATGTAATTCATTGATGTGTGGGTGAAAAACAAGACTCACAGTTTCAACCGTTGTAAAAGGTGATCCCTTAGAAACGGAAACTTGAGATTGTGGATGGGGAACAGGGGAATGTTTGGTTTGGTTTGATTTTGGTGATAATTCTGGTAGAACTATTTGACCCTATATGTATACATGTATAACTTTGATAAAAATAAAAACTAAATTATAAAAATTATTGTATTTGATCTGGAGAAGATCAGTAACACCATCCATCTTATCCCTGGTAATTTATTGTTCTGTATGAACTCCAAGACTGAGTAAGGGAGACAGATTTTTCTGCATGTGATCACACAGGTATGGCGTGTGTGTGTGTGCGTGCACATGTGTGTGTGCGTGCACATGCCCACACGTGTGTGTCCACCAGCATGCTCTGGTGTGTTTGTTCGCTTACATGTGCTGAAAGGAAGGAAGGCATATCCATCCATAGTAATGTAGACTGGCTTGTAGGCAGCACGAGAGTAAATAATGTGATGGTTATAAAAAAAGACAAGAAACAAGCTAAAATAATGGAATTCATTAAAGGAACCACAAGCAGATATTAAGTTTTTAAAAATCTAACTGAACAGTTCTTCTTCAGCATTGTGTGGATGAATTAATTGAGATATGGAAATGACTATTATTTTGTTTTGCATTCATTTTCTATAAATAAGGCAATCTGATAATTGTCATTGTTAAAATAATCTGTTATTCATTAGAAAACTTATAAACATAATTAACAGTAAGTTCCTGTCAGTTTCTGAAACAAATCAACAAAAGAAGCACTGAATGAAATAAATATTTAAATGCCATCTGGTTTTTTTAAAAAGAAAATTTGTATTCAAAATATATAAATTTGGTTGATTAAAAATTAACGACCGTTTTACAAACTGTTTTATTTGCATCATAGCATGGTATTGGAGATTGCTGTATACTCCCAGAAAGAAACAAGTTTTGTCGAGATAGAATTCTGGAAGGGACAGTGTGCATTTGATCTGAACCTTGAAATTTTGACGCTCACTGTGTGGTTAGGAACCACCTAGTCCTAAGATTTTCTAGCTCAGACTGGATGGAGATGATCAAAGATAAATCCACCCCCTTAATGAAAACCGCATGTGGCCGACATACATGTATACATATATGCAATAAACTACCAAAAAATAGACAATGAAGTCTGATGTTAATTCCTGGCTTCTTGTCTCTAAGAGAGTAATACAGCCATCCTTTTGCCTGTTCTTCTCTTGGGTATTATACATTGCTCTTGGCCCACAAAGGACATGACCAATTGTTCTCTTTTGTTTCAAAACTTTATTAAGAAGTCATAGTTTTGGGTTGTGTTTCCTACAAATACCATGTTTACATTCTGAGTCTTCCTCACTGATTTCTAGCATGGCCATCACCTGCCTCCAATGCACTTGACTGGTGCTAGTTGTGGGTGTAGATTCTGTGATTCTCTGTCCTGGCTGTTAAACCCGGTGCTCTTAGCTCTGATGACCATGTGCTTGGCATACTGTAACAAGCTGAAGGATGTTTTACACTCCTTTTGGAGGGGAAAGTCATTTCTGGCTTGAGCTGGAGCTGAAGTCATCTCTTGTAAAAAAACACAGGCACCAAGATATTTTCTAAGCAACACCAGGATATCCTCCCAGGAACAGAGATTCAGCATGACATCATTCAAACATTTTCAAACTTGGTATCATCCAACTTGCAGAAGGGGCTTGAAGAAGTAGTGTAACCTGTTGTCTTTTCCTCCTTCCAAGCTATATTACACTACTAAAAGCCACACACTGAACAGATGCTTGTATATGACCAGCAACTTCTCCGTGGTGTGTGTCTTCACGGGCTTACCCTGTTTTCCTTTTCCCCATCTTCTGGTAATAAACCCCCTTTACAGTGGAGAACTCATTCCATGAGATTTGAGAGGGTCTGATTTCCTATTTTAGGGTCTGATTTTCATTTTCACCTATCCCAGCTGTTTCCAAACTTGTTTGATCATCACACTTACCTGAAAAGCTTTAAAGAAGAGGAAGATTAGAAAATGAACCCCAAAATTTGGGAATGGGATGTAGGAAATGGATATTTTGCAGAAGCCGCCCACGAGGTTCTTAATAAGAGCCAACTTTGGAATTCATGGGCCCGCTTACGTTGCGGTAGCCATTAATTAAACCATTAGATAGAGGACCAAATTTCTGATTGCTGCAGAAAGGCAGACATTTGCCAGGGTCACATGATGTTTCACAGTACCCATGTGTTTGCCCATTGCAGGGCCTGCCCTCAGCTCAGACAAAAGGAAGCAGAAAAACCTCTACTTCCCCCCTACAGAGCAGGCTGAACTCAGGACAGACCTTGAAGTTACAGAATAGAGATGCTCCAACCACAGAGCAGAGAGGCCATATCTTACAACAGAACCCACTTGAGGATAAAAGTAATTCGTGGCCAATGTTTTGCAGGCTGCATTGGAGGGCAGTAAAATCTCTTTATCACTGAAAATGGAAATAATTAAAGTGAAAAGTGAACTAGTTTATAAGTTGAGGATGAGGAATCTTGCTTCAAAGCACAGACATCCCAAGGTGGATAACATGGAGCAAGAGTACATGGTCAGCAGCTCTTAGACTATCCAAAGAGGAGAGGGAGCCAGACGGGATCAGAAGGAAGAGCACTCTCTTTGCTACATAGAGTGCCCAGCCTCCAAGATGGCCCCCAGTGATCCCTGCCTCCTGGTATTCACACTCTGGTAGAGTCCCCTCCCACATTGTACCCATTTGGTCTGTGTGACCAAGAGCATATGGCATAAGTGATGATATGTCATTTATGAGATTAGGTTGTGAAAGGCCACAGCTTCTATCTTGGGCACTGTCTCCTTTGCCTGTGTGCACTTTCCCTCTCTCTCGGATCACTTGCTCCAGCATGAGCCATGTTGGGGGTAGTCCTATGGAGAGACCCACATGGGGAGGAACAGATGCCTTCTGCCAGGAGCCATGTGAGGAGGCTTGGAAATGGATGGTTAAGCCTCAGTCAATTCTTCAGAGACTGTAGCCCCAAATTATAACCTCATGTGAGACCTTGAGCAGGAGCCACCTAGCTAAGCCACTCCTAGATTCCTGACCCCAGAAATGAAAATATTACAAATGCTTATTGTTTTCACCCAATAAGCAAGTTCAAGGGCTATTTCCTGCAAAGAAAGGGATAATACACCATGACAGCTCTATAGTGAGGAGGTCTATATACACTTAGTATCCGAAACTGCTCTCTGTCTTTGCAACTTGTAATATATTGATGCTTTTGCCAACTTAAAGCATATTATTTATATTCCAGAATATTGGCCAGTAATTCTCAACTAATCTTTTTGTCACTCTGATTCATTAGTTCAACAAATATTTAATCACCTATAATGCCAGATTCTGTTTCCGGCCCCATGAATAAAGCGTGAACAAAAGTGACAAAGTCCCTATCCTTGTGCAGGGTTCATTTTACTGGTGACAGACCTTAAAAAGTAAACAAAGAACTGAAACGGTCATTTCATATAGTGATAGTTTGCATGAAGAAATAAACAGATGAGCTGAACGAGAGTAACCAGCTGCAGGGCTGCAGGAAGGCAACTTCTCTTGATAGGCTGGGCAGGACCATCTCGCTGGGGAGTGGCATTCAAGCTGAGACCTGGAGGTGAAAAAGAGAGTAGGTCTGGGAAGAGAAGCCTGTGGGTTCAAACCCTCCTCCAGAGTTCCCAGGAGTTATCTGAAACCAGCTCCCTTTGTGAAGGGCAAAGTGAGACCCAAGAAAGAGGCAGGCCACTCTAGATTGGTAGGTGGTAGGTTTAATTAGCAAGGGAACTTACTGGCATGGCTTGTCTTGGGTAGCTGTAAGACAAGTAGATCTCTGCACCCACCTGCCAGAATCTTCAAAGTTCTATGGAGGTCTCAGCACCACATCACTCTCTTCTGGAAGTGGGGAAGGCAAGCAGAATGCAGATTCCAAGGAAAGGGGAGGGATGAGGAGCCCAGGTCCTCAATTGCCCAGGTCCAGCTCACAGGTCAACCGGGGTCATGTCCTGTCAATGACCACCCCCCACAGGCCGTAAGGTAGTGAAGTGGACCAGAAAGCAATCCTTCCTTCAGATTCCCTATCTGAACTCAAGGGCTCCCACCTAATGAAGGCTCCCTAGGTGCTGATGCCCAAGGGAGCAGCATTCCCTTGAGCATGTTGCTAATTCACAGCAGAGCATCCACCTTGGGCTTTGGCAGATTGCTAATTACAATTTCCTCTCTCTTCCAACATCCCTGGAGCTTTTTGGAGTACAGTAGGAGATATTCTTATAGATTATTTTATTGGAATGTTGTCTTACAGGCTAGAATAGAGATAATATTATCCACTTTACTAAAGAGTATTTAAGAAATCTCTGGCTCCCCAACACGGCAGTTTTTAATATGCATTCTGTTATACTCTTAACTTCTTACCTGTTTCTCCAAAACTTTGAGGAAATCATGAGTTTGGAGACAAGAGCAAGTATATTTTGTTGCATCTTCTTGAGCCATTCACTTGCCCAGCCTCTGGGGAAGCAATCCCATGGCCCTCAGTGTTAGTACCCCACACCTGCTGTGTCACCTGGGGAGTGCTACTGGAATGGAGACATGTCATCCTGACCATGCATTTCATTGCCTTGCTGCCACTAATTCTCCCATGGTCCCATTTTGTGAGTCTTGCCTTTCTTCTTGATGCTTGGAAAGCTTAAAATAGCTTATCATCACTGTGAGATGCAGCTGCTGTGCTCTGTGAGGGCATGAGATCCTCCGATGCATTGGCTAGCTGTTCTGAACACCCAGTGAATCACTCCTTCTTCAGCAATCTGGTTGTGCCACTCTGTCCAATCATATTATTTAGCAGCAGTTAATTTGGAGGAAGGGTATGTTTTGCATTTGCAGTGTGATGCAGTCTACCATCACTGTTTGTTTGATGCAAATGCTGTGTGGAGCAGGGTGAGCCTGGGAAGGCACCATGACCCTTGAAGAGAAGCTGGCCTGTGCACAATTTTTCTGTTTCATGTGACGGTGCAATGTCATTGAAAATCTGGCTAACTTCTCTTTCTTGCCCCCTAGACTCCCTATGACATAAATTATAGTGATGCTCAACGTGTCACCAGATTGGTAATTGAAAGAACACTTGGCATCCTCAAGAAGGGTTCAGCGGGAGAGATAAATCTATTGGAACATGGTTGAGCTGTCCTTTCCACAAATTTCCTTTCTCCTGTCTGGATGGTTAGAAACTGACTAATGGAGTCATGAAGTATGGTTTATATTTAGATAAAAAGACAAAGATTCATGGATCATTTTCCTTTAAAGGTTAACAGAGAGAGGTATGTTATCTCTGCTGGGTGTTGGCAGATTGCATGCTGTGATTTGTTCCTTTGTTCTTATTTCCATTCAGAACATCTCTCACTTCTACTTCCATCTTACTTGCCCCCCACCAAACCCATAAGGCAGGGTAATCCCAACCCCTCTGGGGGCTCACTAATTCTTTATCTGGTCTCCTTTCCCACTGTCTATGGGAAACAACAGTGTGTGTACCACAAAATGGGTTCTCAATAAATAATTGTTGAATAAAAAAAAGGATCTCTAATACATTGTGTGCCCCTCCTGATGGGGCCATAACAGAGATATATTCACAATTTAGTATGAAGTTGATAGTTAACAAACATTTCAATAGAAAGCACATCAATATCAAACAAATCAAAACACAATCTCATGCCCTTGGGGTAGGAAAATTTTTCCTAAACATGATATATAAAAATATTACTAACCATAAAAAAATTTGTAATTGGGACTACATTAAAATTTAAATTGTTTATCAAGGGCACCATTTAGAGGATGAAAAGACAGGTCACAGAGTGGATTTTATTGGTAATACCTATAACCAACAAAAGATCCAAACCCAGAATATAAAGAATTCCTACAAATTAATCAGAAAAAAGCAGACAAACCAATAGAAACATGGGGAAAAGCATTGAACAGACACTTCAAAAAAGAGGGCTTTAACTGGCCAATAACTATATGAAATTGTCTTGAACTTCACTAATCTATAGGGAAATAGTTTTAACCTACAATGTGATACCAACATACCTCCACCAGAATGGCTAAAATGAAAAAGACACCCTGTGTTGGCAAGGATGTGAAGCAACCATAACACCCATCCATACACTGAAGGTGAGATGGTACCTTGGTATAATTATTTGGGACAACTCTTCTGTAGTATCTATTAAAAGTGAATATAGGCATACCCTATGAATCAGCAACTCCACTCCTCAATGGAGTCTTTAGTTTATTGATTAGCTAACACAATGTGCCTGGCTCAACTGAACTACAGATTCCACATCAGTTTGAATTCCTGGACCAGGAATCCTAAACTTTTCTTTCACACAGATGGTGCACTGCCATCAAAAGCTTTGTGGACCACCAAACAATTTGAAATATTTAAAGCCAAACCAATAGATTGGGGGAGGTGAAGTGTTATGTACACTGAAGGGCCTTAAAGCTTTACTATTTTTTTTTTTAAAGATTTTATTTATTTGAGAGAGAGAGAGAGAGCACATGAGAGGGGGGAGGGTCAGAGGGAGAAGCAGACTCCCTGCCGAGCAAGGAGCCGGATGCGGGACTCGATCCAGGGACTCCAGGATCATGACCCGAGCCGAAGGCAGTCGCTTAACCAACTGAGCCACCCAGGCGCCCCAAAGCTTTACTATTTCTAATTTGTAACTCAAGTGCCCAAAACACATGTCTGTTACAGAATATTTGTCTATAGTAGGTCAACACTTGCCCAATGAACGGACACGAATCAATGTTCTCAAAGTTGTTTGCACTTTTTGACCTAGTAATCCTACTTCGAGGAATCTATCCTAAAGAGATAATTCGAGATGCTTACTCAGATTAACTGCCCAAACAATAAGGGAAGATCAAAGAGGGATGGAGCCAAAGCCTTCCAACACAGAATAGTGATTGTGGGTACTATTGAGTCTGAGGGAATCAGCCTGCCCACCCCATCCCACCCCTGCACACTTACTGGGGAATGGAGAAGTGTTGACAATGGGATCTCACAAATACCAAGCCAGATACATCCAAGGCATAATTCAAGTGGTCCTCCTTCTTCCCTCTCCTCTCCAGTCTTGTTACCCTTACCCCAGTTGCTCAGGGCCTGATGTTCCCTAAAATCCCCCAGAAAGAACACAGATAAGCTTTTGGCTTCGACCAGTTAAATTAATCTGGGGAGCTTTGACCTGAAAATATCTCTAGGAGGCTGTGTAAATAAATGTTTGGAAATAGGACAGTGAAAGCAGTTGAAGTGTTAAAACAAGGACATTCTCATTCCCTCACACCAATGCATTCTCTGCCAAAATGTTGATCTCTATTCTGTGGACACATAGAAGCTAAGTGAAAAGAATGGAAAGGAAGAGAAACTGGGCCACCTTGTCCCTCTTAGATTGGCTTCCAATTCTTTGAAGAGGAACATAGCAGGGCCAGAGCGGGTGAATTCCCTTTAGTGGTACTCCATGGAATTCTAACTTCTGTCTTAATAGCAGGAGACAATGTCAGTATTTAGAGGCTACGTTCTTATAACTTGGTCTACTTTCTAACTTTTTTTTTTTTTTTTGAGAGAGAGAGAGAAAGAGAAAGAGACAGCACATGAGTGGGGCAGGGCAGAGGGAGAGGGAAAGAGAGAATCTCAGGCAGGCTCCATGTCCAGCACAGAGCCAGACTCGGGGCTTGATCTCATGATCCTGAGATCATGACCTGAGCTGAAACCAAGAGTTGGAGGCTTAACTGACTGAACCACCCAGGTGCCCCAATCAAATAATTTTTAAAATGTTATTAGACAACACTTTGGATGTTGTCTGATCTCTTTTGACTTTAATATAGAATGTAGAGGGGTGCCCAGGCATGCACACACTCTATCTCTAAAAAAAGAAGGAAAAAAAAAGAGAAAAAACCCACTTCATATCATTTTATTTATTATTGGCAAGTATTGAACATCTGCTATTAAAGGAATTCTTAGCTTCTGTGACTTCTACTGAAAAATAAGGATATAATCTGCCTACCAATTTATACACTTTGTAGAGGAAGAGCCCGCATCTTCATTCTTTCACCACTGACTTCTTAACCCTTACAGAGTGTCCGGCACACAAAAGAGACTCAAAAAATATTTGTTGATTCTCTGATTGCTAGTGTATAAAGAATGTTCCAAGGCAGATAACCTACCTCAGCTCCCACCCGAGCCTGTGGCCACAGTAGTAAATCAAATGCCAATAACAAAACCTGGGCCTGATATTTTAAAAATAGTGAGTTTGGTTCCTCCTCTTACCAGCTGAAAGTGTTGGAATTTATTATTTTAAAAAAGATTTTATTTATTAGAGAGAGAGAAAGAGAGAGAGAGCATGAGCTCACAAGCAGGGGGAGGGACAGAGGGATAAGTAGACTCCCCACTGACCAGGGTACTGATGCAGGGCTCAATCCCAGGACCTCAAGGTCATGACCTAAGCCTAAGGCAGACACAACCAATCGAGCCACCCAGGAGCTCCATGCAAGTATAGGAGTGTAGGGCGCCTGGGTGGCTCAGATGGTTAAGCGTCTGCCTTCGGCTCAGGTCATGATCTCAGGGTCCTGGGATTGAGTCCTGCATCGGGCTCCCTGCTCCTTGGGAGCCTGCTTCTCCCTCTGCCTCTCTCTCTCTGTCCCTAATGAATAAATAAATAAAATCTTAAAAAAAAAAAAAAGAAAGTATAGGAGTGTAATTCATCTCTCTGACCTTCAGTCCCCTCATCTTAAAACGGGGATAATAATGTTTACCTAGTGAAAGAATAGTAAGAGTTGGAGATAATGAAAGTAAATTACATAGCATAGGGATTGCTAATAAATAGTGAGGTATTTATGTAGATGTACTTGGGCCCATCACTGACATAAAAACAAAAAACCACACACACAACCTCTTGAGGGTCTTGAGATCTACGTCTAACTTCAGCCAGAGAACTATAGTATTGTTAACTAAAGCAGGAAAGATCATCTTAAGTGTTCATGTTTAGTACCGGTAACATTTGGAAACAAAATAATTTACATCTATGAAAACTTTAGCTTCCATAATGTTGAGTATTCACCTGTCACTGAACAGGACCTGTGGCATAAAATATAGGATGCAAAATATGTAACTGTTTTTAGTTATCTATTTCTTTGTAACGAATGACCACAAAATTTAGTGGCTTATAATCACAAACATTTATCATCTCCCACAGCTTCTGTGGGTTAGGAGTTCGGGGGCAGGGGGCGGGTGAGCTGGCGGATTCGGGCGAGGTTCTCTCCTGAGGCAGCTGTCAAGATGTTGGCTTGGGGCCATGTTCACTGAAGGCGTGACTGGAGCTGGAGGACCAGCTTCCCAGGTGGCTCACTCGAATGATTGGCAAGTTGGTGCTGGCTGTTGGGAGGCCTCAGTTCCCTGCCCCAAGGACTTCATAATGCTGCTTGACTGTCCTCAGGGTACAGCATCTGTTTCCTCCAAAGTGAGTGAGCCAAGCATGCAAGGTGGGTGCTCCAACACCTCGAGCTATGGAAGGCACACTTGATTGTATCTGCAATGATCTACTGGTCACAGAAGTCAGCCCTGTTCAATATGGGAGGGGAATCGCGGGGCCCAGATACCAGGAGTTGTAAATGATGGGGGGGCCATCGTGGACGCTGTCGGGCAGACCACCTGCATCAAAATCACCCAGGTGATTTGGGGGCCCATCTTCATTTTAAACAAGCTTCCCAGATGATTGTATCATTTACATCAAAATTTGAGAAGGATAGCTTTATTGTACTAAAACATGTCTATCTATATCTATATAGATATATCCAGAAACATTGAGGTTATTATGAATAATTTTTACTTCTGGGGAGTAATACAGGGTGGCTGGGGCAAATATCATTTTTTAAATGATAAACATGTGCTAATTTATAATAATAGCTTTAATCAAATTTAATTAATACTTATTTTTGAGAGAGAGATCACAAGCTGGTGTGGGGGGTAAGGGGCAAAGGGAGAGGCAGAGAGAATCTTTAGCAGGGTCCACACCCAGCATGGAGCCCGACTCGGGGCTCAATCTCATGACCCTGAGATCATGATCTAAGCCAAAATTAAGAGTCTAACACTTAACCAACTGAGCCATCTAGGTGCCCCTGAAGTGTTTTTTAATAGCATCAATGGTACTCAGAACACATCTAGTCCAACCATTTTGTTTGTAAAAGAGCCTGAGGTTGAGAGAGGGCACATAGCTAATGGAACGAAGTCAAAGCTACATCTGCTTGTGAGACTGAGTGCAGAACTTCTTCTGCTGAGATCCAGCGGCCCCCAATCTGCAGGTTATGACATAAAGCCCCTTCAGTCATCTAACTTGTGAGGACACTGGAGGCTGGCTGGTGTCTCACCTCCAACACCTTCCACACAGAGATTCTCAGCCTTGCCTGTGGGTTTGCCTCAGCTGAGAAGCTTTTAAAACCCCAAAGCCCAGGTTGCACCCAAACCAGTTCAATGAGAATTTCTAGGGGTGGGGCCAGGTGGCAGGATTGGTCAAAGCAGTCCTGGTCATTCCCCGGCGCCACCAGGTTGAAAGGTCCCAGACTCATATTTTGGTGATAAAGTGTTGCAAGCTCTTAGAGGTTGTTTATGCTGCTTTCCTTGTCACCTTATAAGAGGTTGGATAGCACCTCCCCAAAACATAAGTTCGTCTCAGAACCTCAAAATGTGGCCTTATTTGGATATTGGGTTATTGCAGATGTAACTAATGAATTTAAGATGAAGTCATACTGGAGCGCAGTGGGCTCTTAATCCAATATGACTGGTGTCCTGTTAAGAAGAGGAGGAGAGACACAGAGACAGACACACAGGGAGGAGAATGTCGTGTGAACACACAGACACAGTGGGGGACAGCCCGGTGATGACAGACAGAGATTGGAGTTATGTGGCTGAAGCCAAGAAACACCAAGCATTGCTGGTAATCCCCAGAAGCCTGCTGACACCTTGATGTCAGACTCCTAGAAGAGAATACATCTCTGTCGTTTGAGGTCACCCAGTTTTTGGGAGTTTGTTATGACAGACCTAGGAAACCCCACACACCTCCAAACCACTATGGGCTTGTCGGCACAGCAGATCCCATTGGCATGGTGCACTCCCAGCAGACCAGGCCCTCCCTCAGTCCCACTCTTACCGCCCTTCCTCCACTCGTGTGGCTTTGTCAGGTCCGCTGTTCATGTGTTGGTCCTCTTCCTTCCATTCACCTCCAGATCATCCCAGCTGCTGAAGCACCTAGTGGACCTCCTCTGTCCCTGACTTATAAGACCCCTCAGTGTTCCAAAATTGCTCCTGGAGAACATTTCCTAAATTCTACTTTTTGCTCCGCAATCTTTTGCTCTTTCATCTTTACTGAGGGAAGGAGAGGGGATGGTCTTCAGGACACAGATGCTAGAACTAGGGAGAACTTGTTCATTTTCTGGCTCCATCATTTAGAATCTATGTGGTCATAGAAAAATGTTTTGACCTCTGTGAGCTTCAATTTTGTAATCTGTAAAATGGTGGTAATATCTTCCATGCAGGCTTGTTATTGTAAAGATGGAAGGGGGCAATGTTTACAAAGCAGACAAGGCAGTGTCTTTAGCACTTAGCAGGGGCTCTAGAAGTCTCTCTCTCAAATTGCTCTTCCTAATCAACCCTGACTTAGCATTCCAATGATCTCTCCTAACTGGTTCTATTTCCTATTCCATGGCTCCCATGACATGTATTCTTCCTAGATGAGACTGTAGCCCCTTGAAATCCTTCTCTTCTATTGTTCTTTGAATTCTCTGGAGCCAGAGATTGTAAAACGCACAGCTCCTTATAATGTGATGAAGTGATACATCATCATTCCAGCTCTTCAGATGTGTAATCTGCATGAATGACCTGAAGGAATTTCATTTTATAAGGGAAGATGTGTGTGTGTGTGCATGCGCATGCGCACATGTGCCCACTTTATTTTAGAATTGTCTTTTCTAAAAATCTACATGGAAAAATGTACTGGGCCCAGACAGAGAGGAAGGGGATATGCTGTTAGAAGGGAAAAAACATCCAATCTCTGTTTAGCATGGGAAGTGGGGGGAAGTATTTCCAGAACTTTTATGCCACAACAACAAACAGAGGGAGCAAAAATGCACTTAAAGTTAAGAATAAACAAACAAAGAAATTAGAAAGAGGAAACCTCGTAAGAAAATGACCGGGAGAGAGAGGTTAAAAATTTAAGAGTAGAGATTTTGAAAATGAATAAAAGAACAAAAAAAAATTTTAAATGAATCAGTAAATGAATTAAAGCAAAAATTTCAACAGATACCATGGGAAGGTTTAGAGATAATAATTTAAACAATTGAAAAAAACCTGAAGCTAAAAAGCTAAAATGAAAATCAAAACAAATTCAAATGTATGTAAGGTAAGGTAGCATGTTAACAAAAATATGAAAAGCTAATAAAAGAAACTGGCTCTAAAACTCAGGTTAAAGATTAAATGGGAAAGCAGGTAAATAAGATGAGAAACTTTAGAAAGGAGGATAAAAATGACAGAACAAAAAGGCATTTTAATGTTGAGATATTAATAATAGTAATACCAATAATGAAAAGCAATAAGCAGGTCAGTTGTATCTGGCGGCAGCTGCCGACTCTTCTAGGCCCAAGGTTGGGACCTTTAGGGCTGAGACTGAGGTCCTTGTGACCAGGCCTGTGGCCCAACTGCTATTCCAGAGCCTGAAGGCCAAGTCCCTTAGACAATGCCCATTTTTGGTTGGTCTGCAAACACGAGGAAGATACCAATTGCCTTCTTCTTCTCCCTCCATTTTCTCCACCATGAAAAATCTTACACTAAGACCCTGACTTGCCATTTCCCTTTAGGTCACCTCCCCACTTATAAGAAGCCTTCCTGCCAATGGAGCCATGACTGGGCTTGCTGCAGTGATTAGGGAGAAGGAGAGGGAGCTGCTCTTCTCCGAGGTCAACAGTCCCTGGAGTGGCCCTCAGTGTTCCTACCCCATGACCTAAATTCCTCCACCCCCTCTTCCTGCAGATATGTTCCTCCCACACCACCCTGCCCGCCCCAAGTTCATTCTGCTATTTAATGCATACACCATTGCCCTAATCAATGAAGCAAGCAAACTCAGACTCACTCTGGACTGCTCCCTCGTGTCTACTCCCAATCCAACGGGCCACCAGGCGCTGCCTCTTCTACCTCCAAATCTGTCTTCTGGCTTTGTCACCTTTGCACTTGTCAAGCCCTCACTGTTTTGTTTTTTTTCTTAAGATTTTTTAATGAATTCATTTATTTTAGAGAGAATGTGAGGGTGGGGAGGAGCAGAGGTTGAGGGAGAGGAAGAGGAAAACAATCTCAAGCAGATTCTGCCCTGAGCACGGAGCCCAACTTGGGGCTCGATCTTATGACCCTGAGATCATGACCTGAGCTGAAACCAGGAGTCGGTGGTTTAACCGACTGAGCCAGCCAGGCGCCCCGTCAAGCCCTCGGTGTAAATGAGAGGAATCTGAAGAGATAAGCAAGGGCCCGGACACAAAGGGCTTTAGATTCCTTGTTTTGCCGCCAGGAACTTGAGAAGACAATAGTTTACAGGGAAGTGTATTATCTCCAAGGCAGAGGATAGGAAGGAGCTGGGAAAATCGAGATTCAGGGAAAGGATGATTAGCCCTGGACTCAGGTCGATGGGCGGAATCCAGAATTGATTCCATAGCATGGGTGTGCTGGGTGCTACCCCACCTGATGCACTTGCATGGACGTGGGGTCATCTCAAGCATCAGAAGTAGAATGTCAGTTTCTCCGTTGGTTGAAGAGGGTCTGGAGAGACAGTCTTCAGAGTTCCTGTCTTGCTTATGTTTTATTCAAAGAAAGACCAGAAGACCTGAGAGACAGTGGAAGGCTCTGGGGCCAAGAGACTTTTTAAGGATCCGATCAATCCACCTCTGCGTTTATCCGTCCACAACAGAGCAGAGGGCTGCACAAGTCCCCTCTGACTGTTACTAATACAGGAGGTTCCAAGGCAAGGGACCTCGGGACATGGCCCAGAGCCTTTTGCCTCACGAATCTGATTAGGCACACACTCTCCCATTGCTATCTGATTCAGGCCAACACTTAGGCACCAAGGCATTTCTGGGCTCTGAAGAGAAGCATGGGCAGACACTTTCCTCGCATGGAGGCACGTTGAGCTTAACATGCTGTGAACTGGCCACATCCGGAGGGGGCTACGGGGGTAGGAGAGGAAGATGCAGCTGCAGAGACTTCTGGAAACAAACTCTGACACTGGCATCCCCAGGCAAATCGCTGCCACTTGTTTGAAAAACAGCTTCACGTAGATGTCGTGCTGACGGTAATCAGATTTAAAATTAGCTTTAACGTGCCTTCATCAAAGGAGGCTTAATTGCAGGGCCCAATCAGTAGACAAAATACTACAACCACAGTTTTGCTGACAAAATAAATCTAAACAAACCAGACGATTTTGAAGGGGTAATATCTTCTCTGAGGGATCACTCAGTGTTTGGTGTTGCTAAAGGCTGCCCCTGGTCAGACCCATTTCCTTACGCTCCAGGTCTTCTGATTTAAAATGTATAAATTCAGAATTTATAAGGTTTCCATTGTCCAAACTATAGGAACTCTTACTTTTTGGCTGGGTACACCTTTGCAGGGCAGGGAACCCGCTGTTTAGCAGCTCTCTGGTCCCTGGCAAGTTACTTATCCCCTCTGGACCTCTTGCAAAATGAGGGAAATAAGGTGTACCTTGAAGGACTGTTGAGAGGTTTAAAATAAATAAGATATATGAATCAGTTTTATTTCCTTTATTCTTCCCATACCCAAATGGCCATGGGTGCTTTCAACCCTGATGTCTCCAGGGACATTGCTGCTGACATTTTTTCATGATTTGTAAATAGGATCATTCTGTTTGATGTCAGCAGGCAGTTGGAGTATCTCCCTGTCCCTATCCCTACACCTAGTTTGGTGGTTTACAATTGGGGGGCCCCCAGTTGTAAACCAAGAGACATTTGCCCCCAAGGGACATTTGGTAAGATCTGGAGACATTTTTGGTTGTTACCACACACTGAGGTGGAGGGGTAGGTCCTATTGGAATCTAGTGCGTAGGGTCCAGGGAGGCCATGAAACATTCTACAAAGCACAGGATGGTCCCCTACAACAAAGGATTATATGACCTTATATGTTATTAGTGCCAACGTGGAGAACCTGACCCTAGAGGATGGTATATATTCTTATCCCTGAGCTCATGGAAGGGAAGGAATGTGTCTTACACAGCTTCCTTTCTCATGAAGTAGGTTTGAAAGAGCGTTGGGGAAAATACTCAAATGGAATTGCTCTAATTACTGAGTATAAGGGTGGGAGATCACAATTCAGTCTGACTTGGCTTGTATTTCTTTCCTCTTTGGTCTTCAAGTTGCGCTCTGTTAACATTTCTCTAATATCCCGATTCAGCTCATTTCCTTTGACTTTGCCCCATTTGATTTATGGGGATTGACTTGTTTGTTATCCTCATTTGTTAGTACCAGACACGGAGAGATATCCTGGTGTATGACGTTGAGGGTGCTCAGACTGGCCAGGGGACTTTTCCAGAAGTCGTGGGGGAGTGGCCACATGAAACAGATGCCAAACACTAGAAAAAGATGAAAAGAATCTCTGGATGAGACCCCAAGGAAACTTGGCTAAACTGAGGGCAGAGTGATAGGAACAGGTATATTTTCCCTGGCTGCTTCCATTCAGTTGGTGATACAAATACAAATGAATACATCGCATATTCTCAATAATACACTATATCTATCATCTATCTATCTATCTATCTATCTATCTATCTATCTATCTATCATCTACCTATTTATCATGTTTATCTGTTAATATACATTAAAAATGCCTGGAAGGGGAATATATTTAAATATTAATGATGGTTATCTTGATTAGATCATTTTTCCCTGTGTACATGCTTCTGAAGTTTCCAAATTTTCCAAAAGTAGTTTATAAATTGAAAAACAGTAGATACTATTTTTAAAAGAATTGAAAGAGCCATTTCAACACATCTGCCCGAACCTTATATTCTGAGGATTTCTCCTTCTCTGTAAATTGCAAGTTAGATGTTGGCAAGCTGCTGCTAAGAGATAAATTGCTCTCCCACCGCCCCAGCTAGGAGTCATGTCTGGGTAACAGCTGCTTCAGTAATGACTTTATTTGGTGATAGATGAATTCATGGTTGCTTTACAGATGCTAAAATGACTTTGGGCCAAACAAAACTGCACGTATGACTCTTCACTGCTCCTCATTTTGCTCATAGTAGGTGCAGAAAAGAGACAGCTCCACGATGGGGCAGAAGGAATGACAGGACACAGCCTTCCTCTTCGCTGAGGCAGGGTCAGCCCCGGGCGCTGTGTGCACCTGCCCAAGGTGCCCGTATGGGAGTGCGGCCCCACGGCAGGCTCGGCTGGGACCTGGAGCACCACTTGCGTTCTGGTTCTTACTCCCTCTTCTGCTTTGCATTCTGCGGTGACAGCGTATCGCTCTTTTCCAAATGTAAACAGGAAAATGCAAAATCCAGTCTTGAGAAGGAGTGGTCTCCTTTCTCAAAGAGCCACTAGTCTGTAAGGGGGGAAGTGCTGGAAAGCTGATTATAGGAGAAGCTATGGATGTTCTTTGTCACAAGGGAATGACCAATGGCACCCACTGGTAGGGGAAGGGTCTTTTTTTTTGCTTTTGTATTTAAAGCACCTTCTCACAAGTTTCTGGGCATATATTGTGGAATCTGATCTTCATAAAAAGCTATCCTGGCGACTTTCAAGGATCATGATGACCCCAAAAATGGGGAGGTAGCTAAAGAAGTTATCTAGGAGCAAATATAAAAGAGAGAGATGGGCCAAAAGGAGAAAAGTTGATGGAATCCAGGATAAATAAATCAAGGTTTGTGGGGGAATTTTGAGGATAGTGAGGAAGTTCTGTTACCACTAATGACCAGGATAAGGCATTAGAGACGCCTGGTGAAAGATCTAGAACTGATGCAGTTGTGGAGACTTGCTCAGATGTGAGGCTGAACAGGTGACGCATGGTTTGAGGGACCAGGGACTGCAGGATCCCAGGCAGGCTGGGGGACAGCACACAGTTCATGGGGCTTCTAGAGAAGCCTAGTGTTTTGGAGGTAAGGGATTCCATTAGCAAAATCCAATGGCCTGAGAGAACTGAAAGTTAAACTTAGAATAAAAAAATAGCATGAGTATCAGGGGATGAAGATCCACCATAACTGTCCTTTGGACTGAGTAGAGCCCATGGAATCAGAGAAAACCTGATTCAGCTCGATTCACCTCCTTCCTTACTGTGTGACCTTGGAGAGTGACTTAAATTCTCAGAGCTTTGGACATCTCATCTGGGAAATAAGTAACACTACCAGCCTCCTGGAGAGGGAGATGATATAATGAATGGAAAGCCTTTAGCACAATGCCTGCCATTGGGTGGTCAGTAAATGGCAGCCAGAACCACACGGGCACCACATTTCTCTTGTCCAATAAAGACAAGGTACAGAGATTACCCCATCATTCCTGGCACCTCTTGGAATACCCCTTAGCTCCTTACCTTGCTTCCACTGCCTGCCCATTCTGCTTGACTCCTGCATGTTGACTCAGTTTCCACTTTTAGCTCTATTCCTGCAAGTTGGACCACTGATCCTGGGTCTGGTCCACATATTCAGCATCCGCCACTACTGCGCAGGAAGGTGGGTGTAAGATTTGATTAGCGAAAATGAGGTTTAATAGTAATTCATGAGGAAAAGTGTGCAAGTTATAGTTAACTATGAGATCCATGTGGTCAGCAGCTAGCCTGGGAGGAGGAGTGGAGTGTGACCTGATTCTCAAACTCAAAGGGACCCAGTGTAGACGAGTTTGACTGTGGGTATCTGAAATGTCTGCTATGGGTATTTATTATTTACTATTTTTGAGTATTTACTATAGTCTAGATACTTTCTTATAAAATTTATAAATATGAATTAATATAATCCTTCAACAGTTGTTATAAAAGGATTTTATAGAGAAAGTTTTACAAACCAGGAAATCACTTACCTTAAGTCACACAATCAGCATGCATTAGAACTGGAATTGGTACACAGGATTTCAAAGCTTATATTTTCTTAACAGTTTTACAACCATGACATTGCACAAGAATTGGGCTTTTCCTCAACATACATGTACATTCTCTCTCTCGCTCTCTCTCTCTCTCTCTCTCAAACACACATACAATTAGCTAGAAAAGCACTCAGGAGTTATTATTTTTTGGCATCTATTTTGTGCATTTATTTTTAAAAAGTATATTTCATATCATCAGATTTTGCTAAATCTCTTAGGATTTTTGGTCAGTATTACAGGGTTCTAAAAATCAAATGAGGGTGCCTGGGTGGCCCAGTCGGTTAAGCGTCTGCCTTTGGCTCAGATCATGATCCCAGGGTCCTGGAATCGATCGAGCCCTGCATCGGGCTCCCTGCTCAGCGGGGAGCCTGCTTCTCCCTCTCCTCCCCATTTGTTCTCTCCCACTATCTCTGTCTCTCAAATAAATAAATATAATCTTCTAAAAAATCAAATGAAATGAAAATAAAACAAAGTAAAATAAGTCATGTTCTTAAGTTTTAATCACGAAAAACTATTCTGTGAGTTAAGTAAGGTTTTTTGTTTGCTGGGCTGTCAAACCACATTTAGAAAACTGATGGGTTTAAAGTGACATATTTTAAGTGGAACACGATCACACTAGAGTTATTTATCAATGGTGAGCTATCATCCATGTGTCTTACTCCTTTCTGGCTGTTATAACAAAATACCACATACCGGGCGGTTTGTAACAACAGAAACTTATTTCTGGCAGTTCTGGAAACTGGAAGTTCAAGATCAGGGTGCCAGCCTGGTCGAGTTCTGGGGAAAGCACTTTTCTGGGTTGCAGACTGCCAGGTTCTCACTGTATTCTCACGGGAGGGAAAGAGGTGAGCTTGCTCCCCAGGGCCTCTGTTAGAAGGACACCAATCCCCTCATGACCTAATCATGGCCCAGAGGCCCCACCTCCAAATACCATCACCTTGGGTGTTATGTTTTCAACAGATGAATTTTAGGGTACACATTCAGTCCACAGCATTATGTCACATAGGAAGGGTCAAAGGAAATTGGAAAAGACTGAAAAGGACCATAGTAGCTGCTTTCGAATATCTAAAGGTCGTCATGAAGATGGATTGAATGTATGCATATGGCCTGAAGCGGTGCTCACGGGACTGGTAGGTGAAAGTCAGTAAAGGTAATGAATGTCCTTTCATTCTTAAATGTGCAGTAGTCTCCCCTCATCCGTGGTTTCGCTTTCTGGGGTTCAGTTACCCCCACTCCACTGTGGTCCGGAAGCAGATGGCCCTCTTTCTGATGTACTGTCAGAAGGTCCGTGGTGGTCTCATGTGTCATTCACCCCCTGCCAGCACAGAGGCACTTTGTCATCTCACATCATAACAAGAAGAAGTGTGAGTACAGTACATAAGAGATCTTGAGAGAGGGAGAAAGGCCACATTCACATAACTTCCATTATACTGTATTGTCATAATTGTTCTATTTCAGTATTCGTTATTGCTGTTCATCTTACTGTGCCTCATTGATGAATTAAACTTTATCATAGGTATGTCTGTATAGGAAAAAAAAACAGTGTATATAGGGTTCAGTACTATCTGCAGTTTCAGGCCTCCACTGGGGGTCTTGGAATGTACCCCCCTCAGATAAGAGAGAAGTGTTGTGTTCAGATTTTTCTGCACGAGGAGGGGGCATTTTGGTGACTGGTTGGGTTCTAGGCCCTCTAGTTTCCGGGCACAGGCTTGCTTGAGGATGGGCGTCCTCCACTTGGATGGGAGGTAGGATTAATGACTATTAATGTGATTTGACCCATTAAATCTCATCCTCCAAAAAGGCAGGTATCTTCATAGTTGTTGACGGCTTTTGTAGGAATCTGGAACAGGCAGACTGGAGGGGGCGACAGGAGTGCCATTGCCCCATAGATTACAGGAGGGGCTGGTCAGAGGAGGAGTGAGATGAGCCCAGAGAAGGTAGAGCTGGTGTCAGAGACAAGGGCAGTTAAGTGAGGGTCGATAGCAGGCAACAGACAAAGGCGTGGAGGATTGGAGGAGGTGGTAGGAAGCAGGAAATGACAATGTATGGGCAACAGGGCAACGTGGGGATAGGAGTGGATAAAATTAGTTCACGTCATTTATCTACTGGCATTGGGTTTCAAAAAGCAAAATTAAGTTGTTTTTATTTCTTTTTTATTTATTTATTTATTTATTTATTTATTTATTTATTTATTTGAGAGAGAGAATGAGAGACAGAGAGCATGAGAGGGAAGAAGGTCAGAGGGAGAAGCAGACTCATCGCTGAGCAGGGAGCCCGATGCGGGACTCGATCCCGGGACTCCTGGATCATGACCTGAGCCGAAGGCAGTCGCTTAACCAACTGAGCCACCCAGGCGCCCCAAGTTGTTCTTATTTCAAAGGGAGGGTGTACGTACAACAAAAATCTGAAACACAGACTTGGCAAGAAACAAACAAGTAAACAAATTCTCAGAATTCCATCCAATAGAGAAAACCTTTAAAAACACTTTGGTATAGGGCGCCTGGGTGGCTCAGTTGGTTAAGCGACTGCCTTCGGCTCAGGTCATGATCCTGGAGTCCCTGGATTGAGTCCCGCATCGGGCTCCCTGCTCGGCAGGGAGTCTGCTTCTCCCTCTGACCTTCCCCCCTCTCATGTGCTCTCTCTCATTCTCTCTCTCAAATAAATAAATAAAATCTTTAAAAAAAAAACCACTTTGGTATATATTCTTTTAAATCCTTTTCTATGCATATTTAATACACACATTTACATTTTATCCAAAATAAAATACACATACTCCTACTATTCTATAACCTATTTTTTTTCAGGTAACAATTTATTAACATCTTTCCTTTTAAGAAAACATTTCATATAATTTTGAGAGCCAGTCATGAGTCATGGTGGAAATGGATGTCCCATAAGTTATTTAATCCTGAGGTTTTAAAGTTTTATTTTTAAACACCGGAATCTCTTCTTAAAACAAAATCATACACAGGAGCTTAGTGTGTAAAACAGATAAAACAAAACAAACAGAGCAGCTCTGCTTGATGAGAAGTACAAGGTCAGAGTCAGTCATATCTTGAAAACTTTAGATATATATTGCCAAATTTTTCTCCAGGAAGATTGTGAGAGCTTGTTTCATTATCCTTTTACCATCCATCATTGAATGTATAAAAATTTCTTAGACAAAATTCTGTCTTAAGGTATTAACAATATGCCTTTTAAAGTTATCTGTGACCATGAACACTTTCTTTGCTCATTGTACATTCATGATTCTTTAAGGATTTACTTACTCCTCTTGTTAACCCACATTTCTTTTGGATTATTCTGTGTTAGGTTATTCTGTTTTTCTTATTGACCCATTTACACAATAAGAGAAATAACCTGTAATCATGTAGCCATTTGCCAATGTGGTAAGCCAAATAGGCATCTCATTTTAATGTGCATTTCTTCAGTTTGTGTGGTGGTGAATATTTTTTCATTACCTGTTTGATTTCCTTTTCACAGTTTTCAATTGGAGCGCTCATATTTTGGGTGCTCCTCCTTTTATTTATTATTGAATTGACTTAATTTTATTACATTTTTTCTTCTCTTGATAGAGAAGTCACACATCTTTGTTTCTAGTGTTTTCAGTAGTTACTCCCCAATTTTTAATATGCAGAATTGATTTAAAGTCTAAAGATCATATTTCTAAAATACTGAAGGTTAAAAGATTAAAACGTTTCAAGTTACATATGCCCTTTCATTGTAGGTTATATGCTTGCCCTGCATTTTAATTCCACATTGTTTTAATACACCTTAAATGAGCTATTACTACTGTTGTCTTGTACATAGCCCTTTGTTGTTAGATTTCTAATACTCTCCAATACTCTCCCAATACTCTCCATTTTCTTCCCACACTTAGAGATCATCTGTGTGTGACAAACTCCTTCGAACCCTGTTGGAAAATGACCTTATTTTTTTTTTCACTCTTGATTGCCATTTTAACTGGAGTAGAATTCTAGTTTATAATCTTCCATTTATTCACTACAGATGGCTTCCAAGTGTTGTTTTACTTTTGATTGTAAGGCCAACTTTTTAGTGCTTTTTCTGTGGAAATCCCTCGTAAATTGCCTCGTAGAGGGTCACACCCAGAATAGCTTTTCATTTCCTTCAGCCAGGAGTCCAGCTCTGTCCAGCCCAGGACCATGTTTTATGTTAGTCTTTCAAGTGGGCATTCTAGAACATTCTAGAACATAGTATAGATGTGAACCCTGAAACCATATGAGTCACAGGCTGAGGTCTCAAGATTTCAGGTTATCGTCCCTGTACCAATGGATAGATTCTTTCCCCCTTCTAACCTGCAACCGATGCCTCTCAGGACCCTGGCTTTGATGGGAAGAGCCCAGGTCCACCTCTCATCTGGCTTGCACACAATGCCTGGTATCCATCCCCACCTGGGCATGAGAACCCGCACCCCTGTCAAGGCGCCAACACCCTCAGCCACAGCTTAGTGCTTCCGACTGAGTTCTCTCTTCATTGTGGGCACCTGTGGGTTTCACTGTCTTTATTACAAGCTCAGGTAAAATCATTTAAAATCATTTTTATTGTACTTAAATGTTTTGTTGCATTTAAAGTAATTTTTGGGAGAGGATGTTTTCTGTATTGTCATGGAGCCAGAACTCCTTTATATTTACTTTCTATCTTACGGTATAAGGATTTTCTTTGCAGACGACTACACAATTGATTCTGAACATATTCCAAAGATCTTTGAATAGCGTACCTTTATTGTAGATTATATCTATTGAAATATTTTTGAATCCAGTTTATCGTGTTAGTTAAAGCCTAATGCCATTATTTAAGGTCTCTACATAAAGTATGGCATTCATCAATTTCTCTCGTATTTATAATAGTCTTAGTTTATGTTTTTCAGGGCCGTTTTATTTGGCATTAGACATTCTTGTCAGTGATGTCAACATGGTAAATTGTACCAATGTCAAAGATAATTAGAAAACAACTTTTCTTTTCCACAGCCTTTTATCTTCTATTTTACTTGTCTGACATTTATTTTCTCCTTTCCTGCCGCCTCCCTCCCTGGATGCACCACCGTGACTCAGTATTTGCTGGTATATCTTACCCATCTCTGTATGTGCAATGACTCCCTATCTTTTTTGTAACCAGCATTGGTCCAGATATTGCTTTCACAGGCAGTTTGAGGAAGATTTGGTCTTATCTCTATTTTTGTATTTATATATTAGGCTTCAAAAAATATACTCTTTCGCCCTTTCTTCCCCCCGTCTTTTCAATGACGGTCAAGTTTCACCTTTTTGACAGCACCTGCGCATAAACTCTGTTGGACGTGATACGATCCCAGTCGTTTGACGGACTGGCACGTTCAGCCTTCCTACAAGTGAAGCACCTTTGTTTGACACAGTTTCAGCGCGATCTGCCTGCCCCCAGACCCCCTCTTCTCCAAACTGTCTTTTGTGTTGCGGCCAGGGAGCAAGGGGAGATATTAAAATGCAACTCTGGTCATGCCGGTCACCTGTGTGTGTGTCAGTGGCCCCAGGCGACAGAAAGAATACACTTCCAGCTGCCATTCACGGCTCTCACTCTGCCCCAAGCTCGTCTCCTCCTGTTCTCTCTCCCATGCTCGTCTCTGTCCCAGCCGTAACACGTTTCCTCTTTCTAAGGCCTCACGGCTCTTACCTCTTCCTGGAATGCCCTTTACCGATTATTCTAGAAAGTACTGCTGCAGTCCAGTTCAGTGCCTGGCACTATGTTAAAGGTAGTGCACGAGCGTGGTGAGAACCATCAGCCCGGTTCCTCCCCTCACAGAGCTACGGGCTCCTGGGGAAGACAGTGAAAGACTCAGTTACAACAGGGTAAGTAGAGGTGGCTGTGGGAGCACAGAGGAGTCTCCAGCTTTGACTTTGATATCCAGGGACTGCTTTCCAGGGAAAGTGATGACCAGAGTGAGACCCAAAGGACAAGCAGGGAGTGAACTTGGCCTTCTTTCCCTTATCACCTGGTGGCTTCCCATTCCCCCTCCAAGTCTGTCCAGGCAGCGGAGGTTACCTCCTGCTCTGAGTGCTAGCTCAGTAGGTTGTACATTATGGTCTTCTTAGCCATGGATTGCATTTATTTGCCTCTCTGTCCTGTCTTAGACTATGAGCCTCTTGAACACAGAGTCCACTTATTTTTTATATCCTTGTGCGATGTGTTTGGTGCATAGCAAGTGCCTGCTTAAATTTCAGTGGAATTTGGTTCCCAGACCCTGCTCTCCTGCACAACACCTTTTCTGGTCCTGGCCTCGCTCCATGCTTTCCCAACCTCCTTCTCCGGCCAAGCCTTCTTCAGTTGCTCTGCTCCCAGAATCCTCTTCTGATTCTTCTGTCACTCAGTCCCTACACCCTTGTCAGCACTCAGATGGCCTCGGCTCCTGTGTGCTTTCATCTTTTCAGGGGCTACCAGGACAACTCCTTTCATTCTGCAAAACAGAATGACAGACAAATAGCACCTGCTAAGACGTGTCTATTGAAGGTGATAAGTGCTCTGAATAGCATATCTCCTCCAAAATGTGTGCCTGGGACAGGTGGGTTTTCTTACGGTGGAATAAAATTTTTACTAAGAAAATGAGAGCTGTACATCCCAGTTGGCGTTCTTATTTACACTGGCTTCCAGGAGGAAATTTGGATTTAAGTTCAAGTTGGCAACTCCCTTTACATATGTTTCTGGTAGAATTATCTCCTTCCTTCACCTGGATGTGTTCTAACTATTCCTCTGAATTAAAAAAGCTCACTTAACTTGAAGTGTTCATTAAATGTCAGGAAACATGTAATTACATTAGAAGAAAAATTTAGCGTATAACTATATTTTCATATGGGATTATACTGTACCTCCTTTTCCCTCAAATTTAAATTATGGTTCTATTGCAAGTTATCAAAATCCTTATTTCAAGAAGTATGTTAACATCTTCAGTTTTTCCTTTCTTCCTCTCCTTTGCTTATTTTTCTTTCTCATAAAGGAGGCTGAATTGGTTGAAACATGCCATTTAGTTTGAGCTGTACTAGAGATGGTTCACTCAAACCAAAAGAAAGGAAGGGGTGGGAGGAAAGACGAGGCCATGGTTGGGGAAGGGAGGGGACTTACTTCCTGAACACTGATGGTTCTAGCCACCCCATCCACAGTATTCTCAAGTAATGAGATTTCAATTTTATTAACGAGGTAAGAAGCTCACAGTGGTTAAATGACTTGCCCAAGATTTTATTTCTTTGTTTGGAGAAGTCCAACAAATTCAGTTTATGATCTCATTTCATTGTCATTTCCTAAAATCTCCTGTCCCTCCTCTCTTCCTGATTTTAGTGAAAAACAGCTCTGTTATCTGCTTACTCATTCCAGAAACTCAGGAGCCATGTGCATTCTCAAACTATCACTTGAGAGGCTGCTAATCCTGCCTCTTTAATACCTTTCCTCTCCTTCTCTTTCCCATTGCTTGTACCAGAGTGTGGGCTCCGTGGTTCTGGCTTGGGACCATTTCCATCACCTAATATCTTCGCTTTCAGCTTCTCCCACTCCAGTCTTTCCCCCACGTGGGTGTTTTGTCGTTGTGATATTTCCAAGTGGCAAATCTGACAACATCCCTCACCTGAGTGCATTCTCTTGCCCTCACGTAAAAGTCCCTTGCCAGCTATGTCAGGATTTTCAGCATCTGTGCCCTGCCTCCTCTGCAGTCCTCTCTCCCTTATGCATCCTACAGACCAGCCACATCGAGTGACTTACAGGTCTGTGAAGAGTCAGTCACGGGTCTTCATGCGTCCATGCCCTCTACACTTTGCTCTGCCTGGAGGGTTCATCTCTTAGCTGGTGAACATATGCTGTCTTTTGAGACCCAACTCAAAGTTCTAGTCCTTTCCTGTTTTCCTTTATCCCATTATCAAACGTGTTGAGCGCGACCCGTTTCTAGTTCTCTACCCTGTACATATTTATATACTGTTTACCACTCTGTGCTGCAATTATTTGGTTTTATGTTTCACTAACTTATTTGATTATAACTTTCCTGATTTCATAGATCTTGTTCATCATTTTGCACAGTTTAGATTTACATATTTTTTTCTTGTTGCATTCCTAGTGTTTAGCGGTGAGCATGTTTTTGATTATGGTGTGGGTATTTTATTTCCTTCAAGTTAAAGGTTTATGTTAATTGCAAAATATTGCATAACAACAACAAAATAGAGGAAAGGTATGTATGTCATTGGGACACCTGCTGAGTTCATTGTAAGAGCAGGGGGCAGGACATGCCTTATTTGAGAATTGGAAGATGGTTTAGGATGGATGTGCAAATAGACTCAAGAAACATTCAACCTGGCACTTTTTCCTTTGTAATGACTGGTAGGTTTTCTTACCCTTATAAGTAGTTGAGTTTGAGGGGGCCAATTAATTACCTTTCCCCCTATAGGTTCTGAATAAAAAACCAGACAGGATTAAAATATCAGCAGATTCAAATGCAATGCTCAGTTTTGTTTCAGGTAAAGCCAAACTGGAGAACGCAGCATAGATCTGGTGACAAAATCGACTTCCTACGTCACTGCTCCCCTGGCTCTCCGGATTGGTCCCGGCTGGGAAACCAGAGGCAGCAGGAGCTGAGCTGGAGGGTAAGGCCCGCTATCTGGGAAGCCTTGGCAGCTGAGACACACGAGATGAGCTGTCCAAATCTGGATAGCAAGCCAGCACCACACTGCTGCAAAATGAAGGAGTGATGTCACACTCTCCAGATGTCACCCGTCCATAGAGGGAGGGTCCAGGGAGAGGGAGGAGAAGGCTGTCTTCATCGTCTGGAAAGGGTTAGTTTCTGTTTAATGCACCAAAGCACGAGTCCCAAAAGAGAGAGTGGCTGGTTCTTCCCAGTGAGTGTTATAGGACAGATCAGTCTCTTAAACCCAGAGTCCCAGGACCTCAGATACTTTGACCCAAAGAATTTCCCTTTCAAGAACAGATCTGGAACTCTGAAGTAAAGAACAGTATGATTCTGTCTACTCTCTTTTACCTAACATTTGTCATTTTATCATGATGATGGCTAGATCAAGAAGTGCTCCCAACAAGAAGAACATATGGGTTAATGTCATTAAATCTTAATGATAAAGGACGCATTGACTCGACAGTCAGGTGTGAGTGCTCTGATGGGAAGCATAATCGCCTGTGAATTACTATGGATTATAAAGGATTTTTTTTTTCCTGCAATTTATGGAGGGCTCTGGACCATGTCATCTTAACTCAAAAGTCAATCGGTAACTGCACATCTTGATGATGGTCCAGAGCAGTGACCTGAAGGCATCAAGCACTTCTGCGACGAGTCCAGAGTAGCTTGTGCTGCATTTGCATGCCTGGACCTTTCTGACTTCCCTCGCAGCCTTCCGAGTTTATGATCCAGATACGCCTCCGGTGGAACTGACCTCAGAAGAATCCTTTGCTGGGCTCTGACCCGTATCTTATTAATTCGTAGTTAGATTTATTTTGTTTTTGACTGAATTTATTTCTGCTCCACGGGCCTGCATTCTTTTCCGTGGCTAAATGTGCTCTCTCAAAGTATAATGTATTTAATTTGGTCAGTTCTGTACATCATATAATGGCAAGGGAGAAGAAAAGAAAAGGGGAACATCCGAGTCGGGAGGCAACGGTGCAAAATAAATAGTCATATTTTCACGTAGTGGGTCTGATTTTCTCCGTGAGTTGAGATGGTCTTCTTAGAAGTAACATGCTTTACTGATGCTCAGAGTCTCTGGTGACCTACAGCAGTGGCTGAGTCCCCTAAGCCAGGGCTTTTGAAAAGCTCCTGTGCACGCCAATCCCCTGATTCTGCAGGGCTGGGGCGGGGCCAAAGACGTTTCTGACAAGCTCACTAGTGATGCTAAGGACCGAGCAACAAGCACCTAAGTCACCAAATCAAAACACCAGCTCTCCAACTCATCACAATTCATTTTATTCCACAGCATGTATAAGGGAATGTTATTCTCAGGAAGATGTTTAGGATTAAAATAATTAAAAAAAAACCTTGAAAGTACACACATTTATGTATCTCTTCTTTTCATTAAATATATATCTGTTTGGCAAAAAAATGTTAGACTCTTTTGTACAAAAACAAAGCAAAAAAAAAAACAAACCAAAAAACAAAAAAACAACCAACCCCCAAACCCTTGCAAATTGTCAATACTTGTAATAATTACAATGATGTAAACTTGGATGTCTGACAGCTTGACCATCCTGCGGGGCCTGTGTTGTAGCAGAACCCCCAGGAGAAGGTAACACCAAACCCGTCGAGAGGGGCCGCCTGCCACAGAGGCGTTTCGGTTTAGTATATTAGAGATGGGGATGACGACTGATTTCACCATTTGTGCTTTTACCTAAGGGGCTGGAAGGGTGTGAGGCGTGAAGAAGGCAGGTGTGGGCTGGGGCAGAGAGAGGACACCCAAGACTAGCTGGCGAGGAAAGAAGGTTGGGCACGCTCACAGTGCAGACGTGAAATGGCATTGGACCTGGGACTGGGTCCGGAGACCCGGTGCGGTCCACGGCTAGAACGAGGTTTCTGCTGCTGCCCTTGGAACCAGAGAGGACCAGCACAAGGCAAAGGCCTGCACGGAGGACGGAAAAGATCTGAAAGCAGATTTCGAGTCACAGGGAACTGGTGGTGTGAGCGGACTCTGGAGAGAAGGGGAATGAGGAGGCGGTGTTTGGTCTTCTCCAGCAGCTAGGCTGTTTCTTCCAGACACAAGCACTGGGGCAGTCCCTTCGGTCTGACGGGCAGGTTTTGGGGCAGTCTGGTGCTGCCGGCTTGCACCCTCCAGGGAGGGAGGACGGGCCTGCTGGGGAGGGGGGTGAGGATGGAAGGGCCCTTTGGCTCTCTTATTGGCGGTGGGTTTTGCTCTGCTCCCATCGGTAGACTGCAGCAGTGGGAAGTGACCTAAAGCAATGGAGTCTAGAAACAGAATCAGGGCAGTGAGCAAGACGCCAGGTAGGGGTAGAAGAATGCTGGGGCTAGAGGCGAGGCCAAAGACAGTGTTGACCCACAGCTTCTCTGCACCGCGAGAGGGTTCCGAGGCGTGGGTGTGTTTTCATTCTTCTCTCCCGCAAGCTAGATTTTCCAGTTTTGGAGGGGGCGCTTCTGGGCCCGGCCACTTCAGTTACAGTCATAGACGAAGTCATAGTTGCTGGGCTCCTTGGGGATGGGGGGAGGTGCGTCAGGGATCTGAATGTTTTCCAGGTCGAGGAGGCGGAGCTTGATTTCCATGCTGAGCAGGGTGTCCAAGTCATTCCGGGTCAGCTCACTCATCATGTCTTTCCCCAGCAGTGCATTCAGCCCGTCCGTCCAGATACAGTACTGGTGGAAAAGGAGGTGACAAGGGTAATTACTGATGACAATGACAAGAGTAGTGACAGTGGTTAACAATGACCACGCAACGTGTGCTGGGCTCTGTGCTAAGTGCTCTGCCTACATCACCATTTAATAAAGTTGACACTGCTGGGATCATCTCTGTTCTGCAGATGAGAGAACCGAGGCGCTGAGAGGCCGAGGAACTTGGTAGCGTGTGGAGTGGGTGGGACTGGAACTCAGGCAATCTAACTCTAGTGCACCTGCACTCTTCTGTGCAAATAATGCCTTCTTATGTAACAGTAGGAGGATCTGAGTTCTGCATGACCTTGCAACGTCATACCTTCAACATCCTACCAGTGAGTCTGCTTTTAAGCTATTGGTAGTATATATCCCAACATGCCCGGACTCAGCATTAGGTCGAGGCTGCTTCTTCCCTGACTCCAAGCACGGTTCCTAGTCTAGTGGCTAATCTCTGCCTCTCCTCTCTGAGTCCTAACACTCACAACGTTAGCCCACTCTTACCCGGGAGCCAATCATAGTCCCACCTTGGCATTTCTCAGCAAAGGGCTAGAAAATAACGTTCTGCTGCCCAGTGTCTGGTGGACAAAATGGCTACAACTGTTGGCTGATCTTCATGGGAGGTGGGCTGGCTGCCTGTCTCTTCTTGAGTCTCTAGTTTCCAGGTTTTTTCTCCTTCGGGTCTGGGAAGCCTGGTTCCTGGGGACATAGCCGATCTTGGAAAGCCTTCCAGAGCAGCCAACTAAGAATTTGGTTCTTCCTTTCTCATTAAAATTGACCATGCCTTTTGTTTCTCCAGTAGACTGTGAACTCCTTGAAGAAAGAAACTCTACCTTGTTTATCTGAGGACCTGATTTGCTCTTGTCATCCTCCCTCCCAGAGGCTGTAGCCCTGGGGCTTGTATTAGAGCCAAGATACCTGGTGGCTGAACTAGCTTCTGATGTCAGCATCTGAGAAAACCGTCTGCATTCTGGAAGCTGTGCTCCGCTCGCCTTTTAGTATATCCTAGTCCTCTGTAGGACCTCTGTGATAGCAATTGCTCTGTTCTTACTGTCAGACTAGTCTTCCTTCTCGAATGGGCTCTAGATTACCCCCTCTTCTGCCCTCACTGGGTCAAGTTACAATTCCAGACCCTATACTTAGCCTGTCCTTTGCACTGTGCTTACCTGGAATATAACAGCAGATCTCAACATAAAATGTACTATAGGACTGCAAGCACTTTACAAATCTTAAGCCACAGTGATCTGGAAATCTCACCCTGATGCACATCTCAGGCACCCCTTTTTAAGCTGAGGAGATGCACCATAGGTGTATTATGAGGGTGTATGTCTGGGTAGTGCAGCCCTGAACTATAGAACTTTGCCTTGGCTGTGTGATCTCTGCCAAAGTGTCTGACCCATCTAAACACCAGCTGCGTGCTAAGAGATATCTGGAAGTATTCATGTCCTCATGAATCCCTCAGACAGATTCTGAACTCATTGAAACATTCCTTTCCACATAAATAACCTTCATAAAAATAGATACAAAGGTCCTACCCTGGAGATCCTGATCTTGTAGATCTTGGGTGAGTAAATTTTACTTAGAAAAGCTTCCAGTTAATTCTGATATACTTCCAGATATGGAGGCCACTGAACTCCATGTGCTCTGAGGCCCCTTCCAGCTCTAACACTGTTTGACTGTAAATCCCTAAGCCCTGGGCTTACTGCTTCTTGTACAACCATCCCGGTCCTGGCCAGCTTCCTAGTACGGATTAATCTGACCCACAGGAACACTTCTGTGGTGCCTTTCTTTTGAGAAGCAGCAGGTACAGAAAATTTTATTAAAGAGTGCATCAACCAATAAATAAAAACTCGGTAGGACTGAATCTGAGTGGCAAGTATCAAAATGAACTTACAGTGTATTTTATCTTTAAAGAAATAATGTAACTCCCAGTCTGCCCATAAAAAGGCCTAAAAATAATGACCAACCAAGTAATAGCAAGCACACCTAATGCCCAGATTCTGGTTGCTAAATACCATTTTCTACCAAAAGGGACCATGGCGCCACAGAGAAAAGGCAGGAAACATGCAAGATGAGCCAGACATATTTTGTCATAGCAGAATGACTGAAGGTTGTCAAAGACATCTGGGGTCATGTCAATAGGACTCAGAAACCAACCAGAAGGTGTTCCTACTTTCTCTAGATAGGATTAATATGGACACTGATAATGACAATCGCTGCAACCCATTAAAACACAAATATGTTTAAATCCATTACTTCATAATGATACTCCAACACCAAAACCACCTCGTTGTTCTCATTTGGAAGATGCGCATTATTTGGAAGACTGACAAGAAAAGTAAGTATTTAGCCTGCTTGTTACATATAAACTGTGTAACCTCAAATATGAGGCCCGTTTCCCGCTAATAAATGAAGAAGGAATGACTGAATTGAGATACCAACCTTTCCAATGTCTAACAGGTCCAAGAATCCTGGCAAAAATCATCAATGGCTGCTAACATCCCCCAGAGAGACAACCAGACACCACGGAAGAATGCAACACCACTGTTGCTTAAAGTTGAGCCTCAATTAGATGAATCCTCTAACTGCCATGTAATACGAAATACGGGAGACAGATAACCATGTGAAATAACAGCACATGTTATGGTAGGCAGAAGAATACCCTCCTTTTAAGGGAGATCACGTCCTGGAGCCTGTGAGTATGTTAGGGTGCACGGCAAAGGGAATTAAAATTGCTAATCAGCTGACCAGCAAATAGGAAGGTCCTCTGGGATTGTCCAGGTGGGGGTAATGTAATCACCAGGGTCCTTAAAAGTGGAAGAGGGAAACAGGATAGGAGTGGGCGAGAGAAGGGAGAAAGAAGGCGAGTTTTTTTTTTTTTTTAAGGTTTTATTTATTTGACAGAGAGAAACACAGCTAGAGAGGGAACACAAGCAGGGGGAGTGGGAGAGGGAGAAGCAGGCTCCCCACGGAGCAGGGAGCCTGATGTGGGGCTCGATCCCAGGACCCTGGGACCAGGACCTGAGCCGAAGGCAGATGCTTAACGACTGAGCCACCCAGGCGCCCCGAAAGAAGGCGAGTTTTGACTACGGAGGAGGAGGTCAGAATGAGGCAGTGTGGAGACTCAACCACTCCAGTTGTGGGTGAATGGAGGCTGTGGCCAAGGGATGCCGGTGGCCTCCAGAAGTGCAAAGGGGGAGGAAACAGATTTTCCCCTAGAACCTCCAGAAAGGAATTCAGCCCTGCCAGTACTTTGATTTTAGCCCAGAAAAGACCTGCATCAGACTTCTGACCTCCGGAATTCATGTTGTTTTAAGCCACTAAATGTGTGGTAATTTGTGGAAGCAGCCACAGTAAACTAATACAGATAATTATAATCAGCAAAATCTAGACTCTCAGCAAGGTTATCAGACAGATGACCTGGGTTTTTCAATGAATAAATTGCAAGGAAAAAAAAGCATAAGCAGATGCTCCCAAGAGAGGGAGGGAGAGAGAGAGAGAGGGAGAAAGGGAGGAACCTATAGATTCAAGGAAACTGAAGAAACATGTTGGCCAATTGCTATGCATGGATCTTATTTGGATTCTGATCTGAACAAAGTATAAAAGAAATAAAACACACAATGGAGACAAGTGGAGAAGTCTGAAAACTGACTCCAGATGGTAGTATCAAAATGTTAAAAAATCGGCTGTGATAATGGTATTGAAATGGATGCTCTTATTTAGAGATGCACACAGGAACATTTACAAATACACGATGTATCTGGATCTGCCTTGCTAGGAATCTGGAGGGGGGCAACTGGGCATGGGTGTGGGTGTGGGTAGAGATGGGTCCACTGTGGCCCTGAGGTGATTAACTGCTGACATTGGGGGATGGGCACAGGCAGGAAGCTGGGAGGTCGGGTCCTGCTTCCTGCCTCCCTAGCAACACAGTGCAGGGGTCAAGGAGACAGGGTTCCTGGAGCAGGGCTCCATGGTTTCAATTCCAGCTCTGTGACTACTGGTTTGACCTTGGACAGGCTTCTTAACCTCTTTGTGACTCATTTCCCTCCTTTATCACATGGGCATAATAGTTTGTTTCTCTTAGAGGTATAATGAAGATTAAGTGAGGTGAAGTACATAAGACATGGGATGGTGCCTGGCACAGAGAAATCCAGGCTCGTTGCAATTACTATTATCTTTGCAAATGTTGAGGTATTCGATTTTGAGAGGCCTCTCTCCTTCATTTGATGAAGATATCTGTAATAGGACTTCCTATTTTATTGAGTGATTATGCAAATAACATGAGGTAATACATATGAAAGAGATCTGAAGAAATTAAGTGTTCACAAGTGCATGGCATTTTTCTCCTCACCGTATCAATAAAAGGTGGCAGTTACAAACAAAAATTTGGCAGTCTGAGAACATTTGTCCTTATCTGGAATTAATGCACCCTGGGAAAATACAGCCTTGCATAGATTTAAGTAACATCCACAGTTCTACTTTCTAAAGTAGTTTTCCATACAGCTGTATACTTCTTAAATACGATGGCCTGCCTGTGTATAACCACAATTTTATTTAAAAAGAGAAGCAGTAGGCCTCAGTATCTATTTTCAGAAAGATGAAGACAAAGTCATACCCTTTTGCAAACTAAATGTCAAGTTACACAGAATTACACTTAAGCACCATTCTAAATGCAGGATTTGCATCTAATCTTTCCTCTCTCTTTGGGATGTACAATTTTATTCAAAAGCTTTAAAAAACCAGTGAAAAGCAGATACTGAATAACTTCTAAATGAGCAGAGTCTCCTCGGGGAAACGGGAAACAAAAGTCAGATTCTATTAAAATGTTCCCTTCCTTTCTAAAAGCTGTTTATGCAACCACACGTAAAACAAAAATTTGAACGGTATCGTCTAAAAATAACAGTTTCGAGCGTAATGTTGGGCTCCTGTTTACAAGAGAACGAGTTACGTCAACCATATAGCTGCTATTTCACCTTACAAATACATTTTCCTAGATCTATGCTAAATATTTTAATTATAGCTGACAAGCGTGTGTCAAGGAGAAAAACAAATTATACCTATAACGAGATGTCAAAAGGAATAAAATCACCTCAAAAATAAAATTACAACAGCAGAGACAGCCCTAGATCTCTTAAAATAACTTAAGGAAACATGGTAGAAAACCTACTTCATCAAATGTTTTAAAGAACAGAGACAAGTTTATCTTGGGAAGACTGTGACTAAAAATTCAATACTCGATGAAAACCAAAGCTTCATCAGGGCTGATTCTTCCTCGGGGTTGACAGTTATGCCCTTGTTGAGTATGAAGCATTTGTTCATTCTCTTTCATTACCATGAACTCTTGGTCAAGCTAGTAAGAGGCTGAATCTGTGATAACTGGTGGTTTTTAAAAAAGTTTCCATTCTATACCAAATCAACGAGATGTTCCTTTGTTCATGATTTTTCTTAGGCAGGCTTTTTTTTTTTTTTTTTAATGAAATTTCTTTCCAATATTTCTCTCTTGCTTGTTTTTCTAGGAAAAAAAAAAAAGTGACATTGTCTCACAAATTAACCCCACTGAGACCCTTACCTCGTGCTTGTCAGGAGCTATGAAGTTCAGCTGGCAGTTTGAGTCATACAAGATGGAGAAAGCAAGTTCAAGCACCTCCTACAAGGGATCAGAGAAAACACCACAGTGAGGAAAAAGGGGCACATTCGTTCTGCAGTTATAAATGGCTGCAGACTGAACATGGAGTGAGTGCAGACATGGGGGCAGCAGTGAGGCTGATGGGAGGAAGGGGCGTTTTTTTTTTTGTTTTTGTTTTTGTTTTTTAAATCAAGGTTCACAGCACATATCCTTCTGTTTAGGGGAGGGTCTGCATGAACCAACTCATTTAATTCTCAAGATAGTCCTTGTAGCAAGTGTGATCATTCCTCTTTTAGGGGAAGGAGCTTGGAGAAGTTAAATCATTGTCCAAAGCCATATAACCCCAAAGCCATGATACTCTTCTTTCTTCAGCTCCTCCCTTCCAGGTCCAGGGAGACCTGAGAAATCGTAAACTTTTCCCCAACCAGCAGATTAAGGGCTGCTCTATCTTTGATCATCCCCAAACAGACAGATGTCCATAGAGGTATGAACTTCCTAAAATATGGAAGCTACATGGGAGCCAACGAGGCTTGTGGATGAACTCATTATCTTTAGGTCCTTTAATCTTTGAAGTACTGTAGAGCAAAGGCTACATAAAACTTAGGTGTTATCCAGAGGCTGCAGAGTATAAAGGAGAAACAAGGGCCCAATGTTAGAATACGTGGGTTCATTCATTGGTGAGCGTCTACTGAGTGCAGGCTATGAGCCAGACCCAAAGGGCCAAGGATTAAGTGACACTGTCATTGCACTGTAGCTGTATGACCTTGGCTGAGACACTAAATGTCATGTCTAATATGTATGTTAAAATACACTTCTCAAATTATATGTGCTGTACATTATTGGATACAATGATTATTCTATTGGTTTGAGCAGTTAGTGGGATACAAACTTTAGAAGACAGTCATGGCACATCTCAACACCTTAAAAGCTCCTAATCTGGAGGGAAAGGGCCAAGTGTACCCATATTGGTGCTCTGCATTGTTACAACACACACATACTGCACAGTTTCCTAAGAGGGCAGGTCTTTCCACATCATTCTCTGCTTACTATTTGTCAGAGGATTTGCCTTTGGCCAGTAACTCACAGCAAGAATGCCCCAGAAAGAAGATGGAAGGCAAACAGATGAGGTCAGTGCCTCCAGATTTCAGAATTTCAAATGGGTTAAAGAATTCTTGCCAAGTGAACACTTGAAGGCCTAGCATTAGCTGGATGTCTCTCCTGACACAGTCAACCATCCGGCTATTTGGGCTCTCGTGGGGTTTGTCTGTGTCTGACTTGCCTCCAGCTGTCCCCTCATTAAGAGGGAGCAGCTCTTATTCTGGGCCTAGACCTACTGGTGTCTCAAGCTCTTACAGCCTCCTCACCCTGCCAGAAACAGGAGCAAGTGAAGGAAAGAATGCCGAGTCAGGAATGGGAGCTATTCTGCAAACTACCGCTCTCCTCATTTTCATTACTTCTTCCTTGGGCCTCTATTCAGGCCTGCCCAGTGGAGATCAATAATACTAAAAAAAGAGTTCACCAAAACAAACAAAAACATTTTTTTTCTATTAAGTTTAGCATCTCTCTTGGGTCTTTTAGTTTGTCATGGGCCCTACTAGTGGCATCATAAATTGGTGTCATCTTTAAAAAAAAGCAAAAACAGGCAATCCATATCAAGAACCAGGGATCCCACTACTGGGATTATTCCTAAAAAATCAAAAAGCAAGCAAATTCCATATACATTGTTACCTATAAGAATATAACATGAGAACTAAATAAATGTCTTCCCCAATTTGGGTAAACCATTAAAGAAATCACAAATTAGCAGAGAAATATATTCAGCCAGCCACTGAGTACGATAGTTATGAAGATCTGATCTTAAGTGAAAAGAAGCAGGAGAAATGAACATTATTTATATACTGATCACAATTATGAACAATGACTACCTGTGGACAGAGACTGGAGGCAAATAAGGTGAAATGAAAATAATTATGTTAAGGGGCTGGGATCAGAGGTGATTATTTTTTTCTTTTAAAAAATGTAAAACTTTTTTCAATAAAATGTTAAGCTCTGATCTCATTAATTCATAAAGATTGTTTTTAGATTAGGAACATTGATATAAATGATGATTTCATACTAATCTCAGTGTCATTCATTAGGAAAACTGACTCCTGCTTGAGAGATTGGGGAGAAAGGAGAGGATGGGCTTTGCTATGAATGACCAGTCAGTATATGGTGACAGCCCTAGGTGACCTTTGGAGGTCACTAGGAAAAGGTGAAATTCATGAACGGATTTCTGGGCTGATGCTGGACAACTGGCACTCTGCTGAGGCAGTCACACGGCTCATCCCCTTGTTAATGACAGCTAGGGTGAACACAACCAGAGCCCAGACACAGCCTCTTGACTAGGTGCTGAGGTCACCTGAGGCCAGAGTGTCAATGTGGCTGTCCTTGTGACACTTTCTCTTCTGCAGAGGCACAGAGAAGGAAGAGAAAGGAGGGAGCCTGCCAACTTTGGGTTTTGCCCTCCTAAAGCGCAAACCAATGAGGACGTGAAGGAGCGGAGTCGTCATGACCTAGATTCCTGATAAACACAGGCAGGAAATGGGAAATTCGTGAGAATGTCAATCCCCACTTTCATTTCACCAAAGCTGCCTGGGAGGGGTGGGAGGAATTAATTCTCTGATCCACATGCCTGCATTAAAGGCTGCTATCGCCTATAATGAGTTTTATTGACGTCCCTGGCTTGTTGTCATTGAGTCACTGGTGGAGGTCAGCTCTTCTAGGCTACAGAGCTGGGAGCGATGGCACCTCTCAGACTAACACTCCAGAAGCTGCCACCTGTCCAAACCGTCTGTGAGGGATAGAGGTGCCAGGAGGTGGTAGAAGAGGAGTCATGGATCTGGGGCAGTGTCCCCCTCAGGGGCTTCGTCACACTCCACAGCATTCAGACATCTGATGCTCTGGGGCTTTGCTACTCACGACCTAAGGTCCTTTATTCCCTCTGGATTTAGTTCCATGAAAAATAATGTTCAGGAGCTCCTATTTTCATTCTCTATTCCATTAATTTACATCTCTCAGCATGTGGAGGAAGGCCCGGGATGGGAGAGTTCTGGGGATAGAGGAGGCAGGAGAATCTGAACATCCCACCCCTCAACCATGCCCTGGGGCCTCTGACCCCATCCTCAACTCTTGGGCCTGCATGCAGTGACAAGGCATGCTGGGTCAGGAGAGGCTCAGAGAAACTCTAGACATGGATGGCACTTTGTTTTGGGGACTGCCATTTTCCAGCAGGCAAATGTCAGATTGAATACAAGAGTAGAGTTTTATGCAACATATTTTCAGTATTCAGCGCTGGCTGCCATTCCTTATATTGTTTTGGGGTGACACGTCTCATTTGGCCATTTTTCCCAGCATTCCCTTGAACTATGTTGGTTCTCCACCATCTATTCAGGTTGTCTGGAGGGCAAAGACATAGGATATAACTTGGCATGTGAGTGTGCTGAATATGGCCATAGGCATAGCAGTAGATTTCATAGCTAAAATACACTGCTGCTCATCTATAGATCTATGAGTTTGAGTTTCTATTTTAGAAGGCAAAAATTACTCATTCATGTAGTACATAATAATAGAGGATACTGCCTTCTTTGGGCGGCTATAACTTTCTGGCCCCAATCTGTCTTAACATTATCAGCCAATAGTTCTCCAACTCATTTTCTTCTCTCGGTCCTCTGTCTCTCTGGTCTTTTGTCTCTCAGTCCTGTACTCTGAATTCAATGTTTCTCAATCAGAGGATGTTCTTTCATATGTTGGAAGGACCCTGTGCCTTTTCACATACTCTCTCCTCTTTCTAGAAAGTCTTCCTCTCACTTAGCAATTCCTTTTCAAAACCCAGCTCAGACATCATTGCCCCTGGGAGTCTTTCTCAAGTCTCCTGGGCTCTCCCTGTATTTAAATGTCCCAGAGTTTTGTAGTGAAAATAAGAAAAAAAGAAAAAATAAGAAAAAAAGAAAAAAGGGCCATATGTAGTGAAAAGAAGAGCCATATGCACCCCAATGTTCATAGCAGCAATGTCCACAATAGCCAAACTGTGGAAGGAGCTGAGATGCCCTTCAACAGATGAACAGATAAAGAAGTTGTGGTCCATATATACAATGGAATATTATTCAGCCATCAGAAAGGATGAATACCCAACCTTTACATCAATATGGATGGGACTGGAGGAGATTATGCTAAGTGAAATAAGTCAAGCAGAGAAAGTCAATTATCATATGGTTTCACTTATTTGTGGAACATAAGGAATAGCATGGAGGACATTAGGAGAAGGAAGGGAAAAATGAAGGGGAGGAAATCAGAGGGCGAGATGAACCATGAGAGACTATGGACTCTGAGAAACAGACTGAAGGTTTTGGAGGGGAGGGGGGTGGGGGGATGGGTTGGCCCAGTGGTGGGTATTAAGGAGGGCACGTACTGCATGGAGCACTGGTTGTTATATGAAAACAATGAATCATGGATCACTACATCAAAAACTAATGATGTATTGTATGGTGACTAACATAACATAATCAAATCAAATTAAATTAAATTAAAAAAATAAATGTCCCAGAGTATAGACAACATTGGATTATCATTGCATGTTGGCACATAAGTCTTATATCTACTAGACACCCAGGGCCAGGGGCCAGGTTGTATTTATCTTTGAATTCCCAGTTCCTGGCACAGATCTGATAGAAAGAAGATACTCAATCTCATATGAGTATGAATGATGAATGAAGTAAATCTCAACAAAAGGCTTTTGGGTTAAGACCAGAGTTTTCAAGATGATGCTAGAACATCAGCTCCTAGTATAATCTGCTTCTTATTTCAGGTTCATGAATCACTCTGGAAAAATAAAAGCTGGATTCTAGGACATGGTGAGATGGAAGCTTCTGATATGTCAAATACATTCCTATCTGTATCAGTGAAATCTGGTCAGATTGGTTCCTTTCCTTTTTCTATTCCCAGGACCTTGGACAGTGCCCTGCATCGCAGATGCTGAATGAGTGAGAAGTCCTGTCATTTACCAATGTATTGCTATTAACAAAGTGTCTCCCTTATGGATGCTAATGTCAGTTTGCCTTGCTCAGCAATTAAACTAACCAAAGTCTCATGGCACAAAATGTCAGAACCTACCCTCCAGTTGGAAAAACTGTCTGAAGAGCCAGCAACACACATTGGTTACTGCCCACTACCATGTACCAACAGACCTCCTGTAGACATATTTTGGTCAATTCTCCCTTCAAGCTGCAGATATCCCCTTTTCTACCAGAAGTCTCAGAGGTAGGGAGCAGCAGGCCTGTGGAGTACTAGGAGAAGGGGTGTGGGTACGGGGGACTGAGGAAGGAAATTCTTAGAACCATGGGTTTCCTTTCTGCCTTTTGATGTTTTACCTGATGAACCAGGTGTATGAACACTCAAAACATTGCAAAACAAACAATTTTCATGTGTATGCAATGAAAGCACCAGGCTGGTGGAGATACTGCCTGTCTCAGCCCCCAAGGTAGCCTGGAAGAGCTGGGGGTGACTGGAACATCTTAACCAGGGGATACCCGGGACTAGCCTCCACTTGCTATCATATCTCTGTGTTTATAGCAGTGTGCCCCATCCATCCATCCATTCATCCATCTATCCAATTTTCCATGAGTGCCATGACAAAAAAAATAGATTGAAAAATGTCATTTACTCTGTTTTGTTGGTCTCTATGGGGAGAGGAGTCTGACACAGGAAGGCCACAATCCACCCACACATATCATATGCTCAAATGAGATCATCATCTCTACCCCTGTTTCAGTATTGGTCACTTGTGTCTTCTCTCTCTTTTTTTTTTTTTTTTTTTGGTTAGTCAGGCTGGAAGTTTATCAGTTTTATTAATCTCTTCCAAAAACCAAGTCTTGCTTTTGTTGATTTTCCCTGTTTTCAGTTTCACTGATTTCAACTCTAATATTGATTATTTCTTCTGTTTGCTTTAGGCTTAAATTGCTCTTCTCCAGCTTTGTAAGGTGGAAAATTTATTGATTTTTAAGTTTTCCTTCTTTTCTAATATATATGTGTTTAATGTTGTAAGTTTCCCTCTAAGCACTGCTTTTGCCCCATCCTGCACATTTTGATGTTACATTTTAACTCTATTTAATTTATTTTGTAATTTCTCTTGAGACTTCTTTTAACTATGGGTTACGTAGAAGTGTATTCTTAAATTTCCAAATATTTGGGGAGATTTCCCAGCTATCTTTCTATTACTGATTTCTAGCTTAACTCCACTCTGGCCTGAGAACATACTTTGTATGATTGCTATTCTTTTAAATTTGTTAGGATATATTTTATGGCCCAGAATGTGGTCTGTCTTGGTCAATGTCTCTTGTGAGCTTCAGAAGAATGTGTATTCTGCTGTTGTCAGGTGGATTTTCTATTAATGGTAATTAGATCAAGTTGACTGATGGTGTTGTTCTAAGTCATCAATATCTTTACTGATTTTCTGTCTGCTTCATCTATCAATTACTGACAGAGGGGTGCTGAAATCCCTATATAATAATGGATTTGGGAATGTCTCCTTTTATTTCTTTGTTTTTGGTTTTCTGCAGTTGGAATATGATATGCCTAAGTGTTGTGGGTGGGTTTTTGTGGGTTTGTTTTTTTTTTTTTTTTTTTTTTTTTGTATATTTATCTTGCTTAGTGTTCTCTAAACTTCCTGGATTTGTGGTTTTATGCCTGTCATTAATTTTGGACTGTCCTTAGCCATTCTTGATTTAATATTTCTTTTGCACCATTCTTTTTTTGGTCTGGTATTCTAATTATACGTATGTTATACCTTTTGCAATTCTCTCTGTTCTTTGGGGTTTTCATTTTTTTCCCTCTTTATGTTTCAGTTTAGAAGTTTCTGTTGACTCATCTTTAAGCCACTAATCCTTTCCTTGGCCACGCCAAGTCTACTGATAAACCTAGTAGAAGCATTCTTCACTTCTGTGACAATGTTTTTATTTATAGCCTTTCCTTCTGATTCATTTCTAGAGTTTCTGTTTCTTTGCTTACATTACCCATCTCTTCTTTCAGGTTGTCTCCTTTTTCCATTAGAGCCTAAAACACTTATAATCTGTTATTTTAAATTCTCTGTCTGATAATCCCAGCATCTGTGTCATAATGGAGTCTGGTTCTGATGATTGCTTTGTTTCTTCAGGCTGTTTTTTCTTGCTTTATGGCATGCCTATAATTTTTGTTGAGATCCAGACATGTTATGTCAGGCAATAGGAAGTGAGATATATAGACCCTTATGGTGATGATTTATGTTAATCTCACAAGGAATTGGGATATGTTTAATATTTGCTGTAGCTATAAGTGTCAGAGGCTTCAAATTCCTCTAGTGTCCCTGTTTTTGTCTCCTCTATTGACTTTGGGCTTCCCTAAGTATTCTTCCTCAGAGAGAGTTTATGTCTTGCAGAACTTTCAGCCCTGATCGACTGTTATATTATCTTGGAGTCTTATTAGTGTGGTGGTAGGATATGGGTGATGAATAGCATTTAATTTGCCAATTAAGTCTTCATCTTTTAGGGGCTCTGTATCTTCTGGCTGTCACCTTCTCAAATGGTATAGCCTTCCCCTTCCCCTCCCACCCTCTCTCCTTTTTCCTGGCTGCAGAGTTTCCTACCAATTTCCTTGAGGCTCTGACTGCTATTGACTATGTCTCCCTCAACCGCCAACCCCACAGTTGAGACAGAAAGGCTAAAATGAGATAAAATGAGAGAAATTCTCTTCCTCTAGATAGTAAAAAGATCTGGAGAACAGAAATTTGTTATGGAGAAGGCTCTGGCATATTTCATGATTACTCTTCCTTTTCCCCTGCCAGAGACATGAGGGGTGGTCCTTTTCAGTTCTTCACTGTAAGAATCCACTAGGGTTACTGGAGGTAAAGCCCATGAAAGTATGCCACCCCTTAGAAGACTGAAACCCTAAGTTTTTCACCCTCACACTAGCCCACACTCAGCCTACAGCAACTAATCAGAATTGTCATTTAAGTGATCCTACGATTTATAGCTCCAGTGGATTCTGCCCCGGGTGGGCAGATCTGGCTGTGGCTCTCTGGATGCACTTGACTCTCCAGATTCCATGGTGGCAGTTTGCCTTGCAACCTCAGTTCCCTGGTAGGTCCAAGAAAACTGTTGGCTTTCACTTTATTCAGTTTCTTCTTACTACAAGGATAGGAGTGACAATTCCCAAGCGCCTCCCATGTTGGGACTGAAACCAGTCTCTGCACATGCATTTTACCTAATTCTCTCTATCCCTACTCAGAGTGCATGAGTCTTGGCAGTCTGTTTTGCTGCAAACTACACCCTTCCTGGCCTTCTCTGGGTTATAAACTCTTGTTGCTGCTAATTTCCTGCTCAGCTCCAAGTGTTATATAACCACGGGGCTGAGCAGAGCCAGTGCTCCCTGAGACTGTGCTCTGCATATCAGGTGGTAGAGGAGGCAAACCATGAAGACTGGGAACTTGCTGTGTAGTTAAGGATGCTCATCTGAAATCTGATGAGCGGTACCATCCCTGTTTCCCCATATCATAAAGAAGAGAGAAATGCTGTGTAACAGGTGACCCACAGACTCTGAGGCATGCCCTTATATCATTATGCTGGTCAGTTAAGTGCATTATATGATGGTGCTGTGACAGGCTTGACAAAGAAGGAATTCACACAGAGTTGAGGTGAGTTATACTTATGTGACTTAGGAAGCAATGATTTTGCTATCAGCCTTCTTGGCTGTATCTGCTCCCCTTTATCTTCCTAAATAGTACTTTTACAGTACAACAGATCTATGGGATATTTTTGGTACCAAAGTGGCTGCAGCACCCAGATCAATCTAGATAATTTTGTTCATGGAGGGGTGCTATGTATCACAAGATGCCGAGAGGTAGAAACAATGAATTGGCTCTCTGGTGGCCCTTCCAAAGGCAAATACCTGCAAAGTGGGGGCAAAGGAAATTCTTTCATCTTTTCAGCTAGTGTCTCCTCCCACACCCTCTAGTATGGAACCCGGGCTGTTATGATGAACAGCTGGTTGGTAAACTAGGAGGGGAGGGTGAAAACTATTATGATATGAAGAGGATTTAAGCAATATTCACCTCTGGGGAAATTTTCCCCTTGAAGCTGGGTTTGAGTTATTTCACAGTACTTTCCATGACACTGAAGGCTATCAGGCCCTTAAGTTTTCTAAAATGTTTTGAATCCTCTGGTCTCTGCCTTTCCCAGGCTTCACAGAGACTCCAGAGAGGCTACCGAGGAGGTAAGGACAGCAGGAGAAAAATGGAAGAGATTGAGGTGGAAGTCAGGGAAGGGAGAACACGAACATAAATGGGCGGCTAGGAGAGGCCCAGAGAACGGATGGAGATGAAGGGAGAAGGCTTGAGGGTGGCTTGGGTGACAACAGTGGGGAGGCAATCCCTAGCGTTGTCAGGAGACAGGAAGGGAGAGAATGGAAGAGGTGGGGGAGGCAGGGATTTGAAAGTGATCGGTGAAAGCCTAAGCCTAAGGGATATAAAAGCAGTCAGGGAAGGAAAAAGGAGAGCTGGGTAAGTGACGTGCGATAGCACATGCACGCACATGCACGCGCATGCATGTACACGCGCATTGCTAGTAACGCGGGGCTGGGCCCCCCACAGTCGCTGACTGCACTGTGCAGATAGCACTCTTCGCAAGAATTTGTAAATCATACCTTGTTTTGTTTAAGGGCACCTTTCTCTTTCATATGAGGACAGTCCTTCCCCGTCACCACAGCTTTGATATCTGCCACCGGCACTGCAATTCAGAAGAGAAAATGAAAGTCACTACACCGTGGGAGAGCTGAGATGTCAGGAAAGAAGCAGGGCTGAGCGCGGAGTCTGCGAACACAGTTGTCATTCCTCAAACCACTGCAACACGAGGAAAGAAAAGAGGTAAAAAGAGAGAGATGTCAGGCAAAATCCCAGGGCCAGACGCTAAAATGGATTCTTATATTCTGCTCAAAAGCATCCCTGGGGAGACAAATCTATGTTCACAAGCAGAATTTGGTTCACTAAAACAAATCCCTAGGAAAACCCATCATTGTTGTGTAGAAGTGATGGTATCAGAATCAGCAGTAATAATACTACGACCAGCGGTACTAATACTGTACTAGCTCCTGCTACCAGAAAGAACACCAGGTGCTTCGCACACATTGCTCTCTTGCTACAGTAGTTGGATCTATTAGCTCCTGAGTTTTGGATAATGAGGAGAAGCAAACTTACCAAAAAAAAAAAAAAAAAAAAAATCGATCTGGATCTGAACACTCACTCTCCAAATTCTCGCTCTCTACCATCTCGTTAATTCTCACAGCAACTCTGTGAGGTAGGTTTTTTTTTTTTTTTTTTTTTTTTTAATCCCTAGTTGACAGACAACGGAAGTAAACTCAAAGAAAGAGAACATTCTTTTCTGGTAGGGAAATGGTAACTGGTATTTACCTTGGAGATCCTGAGAATAATGCAGTTAGATAAAATGATGTTATCTCATGTCTTACTCAAGACTTGGAGGAAGATAAAAGACGAGGACAGGTTTGTGCATTTAAAACTTCTGTCAAGATCATGTGAGAAAGAGAAGGCAGTAAGATGGCTTGGAACCACACTTTTAAAACTGTGAAGTCACCTGTCCCTCTCCAATCCCTAATCTTGTAGTCCCACAAGGGACTGCGAATCCTGGGGCCCACTTAGGATCTGCAGAAACTTCGAGTAATCAATGCCTTAGACTCCCTTAATGATGAAGATGATGAGAGATTTCATAATTAAGGTTCACATACTTTTACTGAAGAATTGGGTTGTGGGGGAGAGATTTAGATGAAGATGAAATTATGAAACATATAGAATATCAAAATGATGCAACAGGAAGGCCCTTTAAAGCTAACATTTTCCAGGTCCCCTAAAATTGCTAAGACTTTGTTCAAATCTTGACAGCCCTAGAGCTTTTTCTAACCCTAGAGACAAGTGGGGTTGTCATGAACTCTTCCAGGAATCTCGGCACATACTCCCTGCAATCTGTTCCACCACGTCTGCTCCTTCATCTTGAAATCCTGATTCTAGATCGCGTTGGCAGGCATTACTTGTGCTGACCAATATCTGGTTTTCCCCTCTTTCTGGGCATATGGAAGACTACACTTCCCAGCAAACTTTGCAGTGAGGTGGGGCCACATGATTAGGTCTGGCCAGTGAAATGTGAGAGGCAATGGCATTCATGTCTCTTCTTGAAGGAAGCAGTAAAAAGTCCACGTCCATCAGCCTCTCTTCAGAAACTGAAGAGGCCACACATTCCATCCAGATGCACAGCTATGGGATGGCACGGCAGCCACTGGCTGTGTCCCTGAGGGACTGTGTAGAGCAGTCCTTCCACGGCCCATGCCAGTTACATAATGTGAGTGAGAAATACACTCTTGTCATAAGCCACTGAGATCTGGGAGCTGTTTGTTCCTGCAGCATAATGCAGCAATGTGGCCTACCGTGAGCAGTGTGATCTTTTACCTTGGATGCCTTCCCTGCCCCTTTGGATTGGCATCTTCCTATAGATGGTCTCTATAATTCCTGGACCTACTTTTGACCACTCACGGCCTTCAGCTCTCCTGAAATCCATTTTTATAACCAATAATCAGTCCTGTTCCCCTCAGTGGTCAGTCTGGTTGCCTAATCACTACCCCAGGAGGGGTACTTTAGGAGGCACTTTAGGAAATTGGATTGACTCCATGTTTGCTTTTCAATTGGACCTCCACCACTGAAGTGAATTTGTGAAAGAGTTAACCTACCAATTCAAAAGCCTTCTCAAGCTTCAGATGGAGTTCGAGTCACAAGTACCTTGCAAAAAACGTCATTTGTTGTATGATATATAACATGGTCAACGAACTAGAAAGAGTTTCTACAATCTATAAATACTAAGTTACCCTTTGGCTTTGAAAACCCATCATATGGAACGGGACAAGAGGAACACAAAAGTCAATGGTGGGAGTAGTCTTCAGAATCTCTAATGAGAAGGCTTTAGGGGAGAAAAGGCACTTTTCCGCCCTGCTCATAGCAGTACATATTCTGTTTTTTAATATGTATTGTCCCCTGTCAGGAGACAAGCTGCTGTATTACTCACAGGATTATGGCTAAGAGGAAACACAAAATTCTAAAAATACAGTATGGCTTTTAAAGGTTGCTCTTTGCATAGTTTTTCTCTAGATGCACTGGAAGATTAGGCATCAGAAGGGCTAGAATGCATCCTTTCTATTCCCATGAGCAGAATCAGACTCCTATCTCTTGAATCGACACTCTGAGGAGGCAGGAGAGGGCTCTTGATTGCTTCCAAGTCAGGCTGGTGTTTCCATTAGGCTCTTTTTATGTGGGAGCAGTATAAAGAAGTGGTGCCCAGAGATAGGAGAAATAAAAGGGTCCCTGCTGGCGCCCTACACCCCACTCTAAATCCTTGGGGCATGGCTTCATTTCTTTCAATCCTTTTCTCAGTTTGAGCCAGATTGAGACAATCTCATTCAATACTACCATTTCACAGATGGGAAGACTGAGGCCTAAAGAGAGCAAGTAAATTATGCAATGTCATCTTGTTAGTGGGGGACAGAGTTGGGACTGTTTTTTCTTCTACTCTATATGCTCTCTTGCTTGGTCATGGCTTCTCCCTATGTTTGGAAGGTGTCAGCACCCCAAATCATGCTGAACATGTGGTGATCACTTCAGACACTCCAGGAAACTCTTCAACTGCTAGTATCTGTGGAAGGAACTGGAATTGTGATTTAAAACAAAAATACAATTGAAAAAGGAAGTGTGGCCACCAAAATAAGTTTAAGCTTTCACCACTGGGAGCCAAACTGAGGCAGAAAGCACCTCAGGAAGTAGCTAGTAAGCCATGAGCACTTGCTCCATAGACGCTCTTGTGAGTGGTGATACAGAAGAGGGACAGGCAGATCCCACCCCTGCACAGTTCCATGAAGAATCTGATCTCTAATCTGGCAGCGCAGAGCAGTGGGAGGGGCTGTGCCTTTGGAGTCACGGACTGGCTTTGAATTCTAGATCCACCACTGGATCTGTTCCACTTGGGCTGAAGTGCTTGGAGCCTAACCGTCCTCGTCTGCAATGTGGAACTCTGGCATCAGCTGCATCAGAGAGTTGCCCCAAGAATGACGTCCTAACGCTGGAGCGGGATCATTGTTGGCTTTTCAGCTAGGCAGTGCAGGGTCGTGGTTAAAAGCTGGGGCTATGGAGTTAGATGGTAGCAGAGATCTCTGCTCTACTGTTTACTAACCATGGGTTATTAAAAGTCTTCTGTACCTCAGTTTCCTTGTCTGTAAAAGAAGGGCAATGATGTCTACCTCTCCAGGTTGGTGAGAGGGTAATTTATGTAGAGCTCTCAGCACGGTGCCTGGCATATAGTAAGCACTCAATAAATGTTGTTCGTAATTATTCTCGTTATCAATAATCAAAGTTAATTGTCTCTGTAGGTCAAGGAACCTGAATTATTCATGGTGCTTCGGTGACCCAAATTGCCCACTTTGCTTTGCTCTCTCAGCTGCTCCTCTCATCCTCTGTAACAGGCTTAATCGCCTTGTGAGGGGGTGAGCCTTCTCTTCCCTGGCCCCTTTGATGTGGGAGTGAGGAGCTCTGGCCTAGATTCTTTCAAAGGGCGGCACTGAGGGGCCTGGGGCACGGCTGGAAAGCCGCGGAGTCTAGTGTCTAGTGGGGACGATGAGATCCTGTAAACGTGGTGATTGGGATGTGGGGCCGTATCTCCTGCCAAACAGAAGTAATACGAGAAGAGATTTTCTAAACCTTTTGGGGTGATGACAGCTATGGAGAGGCCCTCGATTTCTACTCACCCTCTCTGTATTAAGAAGATTCAATTACACTCTTCGATTCATCAATATCTCAATATTCAGCACTGATTAACTCGAGGGGCAGAAGACAACTTCCCCCTTGGTCTCAGGAGAGGGCACTCATACATGGCAAGAGCAATGGCACTTGATATTAATTAAAGGAACACTTCATTTTTCTAGTGGAATGAGGTTTATGACTTCTAAGGGCTCTAAGAGGATGGGCAGAATGCGGAATTGGAATTAAATGCAAACCAGTGACAGGTCCGAAGCAGTCAACTTAAGTTTCCTAAGCTGAGGCCTGCTCATCCCAGGCACATACTAGGTCCATTTTACTTCTTACATGAATACACGCCCTCCCTGGCTCATACGCGCATCCAGATACTATCTCACCAACACACACACACACACACACACACACACACACACACACCCTCCTACGTGCATACACTTGTACAGGTATGCATTCCTGGTTTATCCTGCAATGAAGATAACCTGGTGATGGAGCAGCTCTGTTGAACTCAGGTACTGGCTTGCAGAAGAAGGGGCAGCTAGAGTCTTTGGAGCCATTGTCAGAAGGGACCATTGTAACCCTTTCCCAGAACCAGTATCACCATGGCCACTACCAGAAGCTGTCTGGAGATTTGCAGATCTGGCCTTGCTCTTCTGCGACCACCCTGGCAAGCTGTTTCTCCCTGGCTTTGGCACTCCGGGTTTATAGCTAGTCACTTTCACCTGGGCTCTTGGGGGTGCAGGCCTTGGTAGAGCTGGGGGGTATCAGCTTGCCAGCAAGCCCAGGAGCTGCCCCTACAAGGCTCAGACATTCTCTAGGAACAGGGCTCCCAATCTCCTAAGCAACAGAACCAGCTAGAATGGGAGTGCTACATATAAAACCTGCAAACAATGCCAACCAAATGTCTATCTATAATAGGGTTATATCCCTATAAAAATGGGGATAAATAATATGTCCAGTGAGTGGGAGAGCCAATTCACTGGCCCACATGGGGAAAAAAAATGAATCAAGCTGTGTGTGTGTGCGTGTGTGTGTGTGTGTGTGTGTTCGTGTTCTGCCCAGACCATTTTCCCTATTTCCTGATCAGGTTAAGAATGAGACTATGGAAGATTTTGTGTAGAACTTCTGGTTGCCTTGAGCAACAGTAACTTCTAACTCCTCATTTTACCACTGCAGAGCAGTGATTCCAAATTGCTGACCTCTGGAAAGTTCTAAGTTTATGAGGGAGGTTTTACCAGTGAGTTTTTCACCAGTTAATAGCAAACAGAGAAAAATGAAGACACAGCTGTGAGTTTTTAATAAAGCTAATTTAATTTAGTAGACGGGACTGTCCTATATTCCAAGATTAGGTCTTTCAGGTCTTTCTTATTGTTTTTCATGATCAAGAGCCCTTTTTTAATGAAAGGAATGTGATATTAAATTTTAGTTAGATCTCATTTTTTAATAGACTTTTTTTTTTTTTGCCAAAATTAAAAGTTGGCAACCCACTGTCAATTCACTTTTTTTTTTTTTTCTCTTCTAAAATATTTACTTACTGGTGAAGCCAACTTTGGGAAATCACCATGCAGAGTAGAGTATCTAGCTCAGGGGCTCTCACTTTGAATGTGCATTGGAATTGCCTGAGAGTCTGTGAAGACCGAGATTGCCGGCCCCTACACCCAGTTTCTCATTCAGCAGGACTGGAAATGAGGCTGCAAAACCTGCATTTCTAGGAAGTTTTCAGGAGATGCTGCTCATGGTCCAAGGACCACCCTCAGAACCACTGGTCCAGCTTGTCCATGGTGGAATGGGCAAGGCTTTCTGAGACCTGAAGGGAGAGTCCTCGTTATGTTGCCACAGTAGGGATGCAGACACCAGCCGACTCTGCACTCATGCCTTTCTGATTTCCTGCTCCTCCCACTAACGGGGCTAATAATGTGCGCCGGTGAAGTCGTGCTCCTATGATGGCAAACAAGATCGCTTTCTGAACTAAATGACTCTATGAAGACCAGACTGTTGCATTTTGATGCTGGAGGAAGAGAGAATGTTCTAGGCTGTCCACCTGATAGGTCAGCCCAGAGTCTGAAGGTGTCAGGAGCTTCTCACTTGTGGCTACTTGTTGCCTTTGGTGGCCACGGGCTGCAAGGAAGGCAGCCCAGAGCTGACTTCCGTGGGCCCTGGGGCGACAAGCGGAAAGGCGCTGGGGCTTGGGGGTAAGGATTTGGTCTGGGACACGCTTATATGACTCATGCAGGGTCAATGTGACTTTTGAAAGCTCTTCAAAAGTGTTTCTGTTTTCTCACTCTTTGGGTTCTCTACCTGGGATATCCTCTGACACCATTTTATCTCATTTCTCATCTAAATTAATTCATCACCCTGGTGTATTTTAATGTTTAATGTTTCTATAATACCTGGTTTAATTTGTACACTTATTACTGTCTAAAAACCTGGAACTTGGTTTGGTGTTGGGCTAAAATAATTAGCAAATTACTGGCTCTTGGAAACATACATGTTAAAATATCATACAGAAACAGCAAATAAATACAAATACAAAGTATTTCAGGGAATAGTTTGCTGACAATAGAATGTAACTGATCATAGATTTTTCTGAGTGTCTCAGTTACTTCTCTGCCATTAACGCTGCATTATAATGATGGGATACACTAAACTATAATGAATAAATGTGGTAGGGACTCTCGTGAAATTATTTTGGGTCACCAGAAAAAGACAATTGACAGAGTCAAGTTTCTATTGTCTTTGCTCCCTGAAACAGCACCTGGAAAGTGGTGCAAAAGTGGATGTCTGAACTCCAGGTTTGTATTTTTCAGGAAAGATATGTGAGCATTCCTTCTGCACCCTCCCCTCTTCAGCCCCAAACCCATATTCCATCAGGGTCTCGTGCATGATGGGAATGCTCGGGCTGGGACTTACAACAAGACGAGACATGCCCAGTGGATTAATTTGGGTTGGTAGTTTTCCTGCATGCTATTTTGTGACCAGGAAGCTAAACCAACCACCCAAACTCAGTCCTCCTACACAGGAGAGCCACTTACGTTTGTCCTGCAGGGAATCGTGGGGCACTTCTCCCTGGGGACTCTCTTCCAAGTCTCCATAGTGTAGGACTTTGTGGTTGGGTGAAAGTCGACAGTACCAAAATTTGTCTGAGGGGAAAAAACACATACAAATTTATAAGGTAAGTGAATCTGATTTCCAAAAATATCGACATCTTTATTTCGTAAGAGTCTTGCCTAGGAGAACAAGCAATGCATTCGATTTTAGGTCTTCAGGAAGGAATGAATTCTAGAGCCCTGGGTAATAAGTCCCCTTTTGATTTTGATATTTAGTTAGCACTGTCCTGCTAACCATTCGGGAGGTCATTAAACCCTTCAGGAATAATGGCATCAGGTTTTCTGAGGTGGCAGTTTCCAGAGGGTTTATTTAATCAGTATCTATAATGACTATGGGAATTATTCCTTGTCCACGTAAGCCTGGCAAAGGTGGGGAGGTAGATGTAGAAAAACCAGCTTTCTTGGAACTCTTCTGCTTCCACATTCTTCTCCAAGATGTTAAGACTGTTAAGATAGCTGTGTGCCATATCTTAGTTGGTGCACCAGACCCCCACCTCTGGGGCTAATACACACAAATTAATCCAAGAATGAATTATTAGGATGCTAGTGATAGACACAAGGGGTGGAATTCATGAGAAAATCATCTAAATAATTCAGGGATTTATCCAAAGAATGAGGATAGTCACAATCGTCTCCTCTCCGATTCCTAGAGTTTAGTTCTCTAAATAGACATGACTAGAAGGGAACTAAGAGATACAGTCTTCCAGTTATAAAATGAGTAAGACATGGGGATGTAATGCATAGCATAGGGAATATAATTGGTAACCTTGTAACAACTTGGTATGGTGACAGATGGTTACTACATTTATTGTGGTGATCATTTTGTAATATATAGAAGTATAGAATCACTATGTTGTATACCTGAAACTAAACAAAATTAAAAAATTAAGACAAAAACAAAGAAATAGGCATGATCAGGGCCTTAGAGTCATTCTTACAAATAACCCCCTCAACCTAACCTGCTCTGCATTGAAATGTAATAAAAATGTTTGAATAAGCCTGTGAGGTAGGAAGGAGGAGGCAAAAAACACTTTTATAAAGAGCTTAAATTATGACAGCAATCTTCGTGAAGCACTCAAGCAAGGCTGTGCTTAGATGCCTCCTCCTCCAGGAAGCCCTCTCTGATTACTACTTCTGAAGGGACTCTCCCCATCTTCTTAGCTGCCCCAACATCTTCCTTGATTATGGGGGCCCCCATGTGAAGCATCTTGGTATTTCTCATTATTTGCCACAAACCCTAGGGAATCAACTTGCCCTAGCAGGTGTCCTATGAATAATTACTGATGGAAGAGGACTCAGGATACTCATGAGCCCAGACAGTATGGAGACGCCAGGGCTCTCTAATGACAGCCCCTGTCTTCATAATGACGCTATCCCAACCCCTTGGCACAGGGCCTGGCACATAGGAGTAGCACAGTTGGTGTTGGCTAAATTGATATATGAGGACCCAAGGGGACTTGGTCAAAACACTTAAGACATGAAGCATGTATGACCTTGAAAGCATCCATGACCTGTAAGCCCCTCTGTACAGTCATGTAGTTGGCGAACATGGTGGCCTTGGTCAAGTCACCTCATTACTGTGTCTACAAATGTATTGTTTTCAAACTACTCTGATTACAAAGTACTCCATAACACCTAAGGAAAGTGGGTTCCTATCTAAAATTACCTTCACTGCAAAACTTATGTCTTAACTAGGACTCTTTTAATAGAAAAGAAAGTGTTAAAAATGGAAGGAAAACCATACAACGAACAAAGAAAACGCCCAAACTTGATCCACAAAAGCGAAATGCCTCTGTGATTCCCATCTTCCTCATCTATAAATAGGGTTTGAGAATTCTTTAATGTAGTCAGAATATGGCAATCCATATAATTTAAAAAGAATCTGAACTCTGCTGGAAAAATTTGAGAGGAAAGGAAAAGTTATTTGATGGCTAGGGTAACACCTGGCATTACTCAATTTTTAAAATCATGTTAAATCTACACATATAACACAGGTCATTTTCCTGGGAGACTATTTCAAAGGGAGAAAATAAAGTTACTCCCTGAATAATCTACAGTCATTTCAATTAGGCAAACATGTAATCACCAGTTCTCCATGAGGAGAACACATTTGGGAATCGGACTCGTGATGCACAATAGGAATTGTGAATTCCAAAGGAGCAGGCGGTGCTCTGGTCGTGAGCATCAGCAGTGCTCCTGGGGGCCCTGCGGAGACTGCACAAAGCCAGCTGGAGAGATTTACTATGAAGCTTCCTTCCCCTGATACCTCAGCACTGGGATTTTTAGCTAAGTGGGTAACTGAAGGGTCACAGAAAGCCGGCAAGGAAGTCAGTGAGCTGTGCACTGGGACACGCTGGTCTTATTCTGAGTAAGGGCCCAACCTGTTCTTTACAGGGACCCCTCACTTCTTAAGCTGGGATAAGCTCCAGGGGTAATGGTAGTAACCTAAAACCCAAGGGCCAATATGATGCAATCAAAGATCACTCATTCTCAGGATACTGGGGGAGCATTACAAAATTTAAGTGGATCAAGCAGATATACTGTGAAGTAAAATGCACAACTTATATTTGTTTGTAAGACTTCAAAAATTTCTGCTGCATATGCTTTCAAGGGACGTTTCCTTATCCAGTGAATATTTGCAGAGTGCCCGATGCACATGGAACTCTGCTGGGTACAGCACAAATTCATCAGGGTGAAAGGCAGACATGAGAGACAGAGCCAAGAAGTTCAAGGATGAGGAGCTCCCTTGGTTCTTGGTGGCAACTGAGAGAAACATGGTGGAAACACTTGTCTCCCAGGCTTAGGAAACAGGCACAGGGACTCAGCAACTCTGAGTAGACTGCAGGGAAAACTAGGAATAGGGAAGGCCTCTTGTGCAGCGTATTCTTCCACTCAGAAACTATGAGAGGACGGTGGTTATTTATCACGGTTCCTGGAGGCAAAGCAACCACTGTCTTCGCAAAGTTGCGGTGCGTGTTTACTGAAAAGAAACACCAAAGGCCTCTTGGAACCCTGGCATATCGATATCTGGGGCACAGCTGACGGAATTTCCTCTGGCTAACCCCTCTCATGCCCTATATGAGTTTCTCTTTCTCAGGCTACTACTAAAATGGGAGAGAGCAAAAAGATCTGGATGTCATTAATGGAAGGGATTGCTCCGTTCCTTCCTCCCCATCAAACAGGAAGTCTTGGATGGATGACAGAACACTGGAGACAGGGGCTGGAAAGTCTTGGGGAGGCTGTTTTGACTCATAAGCAAAGGGGTGGATGCCATGACAGTATCTTCCTCGGGATGGGGGCTGGAGTCATTAGCTCTGGGAAGGTTTAGAGGATCATAACTTGTGTGTGTTTGTCTCAAAGGGGGAGTTGCTGTAGAGGACAGCTGAGCGGCCAGTTCCGAGCAAGAAAACACGCCGGCTCGTTGCGTGAGGCAGTTTCCATATCAGCCAGCAGCAGCAGCTTGATTTGCAGTTTCTTTCATGGTAAGAAAAATGTGTATTTCTTTTCAAAACCCAGCATGATGTTTCTAGTTCCTCAATCCCCCTGGGCAATGAATGAGTGGATTGTGTCACTAAAAGCAATTAGCAGGAAGCAGTGAGAACATTATTGAAGTTTGTTAACTAGCATTTAAAGAATAAACAGGAGTTAACATAGAGGTCTTCCAGTCAATTACGATTGTTAGCACGTTAATAACCATTTCTCCATTCTCCAAATTCAGAAACTGACAAGATAGAGATAATTCTGTGCTTCACTTTCTCGGTCTGTCTCTGTATGAGTGCATGTGTGTGGGCGTGCATGCATGTGTGTGTGTGTGTGTGTGTGTGTAGGATCAGAGAGAAAAGCTGGTTTCAGAGCTCACAAGCCTGGTAAGAAGTTCTCCAGGGCTGATTAAAGCTATTCCCAATGTCGCATAGATCATTACGGAGCTAATAACCACTGACAACTGTAATTCTTGCAGCACTGTTTGATAGAACTTTCTGCTATGACAGAAATACTCCATAGATACTTATCCAATAGTAAGAAAAGAAGTTTTAAATTTTATTTAAGTTCAATTAAATGAGCCATAGGTAGCTATATCCAACAGAAGACCGTTAGTCTTTAGCACCAAGGCTAGACGCACATTTGGGACTGGCCAGTGGGACTGCAGGGGGGCCCAGCAAGCTGGATACTAGCTACCATGAGTGTGAAATGCTGGGAGGGTCAGTGAGGCACAGGGCACGGCAAGAACGGAGTCTTGATCGGCTCTGTCGGGGACTCGGGGGGCAAATGGCTGCTGGCCCAGGGGGCCCTGAGAGTCCTGTGTTTGGGAAGCAGGTGGCCTTTACTAAAGTAAAATCTTAGGGCACTTCTATTAGGATATTGGAGCTTTCCTAGGTTAACCTAAAATGTGCAACATCTTTAGTGTGCTCAGGTCTTTCTCCTGCCTAGGTCTGAAGCTTCCCAAGTCATAAAACACAAGGGATGCAGCAATGTTTTTAAGGGGAAATGTCTTCTTTGAGTGATGAGATACGTCTGATGAGATTGCTCTATTGGTCCAGTAAAGGAAGACAATGAATACAGATAGAGACAGAGGCCATCCTGCCTTCCAAATCTTCCTCATTTCACTGGATAATCTTTAGAACGAGATGGTGTTCTGATTCCGGATTCTGTCTCCCTGAAGACTGCTGCTTCCTTTCACAACAGAAGATGACTCCAGAACCCCAAATCCTTTTAAAAATGGTTTGGCCTAACTGCTGCTTTGGAGTCTTACAGACCTGGGCTCCACACCTGGCCCTCACACATCAGCTAAGTAGCCTCGGCCAAGCTGTAAGAACCTTAGAGATCCCTACTCCCCTTTTGCTACGTAATGTTAATTATTATCTAAAACATTTCGGCATCCTGCACAGAGCTGGCTCACAGCTATTAGCATCTTCCTCTTTTTCCCATTAACGGTAACCCCTCTTGTCCACTCCTGCTCGCTCCACCTTCTGAGAACAAGGATCATCTCTTATTTTGAGCTACTGGAAAGTGCTTTGTCCCTGAAAATCAACTGGATTTTCTTCCTTTGAAAATATGTGTTGATTTATCCCTTTTTTGTAAATAAAAATGAGTTATGATAAGGTTTAATGAAATATTAAACAAAAATTTCAATCAACAGTGGAGGAAGAAACAGCCTGTTCCTAACGAGGGTTCATTTGGTTACTATGCCTGAATATACTACTTGGCTCTAGGTTTTCTGAGCAGAGACACCGAGATAAGGTAGATCACCCTTGGCAGGGACACGGAAGCATGCTAGTTCCTCGGGGCACATGCTTTGCTCACATCCGAGTTCCAAATTAAGTCTGTCATGTTAGTGCTTAGAGAAGGTGGTTGTGTTAGTGCTTAGAGAAGGGATGCTGGCCAACAAAATGGACAACATTTTCAATGAGAAGCAAAAGTTTCATGCTATCATTTCTTGTAATGACACTCCAATGTGTAGCCCTGGGCTCTTATCAAGACTATTCAACACGAAGGATTCTGAAAGACTCTAATCTCTGAAATATAAGGAAAACAGGGAGCAGTTCTTGATCCTGCAGATTCTCACGATGCAAATAATGGCCCTACCATAGACAACTTCTGGAATTTCATCTGAATTCGGTCCCACAGAAGCCCAGGGGACACAGAAGCAAGGCAATCTATCTCATTGTGAAGGAGTCGGAACAGGAGCCTTAGATACTCTGTGGTGGGAACAGAATGGAGTGAGGTTGGTATGTGACATCCATTGCCACTCTCCCAGCTGTGTTTAAAAACCTATATTCTGAGGATCTACAAGCTAAAATTAATGCTAAATGTCACTAAATCATGTTTGACAATGTGTAAAGCACTCTGCCCTTACTTACAACTGGCATCATTAGACAGATGAAGAAATAGGAACATAGAGAGATCTAGTAGGTTGCCCAAGGCCACCCAGCTAGCGAGTGGGGAAGCAGAGACTTGAATACCACTTGAGGTGTCTCACATGACTTACTGCCTCCAAGTTCTCCAGTGTGGCCAGAATTCCTAGAAACCCAGATCTGTGAATATCTCCATCAGTCTAACCAAGTAGCAGAGCTGTGCATGAGGCAGGGAGAATGATGGGTAGGTATTAACTTGGGTCTTCTGTCCAAATGTGGTGTGGTAAAGGACTCTGTCTGCTCCCCCGCTTTCCGGTTCTGTGGGACAGAAAGCTCTTTCCTATTATCCCCTGTACAGTTAATACTTAAATTGGCTCATCTGTATCTGACTCACTGTTGAACAGGTTTTAATGGAGTATGGCTGCCATTCCTTCACAGAGTCCTTGCTCTTTAACCTGGGAGGGCACGTGGCCATTCCCTTCTGAGAGCTCCTGTGGAAGTGCACCTCTTTCGAAGGGATTCAAATGATTTTACAGGGTCGCCTGGGGGGTTCAGGTCATGATCTCAGTGTCCTGGGATCAAGTCCCACGTTGTCAGGCTCTCTGCTCAGCGGGGAGCCTGCTTCTCCCTCTGCCCCTCCCCCTGCTCATGCTCTCTTTCACTCTCTCTCTCTCAAATAAATAAATAAAATCTTTTTAAAAAAATGACTTTACATCATGTCCTCATTAATCTGTGTAAATCTAAGTGGAATGTTTCTATGGGGTGATAGGAAACCAATTCCATCACAGTCTGCTTTGAATCCCTACTTTTATGCACGCAGATCTAGTCACCAGATTTTAAATCCATTTACCAAACACCAAAAGGTCTTCCTTTCTGCACCCAGAAGGATGATTTTATATTAAATACAGATGGCTAGGCTCCCTAGGGAGCTTAACTAATAAATTTATAATCTAGGTGCTAATATTTTTTTGTTCATTAGGTAATTCGTTTTTAGAAAACGGGAAAAATTGGCAAATAATGGGCTGATACTTCTTTAGCCAAAAGACTGTCATTATTATATCTAGAAACAGGATTATTCTAGTAGAATCTTATCCATTTCAGCCTAGAAAGGGAAGAAGACTTGTAGTAAAGTAGACCAGAAGGTTAAGTTGAGTTCTTTGAATTACGTTCTGGAGGATTCTAGTTAGACATCAGTGGAGGCACTGGATGGTATAAATCCATGTGCCATCTTCTCCCTCCTCCTCCCACTTTTATGTCCTTTGCCCAATGCCAAGTAAATAAAAACTTTATAAATCATCTTATGGGAGCAGTATGTCCTGACTATTGATTTTTCCAAAGGTGATGAAAAGATCAAGCATAGAATCGACTATCTGGCTAACTGAGCTAAGAGATCATCTAGTCCAATTCTCCCACTTATTAGATGGGAAATTGTAGCCCTGAGAGATTACGTGTCTGCCTAAAGGCGCTCAGTTGGTTACTTAGAGTTGTGAAGCCGAGAGTCAAGTCTACTCACTCCCAGCTCATCGCTCTTTTCCTACATAACCTCCTAGAAGAGTAGCTGCTACCTTTTGTGGTGGCTTTCTCAGAGCTACATTCATGATCACCTTCCCTCCTCACACTAACTTCAGGACACAGGCATTGTTATCCCCATTTCTGTTTTTTTTTCTTTTTTCTTTTTGAGAGAGAGAGTGAGAGCGAGCACAAGCAGGGGGAACTAGGCAGAGGGGGAAGCAGGCTCCCCTCTAAGCAGAGAGCCTGATGTGGGGCTCGATCCCAGGATCCTGGGATCATGACCTGATCCGAAGGCAGACGCTTAACCGACTGAGCCACCCAGGTGTCCTGTTATCCCCATTTCTGATGGGGAGACTGCCCACGGTCACACAGCTGGTCAGGGGGAGAGGCGGGAGTGCACCCATTTCATCCCGCCCCAGGGCTCTTGTCCTCACCATCATGCCACACTATCTTCTGGAAAAGCATTTGCCCTGATGATGATGCCCCATGGAAGGAATGCGGTGAGAAAGGAGGGAGCTCCCTCTTTGGCTGCTCTCCCAACGGAGCCTTTCTCAGTCCCAGCTGGAACTTAGCTCTTATCATCATTCTGCCCATGGTCCTTCCCCTGAGGCCCCTTTTGAAGCTCAGTTCCATAGCTTGCCATCCTCTGGGAACAACCTATACTTTCATTTCTCAAGGAAGTTCTGCCTTTGGAAGTTCCTTAATATGATTTTTAACTGTAATATCTGAAATTGTTTGAATTTACTCAATATTCAGCACAAAACCATTAAAGAAAATAGCCAGAGGGACGGGCTTGGCATAAACATGAAATGATATTTGTCATTAGTGGGTGAGCTCTGTGTCTGAGCAGAGCATCCACTGGTTTTCAAAAATATCTGCCAGAGTTTCTCCTGGGCCATAACTGGTGTTTTTCTTGGTAGAGTTGCTACTGCTTATGCTTGCTCCGGGTTGTCCCTCAATCTCATCACTCTCCCCAGATTTATCTTTAGTTTTAGTTTCTGACTGTTTGTTTATAGGACAGTATGACATGAATCCTGTGACTTTGCAATCAGCAGCCTGTCAAGAGAAGAAGAAAGCAATCAAAAGACTTCACTTCCTTGACTGAGAAAGAGCAGAAAGTGCCTCCTGTCTATTGGAACTAGTCTAATGGCACCCATTCTGACATGGTATTTTGGGATTAAAGTTCACTGAGACAATTCAGAAGTTCTTGCAAGATTATGAAAACTGATTCTATCCCACCTTGGTGCACTGTTACTTAAACCTCCAGATAAAGTAATTTTCACCTAGAAGGGAATCAGTATGGGGATTTGAGAATTAGGGCCATCCATGCTGAAAGTTCCAAAATCAAATCCAGCTGTGGGTACCAGCTCTCCTGACACCAGAGGGAGTCATTAACAGTAAAGGCCGTAAAAAAAAAAAAAAAGTTAAAATAAAATAAAAATAAAATGAAAGTAAGGGCCATAGAGTTGCTGGAGTATGAATCCTTGCTCTTCCGCAACTTTGGGCAACTTAGTTAGCTCCTCAGGGTCTCAGTTTCCTTATCTGTGAAGTGGGTATAACCACAGAGTTACCCAGGGTTACCAGGAGGAGGAAATGCATTAAAATAAGTAAAAGGAGAGCCTGGTACATGGTAAGCTCTCGATACATGTTGGCTGTTCTTGAAAACACACTAGCAGACTCGTGGCACTAAATAGCTCAGGTGGCTTTTCAGTTCCATGGGTCTTCTGGTAATTCTTTGATTTTCCCTGGGTGCACATGGGGAGTCAAAACTTACCCGAACTGCTATTCCTGTTCGGAGTCCAATGCTGCAAGGCCTACCCTTAAGCCGGCACCCATGCCCCATGACTCCCCAGGGGAGCAGGCCACCGTTCACCCTCGCTGGGACACAGTGCCCCAGACACAATACCTTGCCTCCGCCGGCAGTTGAGTTTCCTAAAGCAGGTCCCTTCCACGAGGCGGTTCAGGCGTTGCTGTTTGATCAGCTCCAAGATTTCTGGTTGAATCTTCTCCTTCAGTTCCCTGTGAAGAACACACACGCATTGCATGGCATGCCTTGAGAACAGCGCCTGGTTGAAAGGGCATCGTGGGCAGATGGGGCAGCGAAGTGCAAGCCACATCTTTCCACGACCATCCCAACACCTCCCAAGATGGTGCATTAGAGGATTATTTATTAAGAGTTAGTGGACAGGTTGATCTGTTAAAACAACACTATAGATTCTCTGACATTTACAGAATACCCACCAAAGCACCAGCCACTTGCGTGACGTTTTGCTATACCAAAGCCTCCCGAGAAGTTTCTTCCCTTGTTTCTCAAAGCCACAGATATAAACTCATGCAGAAACTCACTTGGCTTTGCCAAGACAATAAATCTTTGGTCACACTTCCCCCCCTACAGCAGGTAAACTCCCAGACTACAGTTGTGATCTGACCAAAGAGCAATACTGGGCAGCCATGTAATTACTAATTCCACAGCAAACTGCAGGACCACATTTTGCTTTCCACTCTATCACTTACAAATGGGAGCAACATATCATCCCTGATTCTAGCCCACAGAGCTGGGGATAATGATAGGATAAATTAGGGATTATTTGCATCTTGAGTCAGGCTAATATAATATAACTTAGTTTTAGATGCACTATGCCTTAAAGATATCAGGACAGAGTACAATGTTTTTTAAATCTCTTTTTTTCTAAGAAGATTTTATTTATTTATTTGAGAGAGAGAGAGAGAGAGCAGGGGGAGGAGCAGAGGGAGAGGGACAAGCTGACTCCTGGCTGAGCACAAGCCCAACTCGGGGCTCCATCCCACGACCCTGAGATCATGACCTGAGCTGAAATCAAGAGTCGGACGCTTAATCCACTGAGACATGCAGGCACCCCAAGAGAATAGTTTTTTTTTTTTTAATCATGTGAAATTTTATGTAGTGCTCTAGCATTTGAGTCTAGGATAGCTAGAGCTGTTCTGGTTGATGCTGGACAGGGAGAACCCTCAGTAGTGTTAAAGTATTGATTAGAACATAGACCTAGAACTTGGAAGACTAGGGTTTCAATCTAGACTCTGCCCATGACTTGCATTTCATGTAGCTCATCTAAGTCTCAGTTTTCCCACCTGTAAAATGGGGATACGAACATTTTGTGGGAAAACGCTGTGACTCCCAAAGGAGACAGTGTAAGTGCAAGTGCTCTACGAGCCCCCTGGGCAGGAACGCAAAGTTATTACTGAATTTGCTTTGATGATACTCTCTCCTTCCCTCAGGCCAACTCTCCATACGCCCACATTTCACTGTAGTCATGGCTCACATGTCTGTCAGCTTCCACCTCAACTCTGGACCTGCTCCGACTGCAGACAGGCTGTCTTCACAGGGTGATTGGCTCATGGGTGGGGACGGCACTCACGCTTGGGAAGTGCCTGCTTTGAGTCGGGTAGTGGGACTATGCGATTTTAGCTCAATTAACATCCCCTTCTCGCTCCCCCTCAAAAACCTCCAAGTTTTGGGAACACGTAGTAGTGTTATTAATACGTAGGTATTATTATTTCTATTTTACAGGTGGGGAAACAGCTCATAGAGGTTAAGTGTGGAACTCAATCTTCTGCATACAAACTGCTTCTATTTACATGTGAGATAAAGAGAATTAAAAAGTCATATCAAAGGATCTGGCCCTCTAATGAGGTGTGCTAGTACTCTGCTAATACATATTTTAAACTCCAATGGCTTTAAACCTCCTGTCATTTGATACCCTTGCAACTGAACATTTATAAAGCATAATATGGAGATTGAGTCCTAAGAACACAGCTTGGTACCTTTGTAAAGCTCTCCTGCGCAGACCTCCAGGGTCTCATCTCGGCCTTTCAGATGACTAAAACTATTTATCATCAGTGTTCAGCTTTTGTAAAATGGACTTAGTATACTGCAGCTTTGATGAACCCTGCTCTGAATGGGAGAAAAAGGTGGGGGGAAACGCCAGGGCAGCCACACGCAACAGTAAATCACCGCTCCTGACTTCCAAGCCAGGGCGATGGGGCAGAGAGAATGAAATGGCACTAAGGGATCGAGAGGTCACTGGAGAAAGGGTTTGGGAATTTCATTGATTCTTAGGTTGCGATGTATCTTTAAATAATAGTTTTAGTAGGCTAGAGTTGAATTATTAAAATGGAGATAAAGATGCAGGGAAGAGGACCAAAAGGAGGAAATAATTGAAAGTACTTCCGAGTCATTTTAGTCGATGATTTATGACATCTTAGTGTAAGACCCAGACGTGCGCATGGTGACACACTCCATTATGGAAACGTCTCCTGGGGAGATATTTCCAGAGTGAGTGAATCCACTGCAGCAAGAATTAACCGTTCCTTGTTGTGAACCCCAAAGGCCTCTAAAACATGACTGGGCAATGAGAAAAAGAGGACAACTTTTCTTTTTTTCTAAGTGATTTCCTCTTCTTTTCATGCAAATGGACCCACTTGCTATAAAATTCACTCATATTAGGAAAACATATATAACACCTACATGGTGTGTCTGTGGATGAGGTTGGACCTCAGTGTAATGCGTTGTGGACTGCAGTTTGGGATAGAGATTCTCAGCTTGGGGTCAATGAGGCCAAGGTCATGGGTTCACTGCCCTCATTTTGATAGATATTCTTCTAATTCTGTCTAAAGGCCTTGTAAATAAATAAAAGAAGGAAGATTAAAGGGGGTAGGGTGAATGAGTGTATGAAGAGCAATTCCAGGTCCAGCATCGTTTCTGGGAGACAATCCCAGGTCCAAGGCCAGCAGCGAGGCCAGTGCCACATACAGAAGACAGACGGCACTGCTAGACCAGTGAGCTGCCTCCTGGCCCTGCGGTCTGCCCCACTGAGCTGCCACTCGGTGTCCGCCTAGAAAAGAGGGTGGCACGCATTTCCTGTAAAGGCCAGACAGGAAATATTTCAGGCTCTCGGGGCCATAGCTGTCTGTGGCAACTACTCAGCTCTGCCGCAGTAGAGTGGAAGCAGTCAACGAATGGTATGTAAACACACAAGTGTGGCTGTGTTCCAATAAACCTCCAATTACAGAAGCAGGTAGTGAGCTGGATTTGCCCCAAGAGCCATCTATACTTTGCCGACCCCTGATCTAAAAGGGTTCGGTGAAGACTTTGGGTGTGCGGAGGGACAGTGTCTGTTTCATGGAAATTGATCTGTCTTGACAACCGGAGGGCCTCCAAATTCAGTCCTTGAATTTCTTCTGTTCTTTATATTATAGACTCATGACTTTGAATATCAACTTTATGCTGACAGCTTCCCAAATTTATATTTCCAACTCGGACCTTTCAGCTGAACTCCAAATTCGTCAAACCAACTGTGAGACATGCCAAATGTGCATGTCTCACGGACACCTCAAACTTGACAGGTCCAAAGCTGAACTCCTGACCCCCTGTCTTGACCTGCTCTACTCCTTCTCGCCTTTGGTTGTTCAGCTCAAACAAAACTGTGAACTCCTCCTTGACTCCTCTCTTTCTCTTATTCAATCAATCAGGAAATATCATTGTTTCTTATCTTCAAAATCTATCTAATCTATAGTAGAGACTTGAATCACTTTGAATCATCTCTCGCTTGGGTTATTGAAATAACTTCCTTACTGACCTCCCTGGTTCCAGACTTGCCTCCCTGGAGTCTATTCCCACTACAATAGCAAGAGGGATCATTTAGAAACCTGAGTCAGAGCACATCAATCCTCTGCTCAAAACCCTCCAAAGGCTCCCCAACAAGGCCCTCCATCATCAACTCCCAGCCACTTTTCTGGACTCACCTCCTTTTGCTCTCCTCCTTGCTTAGTCTTCTTCAGCCACAGTGGCCTTCTTATTTATTGAACACCCGGACCCACTCCTACCTCAGTGCCTTTGCACTGGTTTTTCTCTCTGCTGGAATACCCTTCTCTTAAATATACACATGGCCTGCTCCCTTAGTCCCTTAAACATCTTAACTCAAATGTTATCATCCCAACTAGAGGGACCTATTCTGACCACATTACTTAAGACTGCCAGCTCTCCATTTCCCTTATCCTGCTTTATATTTCCATTGTCATTATCCTCTTTTAACATGCTATAATCTTATTTACTATGTTTATTGACTGTGTCTCCCCACTAAAATACAATCATTGCAGGGCGAGAATTGCATCTGTCCTCTTCACTGCTAAATCACCAATACACAGAACAGTACCTGGTACGTGGCAGGCATTTGATAAGCATTTGTCAAGTGCACTGGACACTGAAAACTGTGTAACTGACCAGACCATCCTGCTGGCACTTGCTGAGAGAAGGCCCTGCACAAAGCTTGTGGCCAATATTTAGTGAGGAGGCAGATAGGCAGGGTAGGCGTTAGCCTGATTTCTGGCCCCGTTTTTACTTTTCCTTTCTCACTATACTTCCACTGTACCTTCTGAGATAAGGCGAGGCATACACAAGTACAGTCATAGTGTCAGTTTTACCACTGACATATCAACAGTGTGACAACATGTCCCATTCTGGTTATCAGCTAATGGTAAGAGGGATCATTTCTCTGAGTGGATATTATGTGCCAGGCATATATCCTAAGTGCTTTTCAGGCACTACATCATGGAATCTTCATAACCGTGCAATGATGTGGACACTTTAATCATTTTCTTTTTTAGACCTTAGAAAAACAGGCTTAGAATGGGATATGTAACTTGTCTAAAGAGCCACATGTCCAAGTAGTGGCCTTGGAGTCTGAGCCCAGATTGGTTAGCTCCCTGGGTGTGGATTTTCTACCTTTTGCTACTATGCTTCACTGGTGTTTATCCTTGCATCTCTCCTTCCCCACCCAGTGTAGTGTTAAATGACCTGGTTTTGGACTATTCAAGTTTTTTATATCCATTAACTTGGATTAGTTGTGTGGAGGGACTTATCTACCCTGTAAAGTCATGCTAAGTGGAAAGTACAAATACCTCCTCTCTGAAATAATCGGTCAAGAGCTAAGAAATACAACAGAGCTTCTTCAACCTACTGAATATTCCCCCCAAATATTTGCTCACACAGAGTGTGCATTTTTGTACTCAGGAAACATAAACAGTTTATAATAATGGGACGCGTGCCTCAAAGGCTCTCTGGGGCACTTGGGTTTGCTACCAAGCTGTGTGTGGCAGGCACAGAGGGAGCCAGGCCGTGGGGGGAGCACTATGGCGGTCAAGAGGCTGGTGAGGGTATGGCCAGTAGGGTTCTGTACCAGCAGGCAAGCCCCAGCCAAGTCACTGTCCCAGTCTGCACACTGAGAAGCTGGAAACTTAAAGGTACTTTCCAGTTCTCAATTTCGAATATCCTAACTCCTGAGCTTGGGGGAGATGTGTCTCCGTGTGCTCTCATGACAACCCCCGCCTTTGTTTCCTCTACTCAAGCACAGTCTCTGTTCACCCTCCCACCCAAATTTTACAACCTGGGAGAGTGGGGTGGGGTGGGACAAGTGTCTCTGGTTCTCTGCCCATCCGCAGCACAGGGCCCGGCAGGCAGGAGTCACTCGAGACATATTTGTTAAATGAATGAGTGAGCGAAGGCAGACCATCATGCGTGGGCTGTCCCTTTCTGTTGACGTGAATTTGTCCTGTGAGCCATGTCAGCAGCCTTTAGGCTTTATCCAATCCTGCAGTGAGTTCCTGTCTAGCAGGTCATTCTAACAGACAAAACATCCCCGGATGAGCAGCGGGAGGCTGGCTCCCACCTGCCCATTTCGGAGGCTGGGATAAGGATCAGGCTGGCCCACGGCCCTCTTAAATGCAATAGTTTCTAACAAGCCCTTATTGCAACCATGCAAGGGCCCCAGTGAGCCATGTGCTTTTCAGTCCCGTGGCCAAATGATGACACCAAAGGGACACACATACAGAAGACTTCCTGTATATTTGCATTGCTTCTCCTCACATAATAAATGCAAACGTAAGAGCCTCTTTTTTTTTTTTTTTAAGATTTTATTTATTTATTTGACAGAGAGAGACAGTGAGAGAGGGAACACAAGCAGGGGGAGTGGGAGACGGAGAAGCAGGCTCCCCGCGGAGCAGGGAGCCCGACGTGGGGCTCGATCCCAGGACCTGGAATCATGACCTGAGCTGAAGGCAGATGCTTAACGACTGAGCCACCCAGGCGCCCCATGAGCCTCTTATAATCAAGGGAAAACGCCAGAATGTCATGGGCAGAGCCTCAGGAAATAAAGGTATGAAGCCAAAACAGGAGCAAAGTGTTCACACTTCACATGCAGTTAACATTCTTACTTAGAATAAAGTCACGGTCAAACAATAATTTGGGATCCCTCACCCTTGACTGAAGTGGTTTCTCAAGTCTTCCTTTAGATTTTTTTTTTTTAAGATTTTATTTATTTATTTGAGAGAGAGAATGAGAGACAGCACGAGAGGGAAGAGGGTCAGAGGGAGAAGCAGACCCCCCGCTGAGCAGGGAGCCCGATGCGGAACTCGATCCAGGGACTCCAGGATCATGACCTGAGCCGAAGGCAGTCGCTTAACCAGCTGAGCCACCCAGGCGCCCTTCCTTTAGATTTTAAGAACGGCTGTCAAAAGCATAATGAAGTCTCTGTGTGTTTGCACATCTGCTGAAACAAACCTTAGGGAATCCAACATTTTGGTGCTGTAGGCCCTGTGATGGGATGAGGTGCTGCCATCCCTCTCCGCAAGTAAGAAACCCTATCTCTGAGGAGTCAAGCATTTATCAGAAGGGCTTTCTGTTTGGTATTTCTAGCTGTACCTTCTGGCTGAGGACCAGCCCAAAGGCCCAGCAGTGCCTGCTGCAGAGCTGGCTGGCACTCAATGCAAGTACAAGTCAGGTCTCACCATGATGAAAGCCAAAGACCCCCAGGAAGCATTCCCGCCCTGCCGCCCAGCTCCACCCTCACTCAAGTCTGCACTTCTGCTCCGCAGCCTCTGACTGTGCCTCCCAGGGCCTGAGAGCAAGCATGCATGAGGGAGCTGCAGACCTGTGAACTTTTGAAAACCACATCTTAGTCTTGCACTTCGCAAAGGAGCTCTGCTGGGGTGGACAAAGCATGAGCTGAGGGATCCGTGGGCTGGAGCTCAAGTCCCGGCTCCTCCCCTCTTTCTGGACTATTCCTGCTCCTTGAGTGGGAATAAGACCTACCTACTTCATTCACATGGATGTGAGGAAATGAAACAGCAGGAGGCGCTGCTTTGCAAATTGCCAAGCACTAAAAATGTCAAAGATATGAGAGTAATGGACAGAAAGAGGGGCAGAAAGAAAACGAATCAGAAACAGAGAGAGGTGGGGTTCATATCATAGTGACACTTGTGTTGTAAGTCAGCTTCATAACAAAAGTTCAGAAGAAGCTGTGGCTAGTCTTCTGAGGGGGAATGAGAACACATTTCACACACTTTCCTTACCCCTACCTCTTCTCCTGTTTCCTTCCCTATAAATTATAAGGGTAACAGAACTGACCTAGCTCTTAGAAAAGGACAAGGGAAGATAAATAGGCCAGTTCTAAGAAAAGACGGAGCAAACCAAACAGTCTTCATTGGAAGTTCAGAACATCCTAAAGATGGAGGTACGCAAAATGACAACTGTCGCAAGTGCACCTGCTGCAAGGTCCTATAAACAGGGGCCCTGCTGCTCTCGGACTTGGGCCTATGGGCTGATAGTCATGGGGGCGATGCAAGGTGCTCTGGGGTGAGGCAAAGCTGATGGATGGGGCAGGGGCAAGTGAATCTCTCTCTTCCTCTCCATCTCCCTTCCACTCACCACTTGAACATTCATATTGCCTGAATTACCAGTGGGCTTTGTTCTGGCTGGGCAGAGCATCTTCCACTCAAAGGCACCCACCAAGAAATAGCTTCCCAGAGAAAAAATATTTGTTCCAAGTGTTAGGAAAGGTCCCCCCACTTTTCAGCTACAAATTTTCAGGGGACTCATCAGTAACCAGGCCTCTTCCTGGCTTAGGTCCTGCTGCCAACAGTGCCTGTCCCTGCCTTCCCCTCGGCCGCCCCTGCACCACCTTCCTCGGGGAGCTGCTGAGACTTCATGAACCGAACTGAGGTCTTCCCGAGTGTCTTTTGTTGGCCTTCCGCAAACAGCTCACAACATGGCCCACTGCACTGTGTGTGATCGGCCTTCAGACCAGAAATGATGGGTCAGAGCCTCCGAGGAGACAGAGCTCAGGGGTTACTTACAAAATCGGGCGAGACTGGAAATCTTCCTGGTTCATCCTCTCAGACTGGCGGATTTTCAGGATCTCAGTGTAGCTCAGGTTCTGCAGTTTGCACTTGAACTGGTCCAGGGAGCTAGGCTTGGTTGTAAGAGCTCTCATAACCTGCTCCTTCACCACCTGCATTACCTGTAGATGAAAGGAAGACCGTAACTTTCCTGGGGGGGGTTGTCCTTGCCCATTTGGAAAGATCTTCTAGAATGAACGGCTCCCTGCCTCCCTGCTTCCTACCCCCCTGCTTCCCTTCCCCTGCGCTCTCTGCCCAAACCTTGAGGGTACTTTTCCAAAGAGTAAACTACCATAATGTACATCTTCCACTTTCTCTTGTGCTGCTGGAACCACAAGGAAGGAGATGGATTGACGAAGTTGGAATTGGGTGGCAGGAGGCCTGGCTGGGAGGAGTGCTCCATTTGCTCAACATATTACGGGACCACTGCTGAAGCGACACTGTGCACAGTGCAAACTTCAAAAGTGAAAGGAGTCCAAGCAACAGCTAGGAGGCTGACTCACTGCTATTTCTTCCAGAAGAAGATCGCTGAGACACAATTAACTGTGGATGTCTGGTTGGCACTGGTTCAAACAAACGTGAAATGATACCCACACTCGCCCCTCTGAGAATGCTTTCCCCGTGTAGTGAAGGCCTGAGTGTTCATACACATAAGGGGTCTGAAATTGTGTATGTGCTGTTGCCTTCTTGAGCCAGGCACTAAAAAGAAGGTCTATTTAATAGAACAGACATATGCCATTGGATGCCTCAAGAAAAAAAGAATATGGTAATGTGCTGCCTAAGGACAGGGTCCAGCCCACAAGGAGGCAATTAAGCATTGCCTCTATTAATGTGGATTCGTCTTCATCAGAATTTATAAAGCAGGAAAAGACCAGAAAAGACATAGAGGCATCCAAGAGACGTGTAGTAATCTTCCTGCTTCTTTTTTTTTAATCCTCCACTGCAGAGGAGAACAATTGTTATCACTGATGAGGTATCTACTATGGTGGAAGCTTTATGGATGTTCCCTCTCTTAATCCACTCAAATCTAGGAGTTAGCTGTGGTCATCATTCTATTTACATATGAAGAAACTGAGGCTTTGAAATGTTAAGTAACTAGTTCAAAATCATAGCGCTGGTTGGTAGGTGGATGAGCTGGGATTTAACACTACTCCACTGCCAATCACACCACCATTCTTGGGGTCACTCAGTAATGTTAAAATGAAAGGAAATAGCAAATGCACCTCAATTATATGCTAATTCTGTGCCAGACACATGTTTAGTCATCATCTCATTTAATCTTCCCTCCAATATAGTAGAATAGGTGTTATTACCCCTATTTTAAAGATAAAGAGGCTGAGACTGAAGATTGAGGACTTACCCAAGGCCACATATATCTAGTTGAATTCTATGACACCAAGTAGCCCCACATGATGGATACTGCATGCATCTGATGTTGAAAAGCCCTGGCATGCCGCTTACCCTTTATCATTATGAATATGATCCCACTATACTCCTTATGGCTTCTAATCAGTTGTTCGTCGAATAAATCACACATGGTAGGTACTCAGCAATTGCTCACGGACTAGTCTTACACTGAGATGCCAGGGCTTTTCAACATCAAATGCATGCAATATCCATCATGTGGGGCTACTTGGTGTCATAGAATTCAACTAGATATGTGTGGCCTTGGGTAAGTCCTCAATCTTCAGTCTCAGCCTCTTTATCTTTAAAATAGGGGTAATAACACCTATTCTACTGTATTGGAGGGAAGACTAAATGAGATGATGACTAAACAAATGTTTCTTAAGGAGCTGTCACAGAGATGACAGTCACCAGAACACATAGGATTGGACACAATGATTACACTAGTAGGTGGGCATGTGACCTGAGCTGACCAATCAGTATCCTTTCCCAGACTTCTGACTTGACTTGAAGCAGAGGTGAAGCATGCTCTTTTCCCCTAAAATTGACAACTATAACACTGTCTCTTACATGTGGAAGAGTGGAAGATATTGAGACTGATTCCATTCAACTTAGACAGAAGAAAGATTTGTGTGTGTGTGTGTGCGTGTGAGAGAGAGAGAGAGAGAGAGAGAGAGTTAATAATAGTTAAATTATATTCAACCATAATGTCAATTCAATGCTGACATTTGGTGGTTTTGTTACATGAACCTTTACCTCCCCAATTGAATGGAATTCCTGTCACTTGCAACTTAAGATCTTAACGAATACATACAATGAAGTCAAAGAGGAGTATCAGCTTATGGAGTGGAGTTTGCCCAGATTGGGGAAAAGTAAGAGAAGGAAGCTGGATAGAAACAATGAAGCTACTTCAATAAGAAAAACCTTTAAAAAATCATCTTCATTTATATGCTCATGGCTGTACCTTTGCGTGGAAATCATGATAATCCCTTATGGTGGTATGGGAAATTCTTCAGCTCCTACTTATACCTTATGCTTAAAATCCACTGTTAAGAGTTTCAATTCCTCTAGCTTAAGAATTTTATCTTTTGCTAGATGTAAGAATCCATAAGTGGGACAATCTTTTAAATTCCCAACAATCACTTGTGCTTCCGTTTAAAAGTGAATATAGACCATTTCCTAAGAGTAGGTTGATAGGATAAGAAAGAAGAAGCCAAAGGGGCACTTGGCCCTAGGGAAAGGGATGCAAGTAGTTAGGATACAGCACAGAATGAGGTTGGTGGAGGGAAAGACTGGCTTTGCCTGATTTACTTCACAGTTTTGCTCTGGCCCTGAGAAGTTCTGTGGTAACTCTGTGTGCCAAGGAAAATGACCCCAGGGAAAGATGTCATTGATTTTTTTTACGAAGACAAAATAGTTATATAAATTAAAATATTTCTCTATTTCCTTGCAAAGTAGCTTCCAAAAAGGCTAGAATTAATAGTGTTAAGTGTCTCTGAATGCTCTACGTGCATGATTTAAATCAAGATACTCACAACCACCATGCTTGACTCTGTCTTCTTTGGAAAATATCAAACCTTTTCTCATTGTTTGGAAAACCCACAGATGGTGTTGCGGAGGCATCAGCAAATCAATGGACTTAAAACTTCTTAATTAGGGCGCCTGGGTGGCTCAGTTGGTTAAGCGACTGCCTTCGGCTCAGGTCATGATCCTGGAGTCCCGGGATCGAGTCCCGCATCAGGCTCCCTGCTCGGTGGGGAGCCTGCTTCTCCCTCTGACCCTCCCCCCTCTCATGTGCTCTCTGTCTCTCTCATTCTCTCTGTCTCAAATAAATAAATAAAATCTTAAAAAAAAAACAAAACTTCTTAATTACAAAATATGAATACGCTTTGTCATAGACATCAGACAAACACGCTTTCAGAATCCGCATTCACCTACTGGTATTGACTGATTATTTTGTCAAGGTCAAACTGTGCCTGTGGTGTGTTTCTGGAATTTTTCCAGCACATGTTCTCTGTAATAATGTCACATGTTACAAAAGAAGAAGTGGGAGTCCTATAACACACATGTACTTCAAATGGAGAAAACCTTTCAGCTCCTCGGAAGATTGGGTTAAAAGAGTAAGTTCTGGGGACCCCTAACAAGAATCAAGTATGCTGGTAGTCTAACTGGGCTCCTGGTTTCCCTGTTGTTCATTGAGATATGCTCCTGTGTTTTATTCCAAGATCTCCTGAGCCTCCATGTGCTCCCTAGTCTAATCACCAATTTGACCCCCACCTTCACACCCACAATCTTCATCCGGCATTATTCATCTGTTCTCAACAACTGTTTTTCAAGCACCTACAATGTGCAAGTCACCGTAAGCGAGATATCTGAAGCCTTGTGTCCTGGTCTGGGGAAGTGGATAAGCCATTACATACTTGCCTCCTCCAAGGGATGAAGTGATGTCACAGTGGAGCAAGGGCGAGACAGTCATTCCCCAAATATTTAGCCCCTCTCAAATGCTGACAGGCTGATTGCACAGCACCAGGACTTTGGCTGGGGCTTGAGGAGAGACCAGATGTGGACACGATGAGTGGCAGAGAAGGAGCCATTCTTGGAAGAAACAGCATGAGCCAAGGCTTGGAGAGAGGAGAGCCCAGCCCTGGGTGGGGAGGAATGTATGGTGGTTTCATTCCATTGGAAAAAATCGAGGTGGGGCTTCGAGTTAGGCTGAAAGTCAGGCTGGGCCAGACAGTGGGTGGTTTTGCTGGCCAAGATGAACAATTTAAATTTGGATTTTTTTTTTCTGTAATTAGTGGTAAGTCACCAGGGGATTTGGGGTGTGTGTGATGGAATTCAATAGTGTAAACTATGTTGGGACACATACAAAAATTGGAGAGGGGCCTGGGGAAAGGAAGACATTACAAAGGAGTCATGATCCCTGATCAACTGGGGTAAGGGGGGATGTCAGGGAAGTGTGCAAGGCTGAGACTAACCTGCCTGGGACTGGAAGGACGGGTGGGAGGGTGAAGAGGGAAAGGGAGCTCAGGCAGAGGGATCAGCAAGAGCAAAGCCTGGAGGGAGGGAGTGCATGACTTAGGCATTAGACAAATCATGCTTTTGGAGTCCACGTTAGCAGCTTTCAGCAAGTGGGTGCTATTCGTGGCAGGATGGCTTCTCAGCCTTTATAAAGGGCCCACCACACACAACTGTAAAGCCAGGCTGTGACCGTCCTCAAGATATTCAACCCCTCTGAGCCTCAGTTTAAGCTTCTGTAAACTGGAAGGACTAATCATTTAGACTTCATCGAGGTGTTGCTCATTAGAGAAAGCCTCATATCCTTTATGGTACCCTGTGGATATTTAGCAAACATGAATTTCCCTTCCCAAGCCTTAGTTTGCTCACTATAAAGTGGAAGTAATAGCTCAGAGTTCATAGAGTTGCTGTGAAATCCAAACTGGATTACTTGCAAAGTACTGACACACTGAATGGAACACACTAGACACACAACCAATGTGATGTAATGTTCCCATACCTTCTGAGAATGAAATGACTTATGTCAGAGGGTTCTCCTATAAAAAATATCCTCAGCAGTGTTCCCAGACTACATCTGTATCACCTGGGAACTTGCTAGAGATGCAACTTCTCGGGCTCACCCCAGACCTATTGAATCAGAAACCCTACAATCAGTGTTTCAACAGCCCCTCCAGGTGATTCCAGCACTCACGAAAATGTGAGAAGCACTGGTCTCAGCAAACATCCAGCACCACTTTTCAGCCTTCAGTACAGTATCTGCAGCAATTTTTGTCATATCATAATAAAGCACTTAAGTCAGTTATTGGTGTACCTTTCCCCATCTAGACTGTAAATGCCTAGAGGGCAGGTCCTGTTTCTTATTTGTAATGTGGTCCCTAGTACTTAACCACGGTACCTTCCAGACTGTAATAATGATTGATAAGTTCAATGCCATAGATTCTTAGGCTCCCACCTGTCATCTGTAGAATTAAACAAATACATCCTTAACAGAATTACAAGACTGTTTAACATGGTTTTCAAAGTGCACTTTTACAAAGCCTAAAATCAAAGTCTGTGGCTCTGAGATGCTGTCTTAGGGTTTGAGAGATCATTTTGGACTTCTTTCCCAGGCTGAGCTGGAAAAGGCCGGTCTGCGGTTGAGCGAAGGGTTTCTGGAGAAGCCGCTACTGGGCATTGCCGCTAAAGGGGGCTGGGGGGTCAGCACTTACAAAAATGTACAATCTACCCAATCAGTAGCAACCCATTAAATGGATTTATCTTCATAACGAAGAGAAAAGGCTGTTGCACGGAAGACAGATGTCAATACAGTCCAGCTTAAAAATGAGTCATGTGGGAGAATTTTCATTGCTGGGCTTCAGCACTGGACCATTTTTCTTCCTAAGAATGTTCCTTACACAAGACAAAACAACTGAAGACTCATAAGGACCAAAAAATGGGAAGGATTCTGCCCGGAGAGGAGTCTAGGTGCTCATCTACAGACAGGAAAACTTCCCAGAGGCCAGGGATCACTTTGAAAGGCTACTCTCCAAGGTTAGGATGTGGGGAGAAGTGGCCTTGCCCAGAGAGAGTACTAGAAGTTCAGGTAAAAACTGGTGACATATGTGGCAGGGACAAGTATTGACCTAGATGCAGGTCTTTAAAATTAGGACACCTTCTGGAAACTAAAAATGGTTTTCCTTTGTACTTCTGCCACAGCTGGGGAGAGGACAGCCTAGGTCAGTCCACGCAAATGAGAGTTTTTGCTGAATGGTGTCAAGTGTATTAAATGGAGGGGAGAGAAAAAATAAAAATGCTTTCTGGACCCAAGGAGCAGCATTTAAGTTTCTGTATTTATTCCGGGGCAGTGTGGGCAGAGAGCAGAGGTTGGCAAATTTCTATTAAGGGCCAGATCATGTCTGCTGCCAACTACTTAGCTATGCCTGGGCATCGTGAACATGGCCGCAGACAGGAAGTAAATGAATGAGTGCGGCTCTGTTCCAATACAACCTGATTACAAAAAAACAGGTGGTGAGCTAGATTTGGCCGGTGGGCAGTGATTTGGCAACTCCTGGTCTAGAGGAAAAACACCTGGCTTTAGAGTTGGGCAGTGCTCATTTCAAAGTCTGGTTCCATGACCCGCTGAACCAGGTGACTCACTCAGCTTCTCTGAACCTGTTTCCTTATCTATAAAGTGGAGGTGATCATCTTCCGTCAGGATTAGGAGAAGCCCAAACATTATACCCATCAGTATGAGGTTTCCTGTGAATCCCAGTCCTAAAGACAGCTTATCCAAAGGAAAAATTCCTCCTTGCAGCATGCAAGCCACCTCTTGATGACACACGTTTATAACACATGTAGGGCAGTTCAAGATTATATTTAAGTTGCACTGCACAGAACTGATTCTGATATTTTAAAGTTTTTATTTTTTTAAAAGCAATGTTCTCAACTGTCCCCCCTGAATGGTTTCAGGACCTTGAAGATATTTTGGTCTGTCCTTGCTTTTCCTCCCGCCACATCTCCTGCTGGGGTTTGACCAGTGCAGTCCCGTGGTGAGGGGCCCTGTGGGGTCAGGCTTCATGGAAGTGGACAGAAACTGTTCTGAAATCAGAGAAGATCAGCCCAGCTGGTGTGCAACCCCCAGCCCCTCTCGATTTCATCATGTGTCCTCAATTATACCAGAAGAATTTGAAACATTTTGTTCATTAATAAATGCAGAAAAGCGCCTCCTTGGCTTCACCCCTCACACCCCATGATCTAGCCACACTCAGATCCTTTCAGTGCCTTGAACTTCACCCCTGTGCCTTCATTTGTGCTCTTCCTTCCACCTGTGACTAAAATCCTCCTAATACCGGCTCATTCTTCAAGTCGACAAAATCCTTCTCTGACCTGCTTTCCTCCCACCGAAGTCGGTGTTTTCTCCCATTCTCCCATCACAGGATTATACCATAACGCCATGAACTGTGTCCTTTGTTGACTATCGCATATCCAGAGTCTGTACAATCCAATTGTGTAGTAGTTACTGAGAAAGTATCTATTTAGTGGCATCTGAGTGGCTCAGTCTGTTAAGGCTCTGCCTTCAGCTCAGGTCATGATCCCGGGGTCCTGGGATCGAGCCCCACATCGGGCTCCCTGCTCAGCAGGAACCTGCTTCTCCCTCTGCCTACCACTCCCCCTGCTTGTCCTCTGTGTGTGTGTGTGTCAAATAAATAAATAAAATCTTAAAAAAAAGAAAATATCTATTCAACTTATGACCAATGGACTCATCAAGTGATTAAAAGAAAGGAATAGCTTAAAAAATCAGTAATTCTCAACCCTCAGTCTACAGTAAAATTTAAAGCATCCCTTGGCCTGGCCTCACCCCCCAGAGATTCTGATTCATTTGGTCTAGAATGGGTCCCGGACACGGGGCACATGTTACAATGCCCCACAGGGATGCTAATGTGCAGCTGGGCTTGAGGTCTACTGGTCTAAATGAGAAGGCATAAGAAGATAGGAAGGAGCGATGCCTGCTGCCCTTCCAAGGAAAAGAGAGAAGGGACAGGCTCCTCTGCCTCATTAAACTGCCCAATGCAACCTACAGATGAGGAAGCAAGCCCTCAACTTGTTATTGCCTGTAGCTCCCCCAAGGCTTGGTCTTCAGATAGGAGCTACGGTGTGGGCAGGATGAGTGTTCCCACCTGCGACAGTCAGAGAGCTGGTCAGGGGACCATGCTGGCTCTGTGCATGCTTTGAGAAGCCACCTTTACTCAGGAGACAGATACTCTGCTTACCACGGAGGCAGCCAAAGCCACTGTGGTGTGGGCATCTGCCTGCCTGGCTCAAGCACTATGTACGGACCCCCTTTAGCAAGGCAGCCCCGTCTTCCCAATGAGCCCACAATTCCCTGGGCAGCAATTAGCGTCCGTGTTCCCTGACACAGGGCAGTAGCTTATGTGCCAATCCGAGTAGGCAACCTGCAGCCGGCAGTGTCCACATGGGCCTGGGGAACCTGACGGAGGACTAGTATTAGAGAGTATGAAAGATGATTTTTCTTTTTTTAAAGATTTATTTATTTATTTTGAGAGAGCGAGAATGAGAGAGAGAGAGAGAGAGAGAGAGAGAGAGTGTACATGAGTGGGGGAGGGTCGGAGGGAGAAGCAGACCCCCCGCTGAGCAGGGAGCCCGATGCGGGACTCGATCCCGGGACTCCAGGATCATGACCCGAGCCGAAGGCAGTCGCTTAACTAACTGAGCCACCCAGGCGCCTGAAAGATGATTTTTCAAACGTCCCCTGAGAGCAAAGCAGATGACACTGGAGCCATCAGAAAGGGAGCTGGCTGCTCAGCACTGTTCCCTTGCTTGGGAACTTCCTCTGGTTTTAGCTGCTAATAAAATAGGAATTGGACGGCAGGAGATAGAAAGATGCTCATGCAGCTTCAAGCATCTTGAGAATCTGATCATAATCCAAACAGAGCTTTGAGGGCCTTGGCTTTAGTCCCCAAAATAACTCGTTAGACAATGCCTGACCCCGTAGTCCCATGCAGGTGCTAACTGGGTGATTTCACATTCCAAAGACTGAGACGCAAGGCACTAACAGCTGTCCTGTTCCTCATGAGAAGGCATTTAATTTAAGACTTAAGGCATTTTTATGGCCAGTAAAAAAAATAAACCTTTCAACTAGCAATTCATCTTAAAATCAATTAGCATGGGGTCTCTTGAAGAACAATGGATAGGGGAGCAACACACTTCTCACTTTCTTCAGCTGCCGCAGGAAGCCACCTCAAAAGAGGAGAAACAAAGGTGAAGTTTGGGATCACGACCTTCTCTTTGCAGCCTGCCCTTGAAGGGAGAGCAATGAAGAGGCCAGCGGTGTGACCAAACTTCCTTTCTCCACTGCAGACAGGGAGCCAAATTAATACAGTAATCAGGGCAGATTTGCTGGTCAGCTAATTGAAGACCCTGGTTGACAAGAGGGAGCTATTTTCACCAGTGTCTGATGGAGTCAGCCTCAGGCAAGCAAAGTCTGAGCAAATCACATTAGTGGGTGACATTTAGTCTACAGCTTTGAATAAACAACATGTCAAGTAAGTCAGTCAAAACATGTGACTATGTGTGGAGAAAGAGACAGAAACCAAAGGGGCTGGTTTGCTTACAAAAGTTGAGAAACTGTTTTCCCATAGGGTTAGGAGAAATGGCTAAGATTTTTTTTAATGAGAGCTTATTTATTATTTATTTAATTTTTTAAATTATAGCTAAGATTTTTTAAATAATTATGCTACTGTTGGTTTTCTAATGCTTGTTCACCAAAGTCAGCCATACTTCGTCAAACATGGATGTTGAAAGCGAAGTCTTTTGCAAGTCTTCTGAAAATTACAAAGAATGACCTTCCCAATGGGAAAGGCTCCCAAACTAGAGTCACTACTGAGGTATTGTTCTCTTGCAGCTGTGGCTGCCATGACTAAGAGTGGTGGTGGATTGACTCTCCTGGGAGGTCCCCAAAAGCAGAGGAGGAATTTCTCTGGAGAAGTAACTGAGCCTCAAAGGATTTTCCTTTTTTAAGTTACATAATCATGAGGCCAAAATACATACTGCTAAATGATGAGCAATTCCCGGTTGTACTTGTTAATGGATAAATGGCAACCACAGATATCCCTTTAAACATTATGGGCTGTTTACCAATAAATCTGGGATCGACCCGCTGTCCCTTCTTCGTTCATTCGTTGTAAGGTGTGAAGGAAAGGAGTGAATGGTAATTAATGTCTACTCATGTGTTGATCTACCCTGGTGTGTCTCAACCTCTGTGGATGGTGGGATTTTACCTAATTCATCTCTGTGTGTCCAGGATCAGTTCCATAAATATTTGTAGAGTGACTGAATAGACTAAGGGAAGACGGAGATTAAGAATATCAGTGGGCACTGATAAATTAGCCTCAAACTACTCTGAAATTGCCATTACAAAATAAATGAAATGTCTACTGTCTCACATGGAGGTGAAACCAGAAGCTCTGCACATTGAGATTTCCCGGCATGTTTTGCATAACCTGTTAAATAGTGACAAATGAAATGGGACAATCTGCCCCACTGGAAGGGAGACTTAATAAACTTTTCATAAGCAGACTGCTCAGGCAAGACCACAGGGGATTCAGGGTGGGAAAAACGAGGTATGGCTCCCATAAACTAGCTTAGCCATCAGGCAAGGCTGCTGAACCCCAGGGAGATCAGAATCATTGCTCCAGTGAGTCACTCCGGAAGGACAGTGCCACCAAAATGGAAGTGTTGGTGGATGCTCCTCAGCAGACAGACGGGGCAGGGGAGTTGGCCACTCAGTGGGGCTTAAAATTTAGCAGTGCCCATTGGTCTCTACTCTGTGATATATATGGGAAAGGACTGTTCTTTTTACCCTTCTCCAAATACTCTCCCCTTTTCACTACTCATCCAACTAAGTGTGACATTTTGAGTAGACCATTCTCTGCTGGGAAGTTTAAAACACCATGGTATGCATTTTAATTTCCAAATAAATTCATCTGTATCATCAACAGAATATCTTAAGAGTAAATATATTTTGATTTTCTAAATTTTACCTAATAAGTTGTCAATTCCTGGTATTACAAACTTTAGAAGTATACAGTCCTGTACTTGCTCAGCTAACATTTATTAGACACTTAATATGGGCTGATCACTGGGCGAGGTGCTGGGAATACAAAGAACCAGACCCAGTGCCCACCTTGCAAAACTTGCCCTTAGTGGGAGGTAGGTGTGTAAACAAATAATAACATTGGACTTTAGTAAGTCCTATTATAGGTATGGGCTAACAATATAATTTTGGGGCAGGGAAAACAACGTGATTATTAAGCACATGACTTTTTTTGCACATACAAATATATTTCTATTGTATTTCTACCCTATTGTTTCAACAAGGGAACTTCTCAGAGTGTACTGAAATTATATATTCACTACTGGTCTCCCAGTAGGACCTTGAGCCTGAAGAAAGAAGACACTATACCTCATTTATCTTTTTATCACTAGGGGCTTCTAAAATCCCTCATACCTGGAAAATTTCCCACTCAGTCCAGTAAAGCGAAGGTCAATCAGACTATATTTCTGAATTGCATGTTAAGAAAAATGATGTCTGGTGGGTCTTTGTGAAGGCCAGGGATGAATCCCTGTGATAGTTTTAAGCAGAAGGAAAGAGAGGGCTTATAATAGTAGCAATGATAGATTAACTCTGGTTAACACACTGCTATACCAACGTCCTGCTGTATTTTTCCCAGATGGTTGTAAATTGGGACACCTCATAAATCCCCAGGCCTTTTCTTTTCCATGGCTGGTTATTACAGTGTCCCAGGGCAGAAGAGCACTTTCTAAACTAAAGTAATTGTGAGCCATTTATTATCTTTAAAGGAGAACCTGTCAACCACCACAGCACAAATTTCAGACAATTAAAACAGCCCAGACTGCTCTGATTCTGCAAAATCCCAACAGTCACTTGGTGGTTTGGAGCCAATGAGCCCAAAGAAGGTCTGAAATGGCTCCTGTGTTTCTCCACTCAATGCCCCTTCCTTTTTTGCTCATTTGCTCTACCTCTCACAGCTGGAGGAATATAGCTGTTCCCACAGTTTCCAAAAATCCACTGCATCTGCCACGCTTCACCTGAATGTGGTCCCTTGTCTACCGATGCGTCCTTTGGAGGAAACCCATAGAAGGTAATTGCGCAGCATATGTCAATATCTCCCATGTCAGTGGTGGGCATCACTAATCTATCAGGGCATTTTTTTTTTCTCAATAACTTTGGATTAGAGTTTCTTAAAAGTCCCAAGGCCCAATTTCTTTGAGGATTGGCCTCAGTCCTTCCAGGGCCTTTACCTATGTTCAATTTTACGTACTTGCCAAAGTTGTTCAATAACTACACAGTCTTTCTATCCAACTCACCATCTTGGCGATCGAAACCAATACTAACACCTCTGAAAATGGTGTACTGTCCATGGTAAGAATGTAATCATTGGTCCTAGAACAGTGCCAGACACTCAGAGCTGACACATGCTTGCTGGCATGGTGAAATAGTGGGCAGACATGGGTCTCCTAGGTCAAATTATAAACCTTGCGATGTTGAACACAATCAGCTTTTTCCTTCTTTTCAAATTTCCATGATTTTTATAACTCTGGAAAAAATTTCTGACTATAACCAATGTTTGAGGAACTTTCCTAGAATTATAATTAAGGTGAAATTAACTGAGGATTTGGGGGAAGTAATATCTGTTTCTATAATGCAAATCCTCTTGCTACTTATTTATTAAAAACAAATGAAATGATTTCCAAGAGGATATAATTTGTATTAGAGTTCAGATATACTGAAGAGTCAATGTTCTGTTAAGTTTTGTTTTGTTTTTTTTTAAAGAAAGTGTGATAGAAGGGGGGAAAAAGGCCTGAGTCTTGTAAAGTGGTACAAGCAAAGCAAGGTTCAAAAACAAAAACAAAAACACACCTTAGACTATATCTACGGCAGTTTTCAATTTCTCACTTAAGAAATGTATTCATGTTATGCTGGATCTCACCATACATCCCACCATGCATTCTTGAATTACAAAATATATTTTTAAACTGAAAAAAATTTAATATCCAACCTCTCCCTCACCGAATCAGGTATAGTCGTAAGAGTCAAATGGGATGGGTACCCATAAAATACCTTTTTTTTATCAGAGGCAATGGAATGATGACTCTTAGTGCTTTCTGGTGGTTTACTAAGTGGAGGTACAGTGCTTAAAGCTTGGTATCTTTTTTTTTTTATGAAGTACAAACAAATTTTATTTGAGAAGATTGTGTTTACTAAAAAGTGAGATCTATAAAGAAAAAATTAATATATTTTTTAAATTTTATTTTATTATGTTAATCACCATACATTACATCATTAGCTTTTGATGTAGTGCTCCATGATTCATTGTGTATAACACCCAGTGCTCCATTCAATACGTTAAGCTTGGTATCTTCAATCTCATTGTATCTTCACAACAATCCTACCACAGAGGGACCCTCCGTTTCTTTCAGTTCCAGAAACCACAGAGAATTTACACTGGTAAATGACAGGGCTCGAGAGACTTGAACCCAAGTTCTGAATTTAGAAAGCCTATGCTTTAGGGGAGCCTGGGTGGCTCAGTTGGTTACGTGTTCAACTATTGTTTTCGGCTCAGGTCATGATCTCAGGGTCCTGAGATCAAGCCCCACATTGGGCTCCATGCTGGGTGTGGAGCCTGCTTAAGATTCTCTCTCTCCCTCTCTGCTCCTACCCCCACCTGCTCCCGTGCTCTCTCTATCTCTTAAAAAAATATTTTAAAAAAGAAAGCCTATGCTTTAAATTATTAAAATGGAAATACCAAGGTGCAGCTGATTTCAGAATATGAGAGTTGAATGAAAAGATGTTTGCAACTTTAACCTACAGCTAACAAATGCTACCGCACTAAGTTGGTGGAAAGATGAGCAAGTAACTCATAGCTCCTGCTAACTAGTAAGTACTCAGGTAGTAAGCAAACTCACAAAGTGTTTATAAATAAAATCCAGGTAAGAATTTTACTTTTATTATTATTGTTATAAGGGCATCTGGGAATTAGCATGAACACCTGACAAATAAAAGTGGGGTCCAAGGAATTTGCTGAAGCTTTGGGGGATGGAAGATGACATCTACTTTGCAAAATGGTGTCTGCTGATGGGATAAGCAGAACTGCCGTCCGCTAAAATGAATGTCTGAGGACTTGCGGGAGCCAAACGGGACAAATGTTACTATAGGTGGCATAGAAGATGATAGTCCTGGGAAACCAGACTTGAAATCTGGTGACTTCAATTAATTGGTAACCATCCCCCCCTCCCCCCTTTTTTGGCAGGTTGGTAACTACAGGCTTGTATGGACAGGTGCACAAGGATTGAGGAGATGCTGAAAAAACTCAGACACTGAAAATGTTAACAAAGTGCTTATTGGTATTTGCCCAAACTTCTTTTTTCTGAGATCTCATCTTGTCAAAGTGACTTTTCCTTCTTTTTTTTTTTTTTTTTAAGATTTTATTTATTTATCTGAGAGAGAATGAGAGACAGAAAGCATGAGAGGGGGAGGATCAGAGGGAGAAGCAGACTCCCCGCCGAGCAGGGAGCCCGATGCGGGACTCGATCCAGGGACTCCAGGATCATGACCTGAGCCGAAGGCAGTGGCTTAACCAACTGAGCCACCCAGGTGCCCAAGTGACTTTTCCTTCTGTTTTATCTGCTTTGGTTATAAGAAAATGAAAAGTCCTTGCCCTCGAGGACTTCATTCCAAACCAATAACTCTATTGTCTAAAAGGGGAGATGAGGCCTCTAGAAGATCTTGGTGTTTTCTGGGATGAATGCTGAAATTCAATGCTCAGTAAATAAATGAATTAATGACTAAGTGAATAAAAAGACTTACAGGACTCAAAACATATAAGAAATTATATATATACTATAACTTCAGAATCTTAACATTTTGGCCTGGGTGGGACTTTAGGGGTCAGATTGTAGCATATGCCAAGAAAAAATTAAGTGATTTAATGAAAATCACACACTAGATATTGGCAGAGCAGGGATTTGACCCCAAAGCTCCTGACTCCCACCTGCTTCATGCTATTTGCTCTGAGGCAATGATGTCAAATGGTGATTCCCATGTTCTCAGTGGTTCAAGGGGAGACCACTTCCATTTGGGGGATTAGAAAACACTGTAGGATAAAAGCAGGTTCTGGGTGGGGTCCTGCAGGATGGGTATGCTGTAGATCTGAAAAGAGGAGTGAGGGGGTTAGGGCTTCCCAAGTCAATAGAAAGGCAATTGCTCAAGATCACTTTGAATTTAGGGAAAGATCAAAGGAAAACAGCAAGCACTGGAGTCAGAACTGCATTTGATTCTTGGCATTCTCATTATTACCATCTCTGTGTTCTGGGGTAAATTCCTGAACCTCTCTAAGCCTGAGCTCCCCCAATAAACTGGAAATTACAGTATAGACTTTATAATGTGATATAAGGGTTAAAAGAATATTTGCCAAGCAGCATCTTTCTTCTTGTGCTGCCTCCTGTGTAACCCTTAGCACATCTTCCTACCTCTCTGTCTTTTTCTTCCCATCCCCAGTGGATATGGGCATCCTTGTAACTTTTGAACTGAGCACTCTGGATGGGTTAGTGAAAAAAAAATGCCCTCTTAACAAGGTATCATTTATCTTTATGAAATAGATATTCATAAAGTCTCTAGCTGGGAGTTGCCAAGGGAAATTTAGATATGTTTTCAGTTCCCTGTCAGTAATAAGGAGAAACAGTCTATTCTGGAAAGGACTACAAAAATGTGTTGTGCCCAGTTTTGGTATGACACTAAAAGGACAGCACCCCAATTGAAGCTGAGACATTTTCTCTACAACTCCAAGATCAACATATCTCTCCTCATTGCCCCACCCAAAGAACAGAAAGAGGCAAAAAGGAGAAAATTGGAGTAAAGAATCGATGCCAAACCAACATGGCACAAGAGGTAAATGGAGTGAGAAGGAAAAACAAGAGATAGGAAGTACATAAGTCAAGATAAACACTAAAAGCTTTTTTTTTCTTCTTCAGTATAAGATTTGTTTGGTACAAAAAAAGTAAAGCTATACATGCTTGCTCTTTTAGCATAAGATCTTCAAAAAGAACATCTCAAGATACTTTACTGATAGAAGGCCATTTTGTTTGAAGGTGACTGGGAAGCAGGTAGGCTCTGGTAAGCAAGTTTATAAATAATGGGAACTGAGACATAGAGAAAGGATGTGATTGGATGAACACATCAGTGACATGCCTTACACCTTATCCTGGGGTGCATATCAAGAAATCAGACCCAAAAGCATCATCTACTACAGAACCTGTCCCTCCCCTAGTTAGGATAACCAAAAGTCACACTGGTGTTTCAAAATGACTCCCCTTTCTCAAGAGCCCACCTCCCATGTTCCCAACAGCCAACTTACAGCTATTTGTCTTTGGCTAACTGGGTTTCTAAGGTAGCTCTGCAAACTGCTCACTCCCTGCACATCATTAATCAGTGCCAAACTAAACAGGCTCTGAACCCAGCTGAGAATATAGTGGCTTGGCTCATCACCCCAAGACCTAATGAACACACATGAGTGATGACTATGGGGTAAATACCACACGGAGAATGCAAGCAAGTTAAGTGACTATTGCTTCAGATGTTACACCTAGGAAGGTTGTGTGACAAATATTGATATCCAAATTGTTTCAGTCATATAGTAATTTTCCAATGCACTGAAGCTTGCTGGCATTTATTTAAAGTGTTAAATTGAAAGGGGGATAACATTTGGGTCATTTAGGGAGTATACTCAGCAATTTCTATGATATTGGATAAATGTAGCTGAGCTGTAATAATTCCCATCCAGTAAAGGAAACCAGACTGGTGGGTTTGTTAGCAGTTCTGTTAAAAAGGACATACGAGGCCAGGAATTACAAGAAAAGGTGCCTGCCATGTTTATATCTTATTAAAAATGTTCATGCTTTGGGACACCTGGATGGCTTAGTTGGCTGAGCATCCGACTCTCGGTTTTGGCCCAGGTCATGATCTCAGGGTCGTGGGATCGAGCCCACTCTGTGCTCAGTGCAGAGTCTGCTTAAGATTCTCTCCCTCTGCCCCTCCCCCCCCACTCTCTCTCTTTCTTTCTAAAATGAACAAATAAATCTTTTTAAAAAATGTTCATGCTTTATAAAAAAAGATGGCATGCCCATGGACAATCATCCTGAAAAGGCAGCACACTTAATTATCTCTAATATTAATGCTATCAGGGATTGGGTAAATCATGGGAAGAAAATAGGAGACAGTTTCTGAGCCACATCCAAAGGGATCTTTTTTAAATTACCAGGATATTAATAATAGTTAGAGCTGGTAAGGGACAAACCCTAAGGATGTTCCAGGGTCTATGCTTAACCATAATGGGCAGGGGGAAAGAGCTATATGAAGCTAAGAGAAAACTGGAACAGTAGGTAGTAACTAAGTGGGTCATATTCTTTCTCACTTTATTATTTAAATATATTTCCTAAGGTTCTTCAGCTATATAGAGTGGAAGTACATGAGCATTGGAAACAAGGAGATCTATGGTAATTTGCTTATCATCTCTGAGCCTTAATTTCCTCCTCTGTAAAATGGGGATTATACTTACTTCAAAACATAATTTGGAATACTCAGAAAATGTAAATGAAAGTACCTAAAATATTTCTTGACACATATTAGGTATTCAATGAGTGTTTCCACTTTGCTTTTCTTCACATTTATGGCATGTATCACATCTAGCTTCCACTGTAGCTTATTTTGTCTGCCTTTGTTAAGCTGTGAAAGTTTCTCAAGTTCAAGATTTGTCTGAGTATCTACATCCACAGCACCTTGCAGTTTGCTCAGGAGGCATACAACAAATGCTCACTGGAAAGCAGCTGAAATGCCTCAGCCCATTAGACAAGGGATAGTATAGCCTGCACAATATGACCTCCTAGGTCCCACACCTCTACTAACACAATGATCACACTGTGTATAATTTATAAATCCACATTTGCTTCATTCATTAGACTGGAATCCTCAATGGAGACCTCATACATAGCAAGTACTCCATAAATACTAAATGAGAGGATACTTTAATACACCTTTGTATTTTTGGGGGTACTCTGTTGATGTGAAAGACTATTGCATTAGAGGATAGGAATGTCAACAAGGTTCACTGGGAGAACAAAATGTGTGAAAAGGTGTGTTTCAGAAGAACATGTGCCAGAGCTTGTAGAAAAACAGTCAAAATATAGAGGTGAAAACTATAGAATGTTTATATTCTTGTAAAAATGAAAGTGACTTGAGTTCTGGGCACAGACAGAGTCTGACCAACTTGAGCAGAGGATACAGCGGAGGATAGAGCTGGTTGTCCTCACTATACGATCCTCACTGTATGACAATAACAAATTATAACAAGAAAGACCACAAGCTCCTCAATAAATAGTAACAGAGTCTGAACATGTGTTCTACCAGTTCTGCCTTGAAGGAGAATCTGGCAAAAAATGGGGTCATAATAAAAAGATATTGAGTAGTGAGTGGAAAAGTTAAAATGAGCCTGTGTGCTACAGTTTCTGGGTATTGCCATTGTTGGCTGATCCTCTATTGACTTGTGTTGATAATAAACGATGTGGCTGTAACTGGACTCCTCCAATCACACAATAGCAGCAGAGGACCCTTGACAGTCTCTCAGTATAGGACTTGGAAGCTCAGAGATTTGTATGGAGTTTGAAAGCTCCATGTCCTATTTAAAGTAAAAATTATGAACCTGGAGTTCTTTGAACTACCTGAAATGGTGTGTCACATCTCATGAACATGCACAAATGTGTTCTTCCACCCCTAGGGAATCTGCTGCTTTCCTCATTCTCAAAGTTGGTCATGATGAAGCCCATAAGAAACACTGATTTAAAGAGGTAGCACGAGGAAAAGAATTATGAAAACCAGAGCAGAACCTGCATTTCTAGTTTTGGGCTACAAATGGCTTTCTTTGTCTATGGAACATTTTCTTCTACAAGTGTTCCATGAGCACCTCTCACACAACATTCTAAAGCTCAACTTATTTCCTTCTTTTTAAAATATCCTTTCTGGAACATTCCCTGTAAGGGTTTATAGTATCCTCCTTTGGGCCAAAAATAATGAAGTCATCTAGGACACGCTTTCCTTTCTCGTGCTCTGTGTCTAATCATCAAGTTATGACTCTACCTTCTCAGTGTTTCTCTGTTTTGTCTTTTCCCTCCCACTCCTCCTTCCTCTGCTTACTGAGGCTCAATGTCCCTTATCTGGACTCTTCAGAAGGCTCCTAGTTTATCTCACTCTCTGCACGTTCAACCCCTCCCATCCCTTCTGCACAGTGTGATGAGCTGAACACAAATCTGACCCCGTGGATCGAGGTACTCAGCAGCATAAAAGCCAAGCTTTTCAATTCCATTACTGGGTCTCTGCCTGTGTTGTCCTGTCTCACTGCCTCGCATCTCCCATCTCTCAGTTCAGATGCTGCCTTCTAGAAATCCCGGGGTACTGGTAATCTCCTTGTTCTTTTATGCTGAGTTCTCTTTTGGAAATGCCCCCTCGAACAGGCTCACTGCTCATCCTTCACTCAGGCAGGCCTGTCACCCCATCACAGTCTGATCCCACTGCATTACAAGACTTAATTGAAGCAAACAACCCCTCTGCCCTCCACCATAATGTTATATTCTTTGGGCAAGGACACTTCCTATGAATCACGTTATCCCCAATACCTAAAATATTGCCTAGTCTGCTGAGAATTTGTGGGGTATTCATTTTCTTCTAGTTGGGTTACCCTGAAAGCATCATGGCTGCTCTGGAGTCTTGGCCAACAGCAGCTAGCAGCAGGGAGCTATCCTGAAAGGAAAAGGTAAGGAGCAAACAGTTCACAAATAAAGGTCCTGACTTTTTACATGGAGAATATAAAACCCTGCTTAATTCCACGAGTCCTGCCACACTGAAACTCTGACCTGAGAGTCAGCCAGATGCGTGACATTTCAACCTTATTCAATTTTTTATATGGATCAGGTCTCCCCAAATCAATAGTATCTCTTCATCAATGCGGCACTGTTGGTTGCAAGAGAAGCCAATGATTTGCACGTGCTAGGTCTGGGTGACTCTGCGGAATCTCCGTATGCATATAGTTGTTTCTCAGAAAGAATGCTTTATTATAAAGTTTAAGGCTTTTTCATCTGAACTTGCTGATGTGCAATAGGGATGCTAAAACCTGTCCTGTAGAGTCATTAGGGTAAAACATGTAACATATACGAAAACCCTTCATAAACTCTAAGTTGCTATACAAAGAAATGTACATTCTTACACTCCATTGTTTTAGAATGATCAGAAACATTTGAATAAACTGCCTCCTCGTGTAAAATGCAAGATTCTAGAAGTTCAAGTTGTGAAATCCGGAGAGCTTTAATTTAACAGAGCACAGTTTCTTAACTATTGCCCTAATAACAAAAGACTAAGATTAAATATACCTGTCTGAACTGAAACTACTCAGCAGTATTGTTTGATATGTTCTTCTCTCTAAGAAATAGGAGGGGAAAGGATGATCTCCTAGTTGGAGGGATTCTCACTGGAAGCATGGCAACAAAGGTAACCAAAGCTGCCATCGCATTCTGCCCCCATGTGTGTCCCCGAGGTGCAGGCACCCTCTGAGAAGAGAGAAGAATCTTTCAAACATGCAAACCTCCTCAGCTTACAGCACAGAAAGAATTCATGAATGAAGAGAGAAAGCCAAATCGAATCAACAACTTGGAGAGCCAGAAGGCCGGACTGCTGTTTTCCCAATATTCCCATCCGAGGCAAAACCCAAAATAGCACTAGCTGGTGTTGGAAACCCAGGAAATCAAAGCAAGGGAAGATGCTAACAGCTGAATCATGGCAAGTGACCTCCCGAATAAGGAGGCTGAATGCAGCTATAGATGACAGATGATGTGGCTTGATCCAAAGCAGGAGGTAGGGACCTGAGGGAGCAAAGGAGGGAGAGGACCAGGCCGTGAATATGATGCCCGGCGTGACACAGAACTACTTAAGAACTTCCTTCCAAAAATAATAACTGCTTACATAAAGTTCAGGGAGGCTAATGTTTAAAAAGATGCAATGCTTCTGTTGGAGGCATTCTTCCGCAGTGGACAGAGCCCCGGTTTGGGAGCTGGAGAACTCTGGGCTCTGAGCTTTTCCACTTAACCAAACATAGCTCAGTTTCATCACCTTTGAAATGGATACAATAACACCTCCCTCCCAGGGTGGCGGTAAGGATTAAATGGAATGAGGCTCCCAGCCCTGGGGCTAGACCAGAACAGGAGGTCAATCAATGGTCTTACCCCCAACAGACAAGAGCCTTTAGTGCAGGTAATTCTTTTGATGTTACTTTCTTCTCTGATCATTTCCAGTGATAACATCTCTGCACAAACAGAGACTAGACATCATCTAGCTCTACCTTCTAGCCAAGCTGGTGATGATCTCTACCATCTCTTGACATATGGCCCTCAGCCTGCCTGCGAGAATGGGTACCGCAATACGGAGCTTCAGTTGGGGGAAAATTTTGTGGCAGCTGTTAAAATATGTCTACCTTACAAGGTTTTATAAATTCAAATCATGTTAAAGTGCTTTTCAAAATGTAAAGCACTATCTAAATGTAACACAAGCCGAGAGATGAAAATGTAGCAGTTTATATTAAGTAGTCTAGTTCTCCGAGGCAGTGCTTCTTTACTGCCCCCCCCCACCCCCGGCACCCCTTTTAGCAGTAGAATCCTTTCTCAAGTAGGTCTTACATATTATCCAGCACACACAACAAAGAAAGGCAAAGCCTGTCTCGGTTCAGTTGGAGGAGGGGGTCTGCGCTCAGCCTCCCTCCAGTCCCCGATGTCCTCCTACCATTCTTCTCACACAGCCTTTGAAGACACTTGAGCTGCCCCTCAGGGCTCCTTGGAGAAAGACAGCTTGAAATCCCCTGCTCTGCGGAGACAGAACTCTGCTATCAGTCCCTGTACTTTCCTAGAAAAGGCACAGACAGCACAGAGAAAGGACAGGCTTATGGTATTTATTTGAGTGAAATGGCTCAATATGAGTACAAGTAGTAATTAGCTTAATGAAGGCCAAAGCTGTAATTACGACCAGCCTGGTTGTAATGCAATTTGAGACACTTTGCAAGAATTTCAGAGCAGAAAGGAAAATTCAGTGAAATCTGACAGAGAAGCTGTGGGTTGCAATTTTTGAAAGACTGCTTATTTTTAGTGCAAATAATACTTGATTACTTTAAAAGTGTTGTGAATACCATAATTTAATTTATTAACAGCTAATTTATTAATTGTTTTCAATCATACTGCCGATAGTGTGACCCCGAGCAATAATACTGGGATCCTATTTCCTTGTCTACATAAATGGGGATCATAATCCTTACTCTAAGTGGGAAAGTATCTCATAAAAAAGATCCTAAAATCACATCCCATAAGATGAAAAGTTGTTACATTTGCCCCTTTTAAATAGGAAGGATTTTTGTTCAGATATAGAAATTTTTGGTAAGTTATCCAGTAACTAACTGGGAGTTAATTACTGCAGCAGCTAAAGCTGATAGAGGATTAATGTCTAGAATATAAAAAGAAATGGAAAAGTGGATAAAGAACACAAAAAGGCAATCCTCAGAAGGGAAAGTCCAAATATCTAAAAAACCACGTGAAAAGATGCTCAAACTCACTAGTAATCCAAGGTATAAAAATGAAAACAACAATGACTCTTAGCTATCAGAGTGACCAACATGTAAAAGATGGTTCATACCAATTGTTGGTGGGGATGCAGGGAGATGAGAACTCTCTCATGTACTGTTTCCATTTAGGCAACAAATCTGAAATTAAATATGTGTATATTCTATGACTCTGAAATCTAACTCCTGGGCACACATCCCAGAAATCATTCTCACACAGGTCCCTGAGGATCACAAATGAGGATGTTAGTTGCAGAATTTTTCATGACAGTGGGGATCTGGAGGTAGCACGGGTGTGTAACAACTGGGAAGGATATAAATCAAATGGAGTGGATTCTCTGACAATGAAGTACTATGCAGATGTCGGAAGTCTACACAGCAATGGGGATATATCTGAAAACATAATGCTGAGTGGAAAAAATAACAAAAATTCATACTTTTCTATAGTCTATATTATAGATGTATCATTTGTATAATGATCAACATACACATACAAAAATAAAAAGATATATTTTATAGGGACACATGCATATTTTAGTTCTAGCATATTTAGGTAGTTCTCTACTGGGGAAGGGGAGTGGGTTTGGGGAGCAGGGGTAAAGAGGAACAATGACAAAATAAGGGGAAGTCTTGCAGGGACTTATGACAATAACAAGCTATGAGCTGAAGAGTCTGCATGACTCAACTCTATATCTGAGGACCAACTGATTCTTGAAATTTTGTTATGTTCTGTGAAGATTAAATGGAATCTGTAAGCCAAATTTCCTGGCTAAATAGGTGATACTCAACACCTATTTGCTTCCTTCCCCCATGACTCTCAGAAGATATAGAAAGAATGGAGTTCTCTTTCCTTTGTTTCTCTAATAATTTAATAGATGAAAATAAATAAGGGTCTCAAGAAAATGAGGGATAAGATTAGCACTCAAACATGGGTGTAGAAGTCGCCCATCAGGATCAGCCAGAGGATTTACAAAAAAAACACAGATAAGCAGGCTCCACCCCCTCACTCTCCAGAACAAAGTGGAGTTGAGTGGGGTGGGAGGCAATGGGGACGAGCGCTAAGGTCTGCAGAACAGAATCTGAAAAGCACTGGCATTGTGTCTGAGGGTCTGTCCATTGTGATCTCAGCCACTTGTGTCTTCTGCATCATTGCTTTTAAAACCTTCAACGGCTTTTGCTAAATAAAGCAGAACCAAATTGCTCAAAAAGAAATGTATTTCAAAATATATGACTAGTGTATACAGTATGGTACTCCATCTGCTCTTCCAAAATACTTGAGTTTTAGAAAATAATGTGTAGCTAGGTCTATAAATTGCTACTTCCCACAAAACAAAGTAGACTTGCTTTAGGGGGTATGGGAAAATATTTTTTTCCTTTGGTTTATCCATAGCAAGAAAGCTAATCTATAAGAGCAAGCAAACGTGCCTTCACTCATTCATTCATTTAGTCATTCAGCCAACATCTGGGCTAAAATAAAGTACTGAGGATGTACTGAGGATGGTTCAGCTAACTCTGTCGGATGTCACTAGGTGCTTCATTTGGTTAATATGGAGTAGGACAAGCATTCATTTCTATTTTATTTCCCACAGCATTTATCACCATGGATTCTCTGACTTTTCCAGCACTGCTCAGAAACAGGCTGGAACCGTGGAGTCTTAAGGCTATTACCAATAAATTCCTGAACCAATCTCCCTTACCAATGGATGAGGCTACGAGTAGCTTGAGAGAAGCAGCATTTAGTAAAACAGATAAAATGTGGGCTTTGGAGTCCGCTAACCCTGGTTTTGAAACCTGACTCTGTCACCTGCTGGCTTCGTCTCTGCCTCTTTATCTGTGAAATGGGATAATGACACCAACCTTGCTGAGTTGCTGTGAACATCAGGTAATGAATAGACAGTGCCTGGAATAGCGTTGGCCTGGAAAATACGGAAGTGAAGCTCCAGGGGGTTGCTACAAACCCAGTATCCAGTCTTCCTGTGGAAGCTCTGGCCCCTCAGTGCTCACAGAGCTCCAGTTTATACGTCTGTGCTCTGTGATACATGCTGGGCTCATGTGGAAGAGATTCTGCAATCCAAAGCTCTCATGAGAATGGAACCCTCCCTGAACCCTCTCTATTGCCAACGTGGTTGTAAGTGGAACAACCCATCTAACTCTTTTCAGCCACCTTTCCTTGGAGTCCTAGCTCCTAATATCACTAAATCTCCAGGCAGTGTCTGAAATTGATATCTCAGATTCTGCGGAGCATTTGCAACTAAAATGTGTCACTACTGGAAACCCTCCATGGTGTCAAAATCCTCCTGTTCCCATTTGATATTAACAGTGACATGCTCAAGATGCTTGATTCTTCCCTTTGGGCATACTAGCCCTGACTAATGTCTAATAGCTTTCTCTCCCAAGGGCCAGCCGAAGACCTCATCTTCTAGCCTGGCCTGCAAGACCCAGATCCCACCCCTCCTGTCCTGGGTAATATGTCCCTTGGCCAAGCCATTCAAGAGCCAACATATAGGGTTCTGAACCTACTCAAAAAATATTTGTTGAATACAAGTCAGTGAGTCCATGAAAACAAAGTGATGGAGTGAATGAAATGTGTCACTCTTTGTTTCTGAATGAGTTTTGGATTGATTGGGTGGTTGGACTGTTGCCAGTACAGGCAACCATCACCTGGCATTGCCTCTGGAGAGAGACACTGACCTCGTATAGCTCTGAAGGGCTCATGTTTTCCCATTCAGCTGATGTGTGGAGATTCAAACAACTGCCACAATGTCCAAAACGATATGGTTCTTTAAAATCTAACCATAACGTGGTGCTTGCTTTCTATCCTGAAATACAATCTCACCCAGCACATTAACTCACATATCCACATAATGAAATTCAGGCATATATATATGCACATCTTTTAATGAATATCAATAGACTACTATGGTTTTATGCATAAAAGGTTTTTTTTAAAAAAATCTGGCATAAAACATATCCATACTAAATCTCTCTCCAAAATGGTAACTTAAGAACAAAATTTTCCATGTTGTTTTCTGCCATTTTACTTTTGCTGTTAGAGTGACCATCTTGCCCCTTTTGAAATGTCATGTCTTTGACTCCCCAACTAGTCACTCCAGTCTCTGTACACCCAAAGCTCTTTCTATAGGCCTTTATGAGCACATTTCAATGTCTATGCTCTTGAGAAGCAGTGGAGCCTCACCGGTGGTTGAGAGCTGACCCACTGGGTCAGACCTTCTGTCTTTAGAACTTAGCTCTGCCACTTACTAGCTATGTGGCCCTTGTCAAGTTACTTAACCTTTCTCAGCCTCAGTTACTTCAACTATAAAATGGAAATAATAGTACCCTACCCTGTATTGTTAATAATAATAATATAATAATATAAATATGTAAGTATTAAATATAATTTAAAAATTTAAAAATATATAATTATATAACTATTATTAACTATTATTATTATTATTATTACTACTAGTACTCTCTTCCTATCTAGTCTGTGACCTCCTCAACAGCTAGATGAGGGTCTCTTTTTTATTCAATAACTATCAATTGAGTTCTCCAGAACCCCTTATTTTCAATACAGAAAATTTTCCAAAATGTTCTTCAATGAAAAAGGGTCCAGATAGGAGTCTATCTTAGTCTGTTTGAGCTGCTGTAACAAAATACCATGGACTGGGTAGCATACAAACACCAACAGAAATTTATTTCTCCCAGTTCAGGAGGCTGAAAGTCCAAGATCGGGGTGTTAGCATGGTTGGGTGAAGGCCCTCCTTCTGGGTCAGAGCTGGCATCATCTTTTCACTGTGTCCTCAGGTGATAGATAGACAGGGTTAGAGATCTCTGTGGGTTCTCTTTTATAAGAACACTAATCCCATTCATGAGGGCAAAGCATCCCAAGTTCCCACCTCTTAATACCATCAACTATAGGGGTTAGGGCTTCAACAAATTATTTGGGGAGGGGGTAGAAGCATTCAGACCATAGTAGATTCATTACAAAACCCCCCATATATATGGCAGTCATTTATCTTTCAGGATTGCATATCTCCTGAGAAAATCCTCTGAATAAGGACCACATCTGTCTCTAGGGCATTTTTGGGGCTTTAGCCTACTTGACACTGTCCGGATCTCCTTCCCTTTCTTGTAGAACTTTCCCCATTCTCCATCAAGCACTTGCAATTCTATATATTTGTTCCTTGATAATTTTTTTTCTGTTCCCTTATGGGAATGAGACAAATTTCAGGGAAACAAAGTATGATATCTATTTACAGTAAAACAGGTAAGAGTTCCGATAATAATATATAGGTGATCAGGTGTCCAATTGTACAACTGAAGCAAATTAACTTTTGTAAAAGAGAGGAGGCTAAGCTGAGTGATGCTATTCTTGAAAGCAAATCTACAGATTCATTGGCTGTTTTATTATGAATACATTTTCTCTCAACCTGGAAATTCAGAGAAGCTCATGAACTTCTATTTATTATTTTATTTTATATCCTTAAAATTTTTTTTTACTGTTTTCCCCTTTAAAGACAGATATCACAGACTGAAGAAAAAACAACAGATAATTGAGATTCTTTTATCAGCCTCCTCCACTAAGCACTTTAAGAGACATTTTATTTATTCCTGGCTTTCGGGAAAATTTCAGCCCACAGATTATTTGTCATTTTTCTCATTTTGGTTAATTTGTCATTATAGTTAGTTTTATTCTTAGATGCTGGGATTTTTAAAATTGAAGTAAAATTGACACATAATATTCTATCAGTTTCAGGTGTACATCATAGTGATTCTATATTTTTATACATTATGAAATGATCCCCACAATGTCTCTCTTTTTTTTTAATTGAGGTAAATGGTGTATCTCGGATCTTTTCTCTCTGAAATTAAGAAATCTTCACAAAGATGATTTGGCAGAGGAAGGAAAGTGAAGGGAAACAAGGAAGACAAAGAAAATATGAAAACCTCCATCTTGCAAATGAATATGACTTCATAATTAACTCTCTTCCGTTGGGAGGTGTCAAGGGAAAATGGTGGCTGAGTTCCAGACAATAGTACGAGCTTCCGTTGTGGATGCTGCACTTGGCTGCCGGCAGGAATCAAGGTCTAAGTAGCTCCATTTCCCATTCATCTTTCATGATAGTTTTAAAAAAATGGCGAGCATCAGCTTAAAACCTCATCCTAACGACATATTTCCTATTACAACGTTCTCGCAGAGCCTCTCATACCTGCTATCTTTCTTAAGGGTGATAATGAGTAAGGATAACCACAATTAAAGTAGTTCAGGAGGATGGATGATAGGAACTGAGACTGAGAGGGGCACGCCATAGGCCTCCAAGGACCTTTAGAACTCAAAGCCCAATCCCTCCTCTGTGCGGTCTGTCTGCACCTTCCTACAAGCGTTCTCTCTTTCTCTCCAGTGGGCTTTCCCTATGATGGGAGCACATGATGATGGGAGCATGTTTTCTGGGAAGTGGAGATATTAAAGGGAATAGTTATCTCAGTGGACTGTGGGCTTCCTGGTGGTAGAACTCTTTAACTAATGAATGAGAAAAAAGAGAGATTAGTCAAACACATAGGACAGAATGTATTAACCTAACAAGTGAAATTCCTTCTGAAATTGGACTCACATCTCATAGAAAAACCCTGTATGTCAATATTATATCTTGAGGTAGGAAAGTAAAGGTAGAACGTTAACTCGATTTCAGTTTAGGGAAAACAGTTCCAAGGATGCCATGACAACTGAAAACCATATAAGGAGGGGAACCTGATTAAACACCCTTGTGGTGGCTGAATATACAGCAGCGGAGGGCCTGGTCTATGGGCATAGCATTGGCTGGGATTTCCAAAGAAGAAGAGGTTGGGTGGGTATCTTGGAATTCTCAAGGCACCTGCTAGAATTTAGAACTGAAGTTCTAAAATGAATGCATTTCAAGAAAAAAAAAAAAGAGAGAGAGAGAGAGAGAAACTCTTCCTAAGAATAGCAAATCTTAAATGACATCTATGGGACTGGGATCATGAATTAATTCATTCAGTTACATTCAGGGAGTGTGTACTCTCTACCAAGTTTTGGAAATTAGAAAAAGTCATAAATAATTCTAATGTATCATGAGAAGAACCATAAATATACCATAGTTTATTAGGCAGAGAGGTAGCACCGAAAGTAAGATGTTGGCGGTGAGTCAAGAAAGATGAGTAGCAATTTTCCAGGTAGAGAGGGGAGAGGGACATTCCAGGCATGGTATGGAATAGCCTGGCACATGGGAAAACCGAAAACAGCTGTGCTTAGCTGGAACACAGACAGTGAGGGAGCTGGCCAGAGGGGAGACTGGCAATGAAGCTTATATGGGCAAATCACAGAAACCTCATGTTCCAGGCCAAGGAGGTTGGACTCCTCCTGCAGGAACCACCAAAAGGCTCTACACAGGGAGGGACACGGGCACCAAAGTTGTGTATCAGAACAGTCGCCCTTCTAAATACTACCTATTCCAGCCAGACTCTACTTCAAATCCTAAATTTGGATCTTATTAAACATTAGGTCTTAGACTGTTGCCTAACATCCCTGGCCTTGACCTCATGGTTTAGCTCATCTTTCCTAGGACAAATGTCTCTCTTTATTCCTTGGCGGTGTGTTGAATCTGGGAGCGGGAGGCTTGCAAGTGCACGGGCTGGAGGCTGTTCACACCACCACCATCTCCCATGTAGGTGCTCTGAAACCGGAGTCCTCCTGCTGGCAGAGCCTGTCTCCCTGCTCGCATTCTGAGGCCCGCGATAACGGAAGGTGTAAAAGAAACCTTAACACTGTACAAAAAGCAGAACCACAGAGATCTCAGAACGAGTATGTCCTCCTGGCACTGCCTTAAAAAAACACACGTAAACAAAACCAAACGGAAACACTGAGTGGAAATGTGTTTTCTCCTGCTGCAGTGGCACATTTGGCCAACTTCTCCTTAAAGGACATAGAGTCGGTAAATACAATGCAAACATTTCATGACAAGAACAGGGTGCATGAAACTTACTACACGTTGCAGGAGATAGGAGTGGAATGCACTTCATCTGACGGAGGCAATCAGAGAACGGAGAGGGAAGGGTGCCTCCACGGGGCCGGGGATGGTGGGGGACAACCAGAAGGAAGAAAAATGGAAGGCAGGCACATGAGAAAGACCACTTTCTGGGCAGCAGTCTCAACTCTGGACAATTTTGCCCTCCCTCCCCCCACCCACCCCACCGCCCCAACTCCCCAGGGAACATTAGGCAATGTTTGGTCATCGCAACTGGAGATGGGGGTGTTCCTGGCCTTCAGGGATGCCGCTAAACATCTTAGGATGCACAGAACAGCCCCCACAACAGAGAATTACCCAGCCCCAGTGTCAGCAGTGCTGAGGCCTGAGAAAACCCTGAAACCTTACAAAGTTTTTGCCTGTGCCCACCCTTGGCAGCTCTACTCTACTTTCCATGGCTGCATCTGAAGACAACTGCCAGTAGATTTAAAAAAAAAAAACCACCGTAATGTCTAAAAATAAAACCATTTTTATACTTCAAGGAACAAACAGAGCGATCATTTTTTTTTTTTTTCGTGACTCTCTCAGTGCTTGAACATTTCCAAAGGCTGGGAAGAGCAATGCTGCAATCTATACATAGCTCCTGGCCCCTCAGAACCTCCCTGTGCCGCGCCTTGCCCGGCCTCTCCGGGCTGGCTACTGCAGTAAAAGAGAAGACCCTTAATTTATGAAAGGATGCTATTCCTGGCCGGTAATAGCCAGAAACTTCCAGGGAAGGCAGCCTTCCTAATGCCCAGAATCCCTTCCATCCTATCACTCAATTCCTAGCATTTGGTCCCCAGACTGCCCCTACTCATTTCAATTTTCCTGGGCCTTCATTCCAGTCCTGAAACCCCAGCAAAAAGTCTGTGCAGCTTTACCCCAACCCCTCTGACTCTGATTGCAAAGATAAGCCAGAAAATGAATGTCCTAACAAGCAATTTTTTAAAAAAGGCGAAAGGTCCGTGTGCCATTAAGAATCCGGAGTCCAGGCTGGCTATTACCTCAGACAAATCACCTCCTCATAATTTTCTTCCAACAAATGTCTATGAGGGCTGCCAGGCTACAGCAGAAATTTGTTTAATGACAGTCTCTGGATAATTAAACACTCTGAGCAATGATGATGGATGCATCTCCCCTCCAGCCCACCCCGCCACGGCCTCTTTTCTGACCGCAGACCCCGCAGCCACACAGAGGACCGAGTACAGATGAATGCCCCGGGCCAGAGGAATCAATCTGGATTTTACGCGTGCTCTGTTCCTTCCCATTTCCCTCCAAGGCCCCTTCATCTTCATTCTTCCGTCCCCAGACCCCAGAGTGGTACTGGCTTGGCTACAACGTTGGGGTAATATTTTTACCTTCTTGCCCTCCTTTTCCTGACCGTGTTATGTAAGGAAGATCCCAGCTGCCCAAGGCAAGGAGATGGAGGGAGGGAAGGACGCCGAATTCGTGACCAAGACTCCGTCCTCATTTCTTCCCTGCTATGTAGTCTCAGCAGAATTCACTGTCCTCGGGACGACGGCAGGCTGTCCCACAGGAGGGCAGGCCTAAGACCCAGGCCTGCCTCCTCATTTCATAGATGAAGAACCGGGTTTGGGCTTGGAGTGACTTGCTCAAGGTCATGCATTAGTTAGTGACTTGGGTAGGGCCTGGGTCTTACTGGAACTCCAGACTCTCTAAGGGGGATAGCCGTGCATTTTTAAGCTCAAGTGGGCAATTTTTCCTTTTGTCTTATGTGTGGTAGGGTTAGAGGCTCTTTGCATGGTCCCCCAGAGTCCCATGGGTGAAGGGACCCGCTCAAACTGAGGCTGGGATTTCAGGTCTTTGCCTTTTTTTAGCTTCGGCCTTTGCTAGGGATTGCACTTAAACCTGACATGATTAAAGCTTTCCCCCTCCCGCATCTCCCCTTACTGTGAGCAAGGAGAAGATGGAGAGGAAACCCAGCTCTCAATGCCTGAACTTACTCCCCAGGAGGCTGCATTCATGCATGCTCCCAATTCACAGAGGGGCAAGCAGGAGCCATATGATCTGCTCTGCGTGCTTTCATTTCATCCATGAATTTCTGAAGCCCAGAGGCCTGTCCTTCTAGTTCCCAAACTACTATTATGTTCAAATTCCTATTAGACTCTTACAATTGATACTTTTCTCTATATCTAATGCAATGGAATGCCCTAATGTATTGTGTTTCCTGCTTTTTAAATTAATTGTGTCCTAATTCCACACGTGCTGGTGAAAAACAGATCCCTGCATATCTTAATGTAATCTACTCATTTTCCTGGATCCACTCCTCTATTTTTTGTTGGAATATCTAGAAACACATAAAAGGTACACTGTATTTTCCACCAAACCAAAAAGGACGAGGGCTTGGAAAATGACAAACAAATGGTTGAAACGTTCTGTGCATTTTTGCTCAGCCTGTCTTTCTTCACTCTCCTTAATGCTATGGAAATTGCTGCTTCCATTTCACTTGGAGTGGGTATTTGCCTCCAATTAAAGAATCTGAGTGACTCCTGCTAGATGAGGCTGCCAAAGAGCACATCCAGGCTCTTGACACTTTTGGTAACCAAAATGCACGGGCCAGCCGACGGGAGAGACGGAGGACTGTGGGCAATGCCGTTGGGTGGACGTGGCAGCCTTGGAATGGGCTCCAAGGCTCACAACTGGGGTGGCTCTTGCATATTTTTGGTAAATCAATTTTCATTTTCCATCTCTAAGTGAGAGGAACCCACAACTAGAAAGATTTACTCAAACATTTAAAATCACCAGTTGTATCCCCTGACAGAGAGCTGAAATTTGGGAGTCTTAGAGTGATTTCTGAGCTCGGAGAGGGAAGCAGTGTGGTGTGTGGGGGCATGCATGGAAGCCGGTATCAGGCAGAGCTAGATCCGAATCCTAAGCTGACCGTTTTAGTTGTGTGACTTTCGGCAAGCTGAGTCCACCCTTTCTTAGATGTATCATCAAGGTACAATTTTGCACATTTCTTTTTGCGTGTGGCTTGAGTAAAGAATAGATGCCTCTTCTTGCTCCCAGCACCAGAACACCCAAATGCAGCCCCAGATACAGGGCAATCAGTATCTTGTTAATGAATGAAGCCCGTGCTGACGAGTGCCCCATCATTCCTCAGCATAGCAAGGTGATCAGCTTCTCTCCTTTATCTGCTGTCTGCTACATGTCACTACTGACCAGGATGACACAAAGCCTGAGGCTGGCGTGGCAGCCCATGCATATAACGTAGCCCAGAATTGAGAATTCCCCACTGTGGTACCACATCCAGTCTTACTTTTGGGAGACAGTCCCAAACTGTCTTATTTTTTGTAAAACACATGGCCCTTCTTCCCATATCATTAGTATGACTCTACTCATCAAACTTGAAGGAACTAGATCACAGTGGAGTATGAATGACTGACAGAGGCCCATGGGCAATTTACATATTTAAAGAAATTGATTACTTTTAAAGACTGTCATTTCAATAGGCTCAAGGGAGAGAGGTTTTGGGGTTCAAATCGCAGGAAGTAGGTGACTGGTCTCTCAACTCTTCTGGGAAGCCGGACTTGAATTTAACCTAAATACGGCAGGCCAATCAACCTCTGATTATTAGGAAACCCGAGCTTCATCTCTTTGTGCTCCATCACTTCCTTTGGCTGTTGGTAAATCTCTGAAAAGCTCAAAAGGCAAATCAGGAAAAAGAAGATTCTGAAGTTCATTTTTTTTCCCACTTATTAACCAAGAAGATAAGCTCCTTTAGGTTCAGGTGAGGCTTCAAGATGAAATCCAGGATTCATAAACATGTCTTCCCTCGGCCCCAGAAAACAGAAATCTGGTTGTCTTTTGTCACCTGCACTTTCTATCCAAGAATAGGATGATTTTTTTTTATTCTTATGTTAATCCCCATACATTACATCATTAATTTTAGATGAAGTGTTCCATGATTCATTGTTTGTGCATATCACCCAGTGCTCCATGCAGAATGTGCCCTCCTCAATACCCACCACCAGGCTAACCCATCCTCCCACCCCCTCCCCTCTAGAACCCTCAGTTTGTTTTTCAGAGTCCATCGTCTCTCATGGTTCGTCTCTCCCTCTGATTCCCCCCGCTTCAAGAATAGGATGATTTTAAGGCATTCTGAATCTCCTCCTAGCTGCTACCCTGCAGAATCCAGGGCTTTGACAGTAATGCCTACTCTTCCCCATCCAATCAATAGGACTTTAAGCAAATCATTTAGTGTAACCAGTCAAAAAGAACCATCTGTAAATCAGGTGCAGAAGGCAATTAAAACAGCATCAGCGGCATACAAACAGCATTTTATATTTGAAAAGTTGAGTCTCTGATAAGAACGGCGTATTTTGCCATCTTTTTTTAACCCCCCTCCAGGAAGCACTGACAAGAAAAGTAGCAGGAGCCAAAACACCCTGCAACAAAAAGATAATGTCGACATCTATTTCAGACCTTGCTTGGATCCCACTGCCTAATTAATAACACTCGCCTCTAAAGAGTTGGCCAGCCATCCTCCCAACCCCATTCCCAGTCTTGACTGTAAATATTAACTATGGTCTATAAAGCGGTCAGTCATCCCCCCCTCCGTGGGGCTGTTTGGAGAGGCCCCAGGAATGAGACAACCCCTGCAGAGCAAGGAGGCTTTTTCTACTAGACTGAATGTGAAAGAGCTTTTCTGAATGGCAAGAATGTACCTAAGTGTACATTCTGTACGTCTGATACAAACAGAGCTGCAGAGTGAGTGTGTGTGCTTTTGCACATGCAAGGTCATGGACAATGGGCTAGAAGGACAACAGTGACGGAGAACAAGGCAGCATAGCCACATTCCTGGAGGGTTTTGTCTGGCCAGCCACGGAGCTAAGTGCTGTACCTGTCTTAGTAGTAGAGATGTCACTGTCTCCACATTACCAAGAAAGGGCAATTCAGAGACGGTCAGAACTTTACTCAAGGTCACACAGCTAGTAAGTATCAGACTGGGAACTGAACAGAACCTCCAGGGGACAGCAAAGCACATACTCCTTACTGCTGCCTTTGAGGAATTACCTCGGTCTGGGCAGCTACAGGCTGCGATTTGGACTCCTGCCAGGCTCACTTCCCGATGTCCAGAGGCAGGCCATACTGCTGAGCCTTGCCTTCCCTCCTGTGTGGAAGAATCAGTAGGTACTTCATATGCTCTTAATTTCCTAGGTTTCCCTCTTCTGTTGGGCCTCCTGCCTCCCATATCTGGTTTTCTGAAGGAAGGTGAATACATATCAAGGTACTAGTTAGAAAATTTCTCACTCTAGGTTGGAATTAAAATTGTCATATAACTATTTCTTAATGGGCAAATATACCCTGACCCTCAGGATCACCCTCCAAACCTTTATTAAGCACCCTTAAAGTCCTCCAGCTTGCTATTCAACATGGCCCAGCTCTGAATGGTTGGCACTCAGTAAATACTTGTTGAATAAATGAACAATGAATGGATCAATTAGCTGTTAGATTTAAAAGTGGGTAGGTCTTAAAATCACTGTAGAAGAACAATATAAAAGTAGCTGGCAGGGTGTACTAAAATATTAAATATTAAAGTCTACGATAGCCAAATCCATTGTTTTGGCTTCCAAATGCACTTGAAAAACATTGCTTCCAGGGTGAGTCCCCTGCATGTGGGCCAAAGCTTGTCTGGTCAATGAGTTACTCCCAAAGTGTAAGTAAGGAGGTTCATCAGCTTTGCACACCCCTTTGGGAGCAATTGAGAAAATGAATAGATCCAAGTGGCCTAACGAAATAATGCAACTCCAAAAGGGCCTAAATTATGTTTGGGGATTATGTTGCTCATTAAGTAGCATCCCTGCTGTGAGGAGAACTGGTCAACCCAATGCAAAGAGAGGTGAGAAACACATCCAGTCAGTGAGCGGCCATGAACTCTCTCACTATATTACTACTGAACTGACCATCCTGTTGCATAAGATCCCCCAGCCCTCAGGCCAGCTGCCATTGACCAGGGAGTAGCCATGGCCCCGGATGTGTCTAAAAATGCTAAGTGGGCTATTTGGGGCCCGAGGAAGTCTTGTTAATATCAATAGCAGGCCAATGTTAGGAAGTTCAAAAGCTGTATTTTGCTTCCAAATTACAGATTCAATAAATTTTATTCCACAGGCATATATTGTAATATTTTAAAAGGTGCTTTTTTAAGATAGAGTTTAAAGCCTACCTGTGTGCAATTCTCCCAAGTTAAAGCTAAAATTTCCTAACCTTTGAAGGTTCGTTTCTCTTATGCTGTCATTAAAATTACTTATGCCTTTCATTTGCTGAGTTGTATTTAGTGGGAAATCTCCCAAGCCACACACTGCTCCGTTACTCACTCTTGTGTTCTGGGGCATTGCTCCTTATAAGAGTAAGCCATAATTGAAATACCCCCTAAAATAGGATAAAATCATCTTCTACAGGGCATGCTAAGGTACCTAATTTAAGTAAACTTGGCTCTATTTTCTGCTCTCACTGAGAGAGTCTATCATTCCAACCATGTCATATTTGCAATTTCAGCTGTTTCCCAATCAGGCAAGTGTTAAAAAAAAAAAAGCCACAGAGTATTCTCTAGAGTGGTAAAGGTTTCCTTCCTCTACTGTATAATGAGGGTATGCAGACAAATTCAGTGACTTTTCAGACAGAATTCTTACTTGAGAGGTGAGATTATGGGTACTTTTAGTTTCTTTCTCTCCATCTCCATCCTTATCATGTTATTAGTCCATTGAAAAAGGTCAGAATGGAAATGAGTTTCTGGCTTTCCTATTGCCTTGATCCATTAGCATCAATTTTATAGTTGATACACTGAGTCTTAAATAATGCAAAATTTGAATAAGATGGAAATTTTGGCCATGATCACTACTGACTGCCAACTTATAGTAAGAAAAGTGGGTGCAAATTTGGAGAGAGAAGTGTTTCCTTTAGAACATGTAAGGTGGCTTTCTGGGATCCATATAAGAGGGTCAATCTCCTAGGACCAGGACTGGCTGCCTGAGTTGTCATGAGTGCTCTTGGGAAAGGGGCCTGTCATGTATGAATTTGTGGCCTTAAGTAAAACTCATTTATCTTCTCCGGGCCTCAGTTTCATAATCTCCCCAATCACAACACTACCATAGACTCTACAGAGTTGTAGGATTATATTGCAAACACACGGACAGCACCCAACACATAGTAGGTCCTCAATACATGTAACTGAAACACAAATTGAAAACACAAGCTATGTGACCTTGGGCACACACACAATTACCTTCATGAAAAGGAGAATAGCATTACGTATCTCACAGAATTCTTTTAAGGACCATCTGTAGGTATCAAATAGTAATTGAGCAAATTTTATGTGCCAGGGACTTCTGTGTATATATGTGTCTCTCTTTAAAGATGTGAGCGACCATCAGAAAGCTCTGTCAATACAATGTATTGTTTCAGGTAACCAGATATTATACGGAAGAAATTGCACGGGCTCAGGTGGCAAACATGCACTGAAATATAAGATGACCTGCTCTTTAGAAGGTAAATCTCATTCATTGATTCGTTAAACATTTATCATGCATGTGTTAGGAGGCAGGCAAGGCACTATTAGACACAGTTTAATAAAACGTGGCCCCTGTCAATGCATGAGAGAGAATTTCCACACAGTTCTTGGCTCAGTATCTTTAGCTAGAAGTATTAGTTTCCTTCTTTTCTTCCCTCCAGGAGATCTCTGATTAACTGGGAGACAAGTGAAAATCAATTCAAGGATTGGGTGGTAAATGCTAACAGAGAGCAATATGCCTGACGCCCTCCTGTCACTCCCAGATTCATGGACAGAGGTGAAAAAAGCGTGATGGGACTACTTTCTAATGGAATCTTGAAATGCAGGATAAACAATGCTTTTAATTCAGACCCCATGAATTGAAAGACTTCGTAATTTGGAGAAGGGTGGCCCGTGCTTACTCTTGTAGGGGCACAGGGTGGGAGGCTAGAGTGCTAAGGAAATACTAAGTGAGACACAGCTGGAAGGTTCTACGGGTATATATTTTTGTTGACCGGGGAGAAAGAACGGGCTGAGAAGATCCAGAGAGCAGAGATAGAGCACAAGGACAAGAGCTGATTTTGTTCTTTTTTCTAGGCCTCAAACACCCAACAAGCTCTTGGATGTTTCCAAGATAAAGGTTCCCTATAACTCTTCAGCCTGCTGAGTAACTCAACAACATTCTCCTGTGTGCTCCATTCACCTTGGAGTGCCCCACATCATGCTTGGTGCCAGCACAGAAAAGGCTCTGTAAATATTTGTTGACTTGGCAGATGAATGGGAAATGCCTGTGTGACGCCTCAGGGTTCCTCCTGCAGGCGACAGAGACAGTGGTGCTCCAGCCAGGGCTCAGGAATTTTGTTTGGATTGGCCTTGAAAGGACAAGAAGAATCAGTCTTGCTCTTTATAGCAACCCAGAGAGGCTCACCGAGGTAACCCCTGCCTCAAAGCAGCTCAGAGCATAAGGGGCTGGAAAGGACCTTTTATGCCTCTCACAGGCTGAAGGCTGGGAGCGACTGTAGTCCACGCTTGCTTAGAAGGGACTAGTCACAGTGTCACAGACTCTGTGTAGCTAAAACTTTACAGGAACAGGGTGCAACTGTGGCATTTTCTTTTCTTTTCTTTTTTTTTTTTTTTAAGATTTTATTTATTTATTTGAGACAGAGAGAATGAGAAACAGAGAGCACGAGAGGGAGGAGGGTCAGAGGGAGAAGCAGACTCCCTGCCGAGCAGGGAGCCCGATGCGGGACTCGATCCAGGGACTCCAGGATCATGACCTGAGCCGAAGGCAGTCGCTTAACCAACTGAGCCACCCAGGCACCCACAACTGTGGCATTTTCAAGGACACCAATCTGTCTGGTCCAGGGCACCCCAGATAGGAATGACTAGTCACTTTTTTCTAGGAAGACCAGGCAGTTTCTAGTTGAAGAACTGGGACGCTAACTCTATGCTTTTCTCTTGGAACATGGGTTCTCACCAACCCTCCAACGTGAGAAATTAGTGGTGAAATCATAGTCTTATGAGCAACAGTGACCCAAGCTTGTCTATCCACACACACTTTAAAAAGCTTTCAGTGAAATATTTCTTGGGCTTGGGTGAGCTACAGTGAGAGGCATGTGACCAACACAAGTCCTTGGGAGGAGAGAGATCCAGAACCAGGGCAAGAGGATAAGGGCAAAGCTCTTCTGCATGCAAGGGCTGGATCTCTGTGGGAAGAAGGGCAATTCCATGACACTCTTCCAGGCACATGAACTTGGGGAGGTTTGGGGTCTCCAACTGCTAGGCAGGGAGGGCAGGGAGCTGCAGGGCAGAATGCAGGGGCAGCTGAGGGTCCCAGCTAGACAAGCAGTGATCTTGTGCTTCCAGGTCTGTGATTTCTACACTGTGTTCAAAAGACATGAGGGATTCCATCTCAGAAGACCAAAGGCCAAGAGTTCAAGTTGTCCCCTCCCATTGGAGTAAGAACGGCTCTGCTTTTATCTCTATTATTAACTGAGCTTCCCCTCGGCCTTTTTTTTTTTGAAAGAAGGGTTTTGGCTGTGGAAATGTTTGAAATATGCTGATCTAGTTCTCCTGGCTGGATCCCAGGGGCTCTGAGCGGGTAGGGGGCTGGAGAGAGCCCTGTGGGACTGAAGCCAAGGGGGCGGGGTTGAGGGCGGGTCTCACTCCTAGGGGAAATACATAGCACCAGGAAGCAGGAGTAAGGTCTTAAAGAGATTAGGCCAGCCCAGCAAGGGACAAACACTGTGGAGAACTGGGCTAGTCACATTTCTGGCATTTTGCAAATCAGGCTTATTATGTGCAAATTTAATACAGTCTGTCTCCCAACCTACACGGTAGGACCGAGGCTGCTGAAGTACTTTTCCAATTAGCTCAGGAGCCAGAGTGGTCTGAGAGGACATCTGCCTTTGCATTAGAAATTGCAGGCAGGGGAGGGCACAGGCTTAACAGTATTCACAGGATGTCCATCACTGCACACACCTGGGAAACCAAACCTGGAGGGGGAAGAGAAGCTTGGGACATGGGTAGGGAAGGCTGCGAGCTGTTTCCTTTTGGGCAGCACACAAATTAATGACATTGGGATTGTTTCTGCTTTGGATACAACTAATTGAAATGATTGAAATGGAAATGAACATGTGCTTTTGATGATTAGGAGATGAAAAAGAAACAATTACCATGAAGGTTAATAATGGGCAAAATCATTTTTTTTCTCCTCAACGATACAGATGCTCACGAGAGGAAATGTCCTTGAAAAACTTCTTAATTTTGCAATCCTCCACTGGAGACCCTAGAAAAAACTTCACATACTTAAGGGCCAGATAAATTCTAAAGAAAACTCACAGAAGTAGTTCAAGTAAGGGGATAGAGCCAAAAACCCAGGTTGTCCCCAAGGTCTGAGTGTGAGGAAACTCTTCCCCCATTTCTCGTCACCGGAGTGAGATGCCAGGCATGCGAGAAAGTTTCTGTTCTTCCATCTTGGAGTTTCCTGTTCCTGCTCAACCATAGTCAACACCACCACTGCAAGCTTCTCCTGAGAACTTATTGAGGTATTGCTCTATCTCTTCTAAAAAAGTACCTAACTAGCCTAACTGCAAAGTTCGGGGAGTCCATTTTCTCTCCTGATATCCTTACTCAGGGAGCCAGCCTACCTGATATCTTGATCATAGTGCATTAAGGCACAAAGTGTGGCTAACAGTTCAGTGGCCCTACTGAGGCCGTCTACGAGGTGGAAATCCATCCCCCCAGCACAAGCACTCCCAGAATTCTCTCTTGACACTCAACACCTCAACAACATTTTTCACTCACAGAAACACTCCACATTATGAGGCTCTTGGTGCTCGTATTAGAAAGTACACGGTCAAGGGTGTGGAACAAAGTTTCTAAGAAGTGGAGCCTAAGGAACTACTCCAAAAATCATAGGAAGTGCTTCATCACTCCAATAAGAGAATGGGTGATAGCATGCTAGATGAGAAAGGCAGAGGCATTTGGTGCTGAATGTCTGCCTAACCCTCACCAGCTGTGTGATTCTGGAAAGAAGGGATTAACTTCCCTAAATTTGAGAGATTTCATCTGTACACAGGGCCTGCTGAGGTGGGCGGTTGTTGGTGGCTTACCTAATGGTTGCCTTCCTTCTTCCTCCTACTTTTTATTCATGTGTCTGTCTATTCTCTGGGCAGTCCTTGAGCCTGAGTAAATCCTAATCCCACTTCCAGACGCAGATCTGATTGGTCTGAGTATAACCCGTCCTTTTCAGAACAGGGTGTGTGCTCAAATTCAAGGCAAGGAGATAAGCAGAAGGTTGAATGGGTGCTTCTAGGGATGTTCTTGCTTCCTCTGAGGTCATGTCCTAATGTGACCCCTCTCTCCTTCACTGGCCATTGTGGTGTGCTATGTCCATCACTAAAGCTGCCACACAGAGGAGGGCAGAGCCCCAGGAATCGCAGAAAAATGAAGCCCCTGGATTAAGCCAGCCCTGAAGTCCATATCATTTCTACCTTCTAGTTATATGAGCCAATTTTCTTGTTAAAGATGATTAAAAATTTAAGTTTTCCATTACTTGCAAATTAAAGTATATAAAGTAATACAGATATATAGTAGATTTTGGGGGGAGATAAATAAAAAAATAAGAGATGTGTGAACAATCAACTAGATAGTTCTAGTTGAGCATAGAACTAAGTACAGACTAAGCACTCAAAACATGATAGCTCCTTTCACTGGAGTATCATTTCTGGCAACACTGCCTCATCTCAATTTAAGGGATTCTCCCAGAGGATCTATTTCAGTTTTGTTTAAGCACAGGGACATCTCTGGCATTACAAATGTTGAGAGCCTTTGTTTTACTCACTGGCAGTTTCTAGAAATTGAGGGTGCTGGGGGCAGTAAGAGCTATATCCAGAGGACCCTTAATGCTAGTTATGACTTGAATTGTATCCCCCTCCAAAAATATGTCAAAGTCCTAAAGTCAGTACCTCAGCATGTGACCCTACTTGGACATGGGGTTACTGCCAATGTAATGAGTTAAGATGAGGTCATACTGCAGTAGGGTGGGCTCCTAACCCAAAATAACCGGTTTTCTAATGAGGAGACGGCAGTGCAAAGACACAGACACACAAGGAGAAAGAAGGTCATGTGATGACAAAGGCAGAGATTGGTGTTACACAGCTGCAAGTGAGGAACAGCAAGAACTACCAACAAACCACTAAGAGGAAAGGAAGGTTTCAGAAGGAGCATGGCCCTGTTGACACCTTATTTGGACTTCTAGGCTTCAGAATTGTGAGATAATAAATTTCTGCTGTCTTAAGCCACCTGGTTTGTGGTACTTTGTTATGGCAGCTCAAGGAAATAAAGAAAGTGCCTATTCAGAAATACTAAGAAATCAGATGGAAACCAGACATTGTAAATCACCTATCTTTTTAAAAGACTTACAAATGTTATCAGGTGTCCTCTACCTATGATCGTTTAGGCCAGGCAGCTGAATATTTAACATATTCTTTCTAAAAGCATCCTAATATCCCTTTATAAAGGTATGACCATTCTCCCAATCTTTTTTTTTAAACAAAATTAAATGAAGTAGCCAGATGTATAAAATAGATAAAAGTACAGCTCCTACAGTTTAAGGAACTGGGGTGATGCAGACTGGCTGCCAACTCTCTCTTATGACCCCAGCTTACCCCCGAGGAACCACGTTCCACAGCACTTGGCTGAGAAACACTGTTGTAGGGAATGCAAATTATGGGTGCTTACCACCACATTTGGAAGTACAGTAGGAGTTCTCTTGAATGATGGCCACACAGCTGACTTGCCAAATTAAGAAATGTTCTCCATCCTTTCTGTAAAATATAGCGACTGATTCCCAAACTGACTCTATGAGCTGTGCCCCTGGTGTTTCTGCTTCCGCCACTTGAGATGTGAGATTTTGGAGTCTGTTTTCAAACCTGTTTCTGCCAGTTTTTCTTGTTAGTGTAATTACGTAATTTGGTTGCAGATTATATACACTGATGAAATGTAAGCGTGAAAAGAAAATGCTCTAAGTTGCATGCTTTGGAACACTGGAGAAAATAAAGTTGTTAAAACAAAATAAAAACTGCTGGCAAACCAGGTGTGGGTGGGTCAACCACAAAAGACTGGAAGATTCTGTACTTAGATGGTTTCCTAAGTGCCTTCAAGATCTCATTCCATTTTAAGTAAACTAGAACTGAAAATTGCAGATGGTGACTTTTAGGTATGGTTTATTGGCCATTAAAAACTCCAATCAGCGGGGCGCCTGGGTGGCTCAGTGGGTTAAGTGACTGCCTTCGGCTCAGGTCATGATCCTGGAGTCCCGGGATCGAGTCCCACATCGGGCTCCCTGCTCAGCGGGGAGTCTGCTTCTGCCTCTGACCCTCCCCCCTCTAATGTGCTCTCTCTCTCTCATTCTCTCTGTCTCAAATAAATAAATAAAACAAAACAAAACAAAAACAAAAACAAAAAAACTCCAATCAGCAAATCTAAGGAATGCTTTGGTCTTACATGGAAAAAATTGGGGAGTGAACATGTTAAAATATTGAAGGTACGCAAATATCATGTTAGGATTAACCATAATCATTTTCATGTTTGTTTGTTTTTTTTTTAAATTAACTAATTAGCTGCCAGATCCACCTGCACGGGGTGAGAGGGCCTTTACTGCAGTTGCTTCATTTTGGATGCTACATTTTTGGATAGGCAAATGCTGCTTTTTTACCTTAGTCATCAATGGCCACCTAGAATGTAAGCTCCATGAGGGAGGGAATGCTTGTTCAGTAATGTTCATTTTTAAAAAATTCTGTTGGTTCAAAAAATAATAGATATTGCCAATTTTTAAAAAAAGAACATGTGTTTACCTGTATAATTTTTTTTTAAAGATTTATTTATCCACTTTAGACAGTGAGAGAGAAAGATTGCATGAGTGGGAGGGGCAGAGGGAGAGGGAGAGATAATCCCAAGCAGACTCCGTGCTGAGCATGGAGCCAGATGTGAGGCTCAATCCCACGACCCTGAGATCATGACCTGAGCTGAAATCAAGAGTTGGAGGCCCAACCGACTGTGCCACTGAGGTGCTCCTACCTGTATAATTTTTTAAAGCTACTTTAAAAAATGCAAATTGACCTATAAATCACCTCTTTGCGGGTATAATTGTACATTGGGCATGAGTCTCAGAAAGGACTTTGTTGACTTCCTGGCTATATCATATCTAGGTCAAAGACTCAGTCCCTTACCAGAGACAGAGAACTGATACCTGGTCTATAACCTGACCCAGTCAGGTGTGTGGGGATTAGGGGAAGCACCCTTAGAATGACTCTACCTGCTATCTCTGAATGTTTCACCTTCTGCAAGTAAAAGTCTACAGAGCATAAATCCCACTCCAACTTAGATTTCTGTTTTGATTTCATTAACTTAAGAAGAATTGCGTTTTCTGAACTTTCTCAGATATGAAGTAGTAAATAAAACATATCAGTGATACTGGGATAGTTCTTGACTGTTCCATATGCATACAAGGGTCCCTAATCCCATTCAGATTCCAGATAAACCATTTCCCCGGGGAGCTGCACTCACTCTGAGAAAGCCAGACCAAGAAAGAGAGAACAGGAAGTGTGACAGCCCAACCTGCTGAGGACGAGCTGAGGAGACTAGGAGCCAGAGGGGCCAAGTGGCTTGCCCATGGCATGCATGGAGTGGCATCTGATCTAGAGTGAGAACTCAATCTCCTGTCTTTTCCCCCCATACTGTATGGCTCTAGCAAAAGCAAACAGGCAGAAGAATCAAAATGAGTGTGAATGAGTTCACAGTGCCACCCTATCCCTACATGGGTCATGTGCCCAGTAAATAGTGGTTAGTTTGACATCCTGACTCCACAGGTGGCAATAGGCTGGGAGTCATTGGGTGTGGAAATTATCAAGACTTTGTAAATGAGAAGAATCTGGAGTGGCATATGCTGTTGGCATCTTCCTAACCCCATTAGCAGCTGGGCAAGTGGAGAGCAAATAGACAACCATTTCCCAGTTCTGAGGCCATTCTCTCTGGAGGGATTTTCTAAAGGAGAACACTGCCTAAATTGGCAATTAACCCAAACTTAACAAGGGCTTACAGTCACAGCAGGGCAAATCTGGTGAAAGCAACCTCAGACAGAGCAGGCCAAGGGGAACCTTCCACACTCAAACTGTAGGAGAAAAAGCAATTGGCTGGTGGCCTACAAGTCTTTAATTTCTGTATGTGATTATCTCTACACTGGAGTTTAAGGATAATGGGGAACCACAAAGGCTGCTTTTTTGGACTGTGAGTATTTGTCTATTCTTTTGCCCCAGAGAGGATGATGCTTAATGATCTGCAGCACAGGTTTGGGCAAGAGACACCCATAGTTTGGATACTGGTTCTGATACTGGGCAAGTTATTTATAATTTCTTAAAGCCTCAGTTTTTTATTTATAGACTTAGGGAAAAAAGTATCTACCTCAGAGTTTTGTTGTGATTATTAAATGAAATAATCAATGCAAAGTGCTTAGCACATAGTAGATGTTCAATAAATATTAGCTAACAACAATCATAAAAGTAAATAAATAATCTTAGGGAAATACAAGAAACTCTCTCATTGAGTCAATCATCTGAGTGTCTAGCACGTGCAAACTCTCTGCTAGACATTGTGAAGCTCTAAGAAGTACTCCACAAGAGGAGTTTCTTCATCAGCAGGGGAGGTAATCCATGTACATGATTAGCTCTTGTGTGAGGTGGAAAATTATAAATGCACAGGAGAGGCACAGGTAAAGCATGGTAAGAGGTTGAGAAGAAAGGACAACTTCTAGCCAGGGAATTTAGGGGAGCTTCATGAAGGAGGTGGCATTGGCCCTCAGCTATGTGTTTTTTGTTTTTGTTTTTAAAGGTTTTATTTATTTATTTGAGAGAAAGAGAGAATGAGCACAAAAGTGGGGGGAGGGGCAGAGGCAGAGGGAGAAGCAGACTACCCCAATGAGCAGGGAGCCCGATGCAGGGCTCAATCCCAGGACCCTAGGATCATAACCTGAGCCAAAGGCAGACGCTTAACTGACTGAGCCACCTAGGGACCCCTCAGCTATGTGTTTTATGAAATATCCCTAACCAATATAAACTAAATTCCAAGTTATTTTCTAATTATACAGTACATTCTTGGGATAAATTCCATTACTCTTATTTATATTGGCTCTAGAAAAAATAAATTGATTTCTGAAATATCAGCTAAACAGAGACAATCTAGGAAAAAAGCCTATTGCTCCAATCACTTTCACTTCCTATGTGGTATACTCAGAAGTCATGTATTTGTACTTTATACAGTATTTGGTATTTGGCAAAATACCATGATACCATGCCTTTCTACTACCACAGGTGTAAAGAGTTGAGAGTAGTTCCTTTAGAATTCCTTGGCTCTGCATTTTTCATTCAAAGCATGTTCTGGGTAACACTAGTTCCATGACATGCTGGGTAGGGTAGGGGAAAGAAAGGAAGTATGAGAAAAAGGAAAGAATTCTGTGATATAAAGTTCTGAGAAACTTCATTTCTTCTATCTCCCTCCTGGAGGTTCACTATACATATTAGCATATGTAAGTTAAATCTGTCTAACTTATTAAACCTAGGATATCACAAACCTATTTGGGCATGTAAGACTTTTGTATCCTCTGGCACAACACCTACTAATTTCCAGTTCAACTTGGAAATTGAGGAATTGGCATGGCATGTCCAAAGGGCCATTACAATATCATGCCAAATCTAAACCCACTCAGGCAATCTGGAAACCTAGGAAAAAAGTTCTGTGGCTTCCAGTCTTGTGATTACTCCTGGGTAGATGATCAAACATGGACTTTCAAAGGATTTAACTCATCTTCTCCATTTCGGAGGCACTGCCCTCAATCTATAAAACACCCTGACCTGGACTTTTACAACATCCTGTGAGGTGGGCCTTACTCCTCTCCTTTTCACAGATGAGCAAATTAAAGCTCAGGGAGATTAACCAATGTCTCTAAGACTGCACCACTGGGAGGTGGCAGGACTTCATCTCTGTTTCCTAAGCCTCCCTGTTTATTCCACCCCATTTGCCTTAGCTTCACAATAGTGCTAGGAAGCTAGCATCACCTTAGTCTAGCGCTGGGCAATTCCAGGGAACAAATGTTTTTTGGGGCAGAGGTAAACAGTAATCTGTAATTCACATAAAGCCAATGGATTATACAGTCATCATCTCATCAACAGACATTTAGAGAGAGAGATTTTTAAGGTAAGATAGCTCCAAGCACTCCCTGTTAGGCCAGATCTCCACACACTGGTTCACAAACTGGGGGACACTGAACAAAGACTAGCAGAGGTCACTGAGCTGTACCCAACCCCGACTCACTAAGTAGCCCCCTCCTCAGCTGCATCTAGAATATCTTCCATCTTCTACCAGGAAGTGCAGCTGCATGTTACTTCTAAGACCCCTCAGCTATATCTGGAAGAAACAAAATGATTTTGCCAAAGCATCAGTCAACAACCCTTGAAATAGAAACATGAAGTGATTACAAGTGACAGTCCTCAAATTGTGCTCAGGCTCAAAAGTGGTTCTTTCTTCCTCTCAGGAGACAGGCTGGCGTTGCCGTCATCTAAGGAAGCTTAGGTTGTGTGATGGGGATTTCTGGAGAGATATGGAGAGGGCATTTTCTTTGCTGCAGACAACAGATTGTCTTAGTTACACGAAAGCCACAGATTTACACCATGAAGAAGTAAATCTGGATAAATGGCATGATTTATTCCTCTTAAAGGAAGTGCTTACTTTGATGGTGGGTTCACTGTGTTTTAGCCTGAAGGAATTATAACATGAAAGCATACATAGCATTGCATGCTAATTGGGAGGTTTACTGCCCCGGCCAGGATATTTTTTAGGCTCTGTGAAAAATTCTACACATATGATGAACACTTGCTGAGAAAAGGTACACACAATACAGGAAGCCTAAGAGTTATACTGACTGATACTAACTGATAAGATGCTCCCAGGAAGGAGGGGAGAAGATACCCTAGGAGGCAGAAGGAAAAAAGGTGGTTGCGACAACCTGCCACTGAGAAATCCCAGAGTGCTTTTGCAGTGATAAATCATCATGACCAACCACCTTCAGATCACAGTTGCAGAAAGTTGGCATCCTGGGACAGTGCACTGTGGACTGCAGCTACCTGTGGAGCCTAGATTCCCATCTCAGAGGGGCTCCCTATGAGTGCTATTCCCTAATTTTCTTTGAGCTCCAGTTTCTTCATCTGTACAGTGGGGACACCACTGACCACCTGGTTCGAGGACAATGAATTGGCCAATGGGAATGAAACACACTCAAGTCCCCCCATCGTGCCCATTCTTGGTCATTTATTTTTTCTTTAATTCTTTTTTAAAATTTCAAAGTAACATTGGTGTTTGTATTCATGCAGTCTTCCCTTTCCCACATCCTCTGTTATGCTCTGTTCCAGCTAAGGTACTACACTAGGCCTAACATAAGGCTAACTGCCTTTGTCTGTAATCTTCCTGTTGGTATCCTGGATCATCATTCATGAACAGATCTTGTCTAACTTCTTGAACAAATTTCATTAGTTGACATTGCCAATTTAATTGGAATTTTGGGGGAGCAAAGACAGTCCTGTTCCTATTTCTATCCCCAGCACCTGGCACAGGACCCACCGTTAACTCTGGTGGGTTATGCTAAGTGAAATAAATCAGTCAGAGAAAGACAAATACCATCTGATCTCACTCATATGTGGAATTTAAGAAACAAAACTGACGGACACAGGGGAAGGGAAGGAAAAAACAAGATAAAAGCAGAGAGGGAGGCAAACCATCAGAGACTCTTAAATATAGGGGACAAATTGAGGGTTGTCACAGGGGAGGTGGGTGGGGCATGGGTGATGGGCATTAAGGAGAGCACTTGATATAATGGGCACTGGGTGTTACATGTAACTGGTGAATCGCTAAATTCTACCCCCAAAACTAATAATATACTATATGTTAACTAAATGCAGTATTAATAAAATCTAAGAATAGTGAAAAAAAAAAGAAAGTTTCAATAAACGAATGGAGTATATATCAACATCCCGAATAAGTGAAGTATATCATATGCCTCCATATAGTTCATTCACCCCTTACTAGATAAACACGTGTATTACTTTGGTTTTTGGAACACTTGACACTTTATTTTTCAATTAAAGAACATATTTTCCTAAGGACAAAAAAGGAACAAAAGCCCTGCATAACAACACTCACCCCTCTCTCTCCTGGGACCCGAGAGGCTGCCTTCCTGGCTTTATGGGGAAGCTGACCCAGTCCCCTCTTAGAGCGGCCATGTGTACTAGATGAGGGCTGTGCAATCCTTTAGGAAGATGACAATAATGTGGCTGGTTTCACAAGGAATAAAATGATCAGGAAATTGTTCAGAAAAGCAGGAGAGTGATAGTAAGATGGCGGAAGAGAGCACGCGCGGCGGGGCGTCCCTTCTCCGTGCCTCCTGATCCTGTCACAAGCACACAGTGAACACTTAGATGCACTGCTATTCTAAGCACTCTACATCTATTGATTATTTATTTCACACAGCAACACTCCCCGTTTTCAAAATGAAAACACCTCAGCACAGAAAAGTGAAGGGATCTGCTACAGGTCACTCAGCTGGTAAGTGGCAGAGCAGGGACATGAAGCTGGCAATGTGGCCCTGGAGTTCCTGCTTGCAACGGTGACATTCCACTGCCATTCCACTGGAGCCACAATTCTAAGCATTCGACTGTTATCACTTATCTTTTTTAAAACGGAGAAGCTGAGATTCAACGAGACTCAATAACTTGGCCAGAGCCCACCAGTCTACATGAAGGAGTGCATAATTCAAAATTTAGTCTGCCTGATTACAAAGCTACTGGGGCCCCTTGGATTATACGTTCCAGCCTTCTACAGATTCAGTGGAAGATGACTCATTATTTTCTCTGCGGAGTGTCTTGCTCAACTATACTACTGAATACCAAGCTGTAATTTTAGCAATGAAAAATTTTTCTGGTCTCTTCCCCAACATGGAAATTATTTTCCCCTGATAACCAGAGCTCACTGTGTCTACTCCAGTCTACAAACATTGATCTGTTGCCCACTGGCTCGCCAGGCACTTTATGGAGTGCTTGGGAAGCAGAAGTCATGGACACAGCCCGGCTCAAAGGGTTCACAGCCGTTACTGAAAACACAGATGTCCTGCATGGAGACAAAACAGGAGAAAAAGTCTGAAGCCCCAAACCCTAAAAAACGAGTACTCCTTCAGAACGTGGAATTATAACTAGAAGGTAACTGCACTAGAAAAGCAAAGGGCACTGTGCTAATGGGTGATCAGTTGCCCAGGAGCAGGAATAAAAAATCTGGAATTCATTCTGTGAACACAGAGCACGGCAAACACATCCTATACTTTATAATGACTATGACCCATGTCCGCTTTGCTCTCCTCTCTGGGGATAAGGCTAAAGAAACACCACAGACAACTCTGCTTTGCGTATGACACCTCATTACCTCCTTATTCACATTTCTCCACAGCATTTTCCCTCCTAATTTTCTATCACAAATTGCCTAATTGCTCAGTGTCTATTATTATCATTTGTTTTCCCCAAGCCTTTGTAGAAGGAGAAAAATAGTAATTTTTTGATTACTATTGCTATCTTAGATACCTTCTAGAATCATTTGACTCACCTTCTCTGATTTCTACCTTGTCTACTTCCAGAAGAGTTTCAAGGGGTTTACAATAAAATGCACTAAATCAGTGAGCTCAAAGAAATAAGAAGCAGCAGAAAATAAACATTAGGGAGGAAGGGAGTTATAAGGCATACCCCAGACTAGGGTCCGGCCACAGTGATAGAGCATTCAACTTAGCACTAAGCTTTCTGGGCATGCCTAGAATGCCATCACTTCGGTCAGAATTATTCCAGCTATGGGCCCTTAGCCCAACATCTGAGAAATGAGAATGCCTCTGTATTTTTCCAGTGGTGTCTTTACAACATTCCTGTTGGCTCCCTGGATGGGGCGAGATGGTCACTGGGCAAATCTCCCCAGCAAGATGACTGGTGTGAATGGCTCCCCATCGCGCACATTCCCCTTCAGGTCGGCATCCATGGCGTGCCCGTGGACAACAGCCCAACGTCTGCCCAGAGCCCTCGACAGCGCTACTTTTAGCAATGCAGCCCCCGTGACACACAGAGTGACTCTGTGCCTCACTTCACCCGATCTTTTTAGGAGGACCAGCTCTAATGATGAGGGGCCAATGAATCCCCATATAAGAACCATTCCCACTTCGAAGTGCCAAACCTGAAGAAGTGGCATTTTTTTAAGAAAGCCCTTCGCCATCCTGGCACGCAAGGCACTGAAGGCAGGTTACTGACATGACTGATCTCTGCCTGTCCCTGCCTCTGCCTGCCAAAGGACGATGGGACTGGGCCAGGCTGCAGGCGCAGCAGAGGCGGCCCGAGCTCGCGACGAGAGCAGCAAAGCTGACAGCTGTGCTTTTTTGCACCGAGCGCCCTGGGAAAATCAACGCTTGGGCAGCCCTGCTGCCATCTGTGGAGTTTCTACAGCAGACAGGTTATTTTTAGAAACTTGTTTGTGAAAAGCCAATATTTACCTGTCGGGGCTGTCAAAATTTACAATTCATCCGTGCCATTAGCCTGCTGTTTCCCCGTCAATAATGGAAATTTCCATCACCAGGAAGAGAGGCTTGGGGTAGCTACGAGGGTTCCACTCCCTCCGGGTAGGTGGCAGAATGAGTGGTATGAATGGTTACAGGGAAAGTGCATCTGTCGTCCGAGTGGCCACGGGACCCTCACGCTATGCTGTGAGGACAAAGGGTTGTCAGGACAAAAAAAGTGGAATTCTCCCACCACTTCTTTGTGGTTGAAGCTTCCAAGCCACCCTTGGTCAAAACCAGAATGGCATTTTCTGCAACCAACCTCTACGTTGCATGTGTTGTGTTGTGTGTGTGTGTGTGTGTGTGTGTATGTGTTGCTCCCTGCCTTCCAAGGGAAGACTGATATCTAGAATAAGGATGGGGGTGGGGTGGTTTTCCATAAAAACCCACACCTTCCTTCTGAAACCATCGGGACCCTCTAATTCTCCCTGCAAGTAGCCGTCTGTTCTCCCTCTCTGATCATCCTCTTCAGTATCTTTTCTGGGTTCACCTTCTTCTGCAGGCTCTTTAGATGCAGGTGCACAGTCCTGCGCCCTCTTTCTCCTCTCACTCTTTACTTTCTCCCTTGGTGACGTCACGGGTTCAAACGCTTTGCAATTTTAGATCAGGCTTGTGATACCAATTTTGTATCTCCAGCCCCTCTCACTCACCTTTGCTCATTAGATGCTTTAGCTTTGAGCAAAACATTGTTTCCATTGGGATGTAACCAATGTACTTCCCAGCTAGCTCAGAAGTTGAACTCATCTCTCCCCCCAAATCCTGATTTGCTCTTATTCCCTCCCATATTTTCTATCTGGGTTTGGAGGTTCCAATATCTGCCAAGAAATCATCCTCAATTTCTCATTCTCCAACTCACTCTCAATTAGATCCAGTGAATCACCTAAATCTGTTGATTCCAAATCCTAAACATCTATTGACCCAGTTCCCATTTTTGGCTACTGCCTTGATTCAGGCCCTTTATCATCTCCTGTTTGGATTAGGCAGCCACCTCCTAAACTGGTCTCTCCTCTAATAATCTTGGACTTTTCAATTCAAGAGTTATCCTTCCAAAGCACAAATCTGATCATGTCTCTCCCTGTCTTAAAATATTTCTGTAATCTTCAGTAACCATGGGACAAAACCCGAACTCCAGAGCAGTTTATAGAGAAGGCCCTTTCCAAGCTGACCTGGCTCACTTCTGGAGCTGCATTTCTTGCCCCTGACCCACTCACACTCTGACCAGTGACCTGGAAGGCCATGAGGAGGCCACCCCCCTGCCTGCAATGTCCCACAAATGTTCCCTTTCCCCCGGGATTCTTCTGGATGACTGTCCTCCTTTAGGATGTAGCCCAGATATATCAGTTAAATAATACGACAAAATTCATGAAGGTAGGGCTCAAATGACAGAAGATGAACAAACACTTGTTTGTGATAAACACAGTCAAGTGGGAGATTATACGTTCTTTGACTTAATTCCCCCAGCTTCTAGGACAGTTCCTCACATGCAGTGTATGCTCAATTAATGCAGATTGAATAAGTAAGTAGTAAAAATGGTGAAAAGCATAACTAGAATGAATAGGATCTTGACTTAACATGAAAATTTATCTTAGAGCAGCTTAGGAATACTTTAGAGGAGACTGTCCTTAAAATTCGTGAGATAGAGAAGGGGACGGGGGATTTGCTTCTGTGCATTGGTGGGAACGGTGGGGGAAACTAAGGCCACATGTGGGATCCAAAGTCACATAACCATGGGCGGAAGAAGCTGGACTCCTTCAGCTAAACTCTGAAGCAAGGAGAAGATTTAGCATCTGGTTAGCATGTCAGCCAGGTACAGGCACTTTGCATACATTATCATTTTACCTTGACCAGTGCTCTACAATGCAGATGAGAAATACAGCATTTCCATCATGGCCTCCTAGACGCTCCATAAATGGTCTGGGCTTATCACCTCTGACTTTTCTGCTTGGCATAGCCCCCAGCACTCCCACCTCACCTCACCTGGTGCCTTGCACACACACGGAGGGCAGCAAATCTTTGTTGACGGCCAGGGAGGCTCAGAAAACAGCTGAAATTATAGTTGGGGTTTCACTGAATTTCCTCATCTTGTTTCTCTCGTGGCAGACCAGCCAACGCACCCTTCCCAATGCAGATGGCCACATCCCCTTCAGGCGACAGCTTTCTTGTTCTGTTCTCCTCACAGGGCCTAGCCCAGCATCGCTCAACCTCAGCACTATTGACCTTTAGGTCCAGATAATTCTATGCTGTGTATTGTGGGATGTTTAGTAGCATCCTTTGCCACCACCAGCTAGATGTCAATAGCACTGCCACCTACCCACCCAACTGTGACAAAACTGTCTCTAGACATTGCTAAATGCCCCCCTGGGGTAAATCCCCCCCCCCCAATTGAGAACCACGGGTCTTCAAAGTCAATTGCACATATTTCTAAGGCAAATTCCCAAAGACCCTCCTGGTTAAGCTGATTCTGCTGGATCAACCTCCCACCTTCTTAGGTCATGGCTCTTTGGGCCAGAGTTAACAAGCTTTCCATTCTTCCCATGCTCCTTTGTGTCTTCTTTACATTTGCCCCATCCCCATCCCCTGCATCTCACCATCTTTTTCAAGGTTTAAAGCTAGAAGATACAGCCACCTGCGTACTCCGAACAGACAGGTTGAATGAGGGACAAGGTACTAGGCATGGCACATAAACAATAAGGTGCATGGACATTTGGAGGTTTGATTCCTGACTGGCTGGACTGACTGACATGCTCATTATTCACAGGTGTCAGAGAGGAGGTGACGTTTCCTTTAGTCTCATGAGCAAGCCTCAGGGATTGAGCAGCTCACAAGCAGCTTTTAATGTAACCAGCCCATCTTCTCAGCAGGAGACGAAGAGTTTAAAAATCTGTTTTCCTTCTTATTCCCTCCTGCGGTTCCCTCCTCATGGTAGGTGACTGAGCAAAGGGTCACTCACTACTGGGCCACAGATTTCTCTAATTTATGCCTTTGCCCCTGGCCACTCCTATATTCTGCTTCTTTTGGTTCAACCCCCACTGGATTCTTGGGCTGTCTCTGCTTCATGGCTCCAGGTAATTTATCTCTCTTCTTTCTACTTCTTTCCTCCTTCCTAAGGTGAAGAGAACAAGTATGCACCTCTCAACAAGACTGGGGAGTGACTCGATCCTTTTCCAACAGGACACTGCTTTACATGCAGACACAGTCATTTAGGTATTCCTCAAACCCTCATGCACACAAGACACTGTGCTAAAGGGATAGAGACCTTCTGGGGATCGGTCCAATGGCTCCTGTCTTGGGGGTCTGGTTGCACTGAGGAGGTAGCCTGTGAGCCACGCTGAGGATAGGCTCCCCGATGCTGTTGACAGTGGGATGCCTGCCCAAACATGTTAGGGAGAGTCTGAGATAAAGGCCAAGAATGCATGCCTGCCCTATTGTCTCTTCAGAGCAGTAAGTGACACCTCTATCTACTCAGATACTCAAGACAGAAATAGGAGAACTGTGACCCCTCCCCGTTCCAGAGCCACTCTCCACCTGTACTTAGACCATCAGCGAGTCTTCTTGAACTTCTCTCTGAAACATACCTTGGAAGTACTTTCTTACCTCTATCTCCATGGCTACCACCTTAGCCCAGGGCACCATCATCTACCACCACTTGCACCAGTACATCAGCCTTCTAACTGGTTTCCCCACTCCTACTCTGAAGCTACTCCAATCTGCTCTGGGCTCAGCAATGGAGATCATCTTAAAAGTAATTCAGATCAGTGCATGATATTGCTTAAAATGCGTCAGTGTTTTCTCCCTTTAACTAAACTAAAATCCAGCCTCGCCCCACCCCGCCCCCCAGTCTATAAGAACCTGCATGATTTGACCTTGCTCACATTACTAGCATCATTTCCTGCCATTTTCCCCCTCACTTGGCTCTGGCCAAAGCAGTCTTGGTTTCACTTCCCTGAATAAGCAAACCTCTTTCTTGTCTTGGATCTTCTGCACCCTCTGCCAGGAATTTACTCTCCTCCACACTTTCATATGGCTACCTCCTTCCCATCGTGTAGATGCAACCTAAATTGGTCATTCTCCAACATGAGTGGGCATCAGAATCATCTGGAGGGCTTGCTAAACACAGACCACCGGGCACATCCCCAGAGTCTCTGATTCAGGGGTATGGGGTACAGTCTGAGAATCTGCATTTCTGGCAGATTTGCAGGTGACATGGAGGGTGCTGGTCCAGGCAGCACAGCTTTCTCCAAGCACACATTTCAAACTAAGGCTTGCCAGCCCTAGCAGATTCTGTCTCTGCCCTTCCTTTGTTTACTTCATGGCACTTCTTACACTTGAGACCATTTTATCTTGTTTACTCCTTTGTTTTGCTTTTGCTCATCTCCCCTGCTAAAATGTAAACTCCGTGGGGCAGAACTATGTCTCTTTGGTTCAACATTGTGTCTACAGAGATTGGTGCAGGGCCCCGCACGTAGAAGGTACTCAGTAAGTATTTGTTGAAAGAACGACTAAATAAAGGGGGAGTTTTAAAGGCCAGAGCAAGGGACTCTGAACTCAAAGACCCCTACATAGAAGTTAGAAAGTGGACTGAAGAAGGAAGTGCTTAGGAACCAGGGAGGAGGGTACCAGTGGGATATCCCCAGGTGAGGGGCAGTGACTGGTGCACAGGTGTGTCATTGGCAAACCCACAGCATACAGATGCTCCGTCTCATGCCAAGGACCATCTTCACCCCTGGGGGCTGCCATCTGGCTCAGTGTAGAACATGGATCCCGAGAAGAAGCTCCCAGAGGATCCACGCAGATTTGAAAGGAAATCAGTCAAAGAGGCCATCAGAGGCCCTTTAATTAAATGTTCTGCTTGGTAACCTCTTAGTGATCTTTCCCTGTCCCCAGGGGTCAAACACAGCACCTGGCCATGGGAGGTAAGAGAGAGAGACGGAGCCAGCCACCAAAGCATCGGTGGAATTTTAATGAATGTCACAGACAGGGAGCAGAACGGGTAGACAAGAGCAGTGAAAGATGACACTAATGAATCTTATCCAGCTGTGCAGGTTTATATGATTAATGCCCAGCACACAGCAAACGTTTGATTAATAAGACAGCACTTCCATATCATCACTCTCACCTTAGAGGCCCTAGGTTAGAGAGGCTCTTGTAAAGGAGCTGAGACACTTTCAAGCAAGGTTCAAAGAAAAAGCAATCACTCTAGACTCAGTTATGAAAATGAATGGAAGGAAAGTGGGAATTGTAATGATGTTCTTAAAAAAAGAGAGAGAAAAAAGACAACACATTCTTTTCTATCACAGAGAGCCTCGAGAGAGGTCCACTTACATAAGAGAAATTCTTCTGGTGTGTGAATAGATAGGGAAGAAAATAATACAGATAGCATAAGAGGACTAAAGTTGCTTCTGTTCTTGAGGGAGACAAATCTCCTTGTTACCCCCAAAGCATTGCTTCAGGGACCCACAGGAAGATGATAAGACTCTCATGACATTTCCGTATAATAAGGTCAGGGTGCCAAATAATGGAAGATGCTGCTCTCTTGACATAAAGATAGGCACCATACAAAAGCCTCAAATTAGCTGCACAATTATTTTTTAGGTCTGAAGTTAAAGTCTGAAGGCCCCAACTGTTACAGTTGGTAGATATATTTGTTTATTACACAAGTATGTTAAAGTCAATGTAACTAAGTTAGAAAGAATACATAAGCACTATTTTTAAAAATGATCTCTAATCCGACCAAAAAAAAAAAAACTGTAAAAATTTTGATGCATATCTCTCTAGAAATTTTTATAAGAATTGTATATGGTATGTTAAAAATTTTTACATATAACAACTAGACACCTTTTCCATACAAATAACTATGCTAATGCACCACCATCTTTAGGGAAAGCACAGTTTTCTATTTATTTAACTTTGCTCCTATTGCTGAACATGTAGATTATCTCCAAGTTTAGCCTGTATAACACGGGCCCACTGAGAGTCTGGCACCACATGGGTGTATATGTCTCATGTTGCTAAACAAATGACTAGGTTGCCCTATTTCTTGCTCCAGGACTGGTACAGTGTGTGTGTGTGTCACGCGTGCGCATACATTTTCTTATTTCGAAGGGAATTTTGGAAAAAGGAGAATTAAATGTTTCAATCCAAAATTATCAACTTACGGACAACAGATGCATGAAAAGATGCTCAACACCACTAATCATCAGGGAAATGCCAAATCAAAACCACAATGAGATAACCTTTCACACCAGTCAGTACGGGTAGTATTAAAAAAACAAGAAATAACAAGTGTTGGCAAGGAGGGGAGAAAAAGGAACCCGTGTGTACTGTTGGTGGAAATGCAAATTGGTGCAGCCACTGTGGAAAACAGTATGGAGGTTCCCCCATAATTAAAAATAGAAATATCACATGATCCAGTATTTCCACTGGTAGGCATTTACCCCAAAAATGAAAACACTAATTTGGAAAGACATATGCACCCCTATGTTTATCGCAGCATTATTTACAACAGTAAAAATATGGAGAGAACCCAAGATCCCATCAATAGAGGGATGGATAAAGAAGATGTCACGCACATACACGCATGTATGCACACACACACACAGGAATATTATGCAGCTGTAAAAAAGGATGCAATCTTACCATTTGTGACAACATGGATGAACCTAGAGGGTATTATGCTAAGTGAAATAAGTTAGATAAAGAAAGACAAATACCATATGATTTGACTTATGTGTGGAATTAAAAAAAAAAAAACAAAACAAATAAATAAACAAACAAAAAGCACAATCAGACCTATATATACAGAGAACAAACTGCTGGTTGCCAGAGGGGAAAGGGGGGTGGGGGATGGGCAAAATAGGTGAAGGGGAGTGGGACTTACAGGCTTCCAGTTATGGAATGAATAGTTACAGAACTAAAAGGCACAACATAGGGAATGTAGTCGATGGTACTGTAATAGGACTGTATGGTGGCAAAGGTTAGCTACACTTGTGAGCACAGCATAACATACAGAGTTCTCCATCACTATGCTGTACATTTGAAACTACTGCAACATTGCATGTCAGCTATACTCAGATAACAACACCCAAAATCCCCATCTTTATTCAGAAGCTAAGAGACTTGTAATGACAATTGTAAAGCTGTTTTCCGCTCTTGACTCCATGCATAACATTTGGAACCTTGCTCTGACTCCCAGGCACCCATGCCACACTGCAGCTGCTCAGAAGGGTGTAAGCACACAAGCTGCTGTGAGGCAAGAGCCCATCATGGTCTGGATGGAGGAGCGCACGCAGGAGGTTCACATCGAGCATTAAGCACATCCCGTTTCATTTCCTTAGCGGTGCTGTGAGCTAGGTTAGGTCATCCTCACTTATGGTTAAGAAATGGAAACGGGGAACGTAAGGGAATTGTTGGAGGTCACAGAAATGCTCAGTGTCAGAATTAGGGTTCGGGCCAAACACCTAGAGCACCATCCTGATGACAGATGCCCTTGGGGCAGGGCTGGTGGAGAAGTAAGGGAAGGAGAGGCGCCTCCAGAAGGCAGACTGATCCTCGGCTCGGGACACTGCTGCCACAAGAAGGATCAGCGTGTTGGGGAAAGAGCCCCAGGAGCCCGAGGGCCACAGCCTGTGCTCCTCAATCCTCCCCCAAACACAATCACAGTGCTTCTAAAAAGTCAGCACTTCCTTGATTTGGCTCAAGGTAGCCAGGCAAACCTCAGCTGTGACACCTGTCAGAGAGGAGCTCAACAAGGAGTATGTGTACTGCGTCTCAGAAGGTAAGGACAGAAGGCTTTATTAATAGGCTGGGCATTTTCTGGCCTGATTGTGCTGGATGCATACATCTTTTAAGATCTTCTGGATGGTTTCTCTACAAATGGTCTCCTTGGATCACCTTCTTTGGAATCCCATGGGGTGTTTGTTTAAAAAGCAGATTCCTAAGCCATATCCCCATTCAGTCCTACTGAATTGGAAACTCTGGAGGAGGTTCCTAAGATTTGATATTTTTATAAATAGGCCAGGTGAGAAATGTTTTGGGGACATTCCCAAAGTTGGAGAACCGTTCCCTAAATTCATCCTATAATTTATGACCCTGGGGCCTTAGTAAAGCAAAGTTCATTACTGAGAGATTAGTATGACTAGCAACTCTCTTGTCTATTGTGCTGGAGGGCTTTCATGTTACCCCACACAAGCTGTCGTATGTCCCAGAACAAATCACCAGCTACCCTTCTGCAGAGGAAGGAATGAACTCCAGGAGGTCAGGTGAGTTTAGGGTCACATAGCTCCTAACTGCTCACACTAGGAAATAAACACCCTTTCCTGGCTCAAACCCTTTTTCTTCCACTATGCCATCTTATCTCTCATAATTCTCATCCCTAAGCGCCTTGGCTCCCATTCACCAAAAGATGGAGAAGCCATTTTTAAGAACAAATTCCCAAGTAAAACAGCACACTGAGCAGGTGTAAAGCCTTCCTTTATGAAAACACCCACCAGATGAATTATTTAGACCCATCATAGAAAAATTATCCAATACCATATTACTTCAGTTCAATAATTAGATTTCTGAAAGTCTCCAAGTAACAAATAAAAATGAGTGTTTTCCATAATGTCTTGGAAACATGTATACATCTTTTTATTCTCCCCAAATCTGTCAAAGGTAGGGTGCCAGGAATCTCAATCAGAGGCCCCTTGCTGCCTCCACAGGGTCCCAAAGGCTAGCCTCTTCATGCCTCCATCCTTTGCTCGGGCTGTTGGCTCCTGTTTGAACTCTCTCTCAGATGACCTACCCTACTCCACTCCTATCCAAAATGTCTGGCAAATTCTTCATCATCTTCCAAAGCCTAATTCAAATATCTTCTGTTCTTGGTAGGTTCCCAGCTCCCCACCCTCCATCTCCTACCTCTTTCCTCCCCCCAGAGGACCCCACACCCTCCCCTTAAGTCTAATGGAACTCAACAGTTACTGGTTTATGTGTCTGTCTCCACTGCTAGACCATTCCATGCTTGAGATGAGATCCCTTTTTCATTTTTATATCTCCCTCTTAGTCAGTACTTGACACATAAATAGGTGCCTGATTCCAATTTATCTATCCCAATATCTGTTCCCTTTCTAAAACCTTCTCTTGTCTAGAGTGTCCTTAAGGCTACGAACATTTTGATTCAGGAACAGGTCAAAGCAAAAATCCATAATTCACTTCAAATTCTTGAATTTGCCTTCTCTTTTTTGAAAGAAAATAATTAAGTCAGAAACTCTTAAAACAAGGTCGTGTTCTCTTCTGTATCCAAGAAGTAATTTTAGACCCAAATGCCATCAGATCAATCAATGTATTATATGTTTGTAAAGGACAATTCTGAAATCAGCTAGACTGCATGTAGGAAAAAAAGGTCACTTTATCCAACGAGTTTCATTTTACAGCTCAGAAATGCACCCAGGCGTACAAGAAAACTAATTAGACTTTAAGACTACCGAGTGAAGCCATCTTGCAAGCCTGTAGTGACAAAACTTTATAGCAGTTTTTGGAAAGACTATCACCAAAAATATATTTTGCCTATAAAAATCATCAGTTGGGCAATTTTTCAATGACTACTTTGAAAACCAAGAAAGCTGAACTCATAATAGGTAAATAATCAGCGGTCTATAGATTTGATTATAATGCAGGAAAAAATGGCAAGAAATCATTAGTTGAAGCAAGTCCCCATTGTCCTTACACATTAATTACTTCTTGGGTAATCTGAATTTCCTAAAACCAAAATGTCTAGTGGTGAGCAAAGAAAAGTATCATTTCCAAGTTATGTTCCAGGGTAATGTTGTCGATTTCCCACCAACTGTGATCTCCCCAAGAGATAGCCAAAGCTATTTAGGTGCCGTCAGCCTTGTTTCTGTGGAGAGGAATAGCACCAGCTCTTCTACAATATAAATTTGAATGCTCTCCATGAAAACAGTATTTGTTGAAGCATTCAACCAACCTAGTAGCTCTGAAATATATTCAGACAAAGACCTCAATCACTAAGTGACAATTTTCCAATCTAGAGAAGGTAATGGACAGTTGAAGGAGTATGGTTTCTGGAAGCCTTGAAGCTGTCCTTGACAGGATTGAGGCAAAATCTCTAGAGTTCTGTCGCCTCTGACAGACTATTCCCCTTGGCATCCACGGAGTCCTCGAGCAAGAACACCCCGGCCTTCTGGTGCAATTTCCACTCTCCCTTCTCCAGGTCTTCCACCTCACCATAAGAACCACCAAACAGACTGGTCGCAACAAGTAACTACTTTTAGTACTGAGTATCCCACTCTCTCTAAGATTCCACCAGAATCAGCTGGTCACGCCTCTCATTCCTGTATACCTCAGTCATGAATACGCCCCCAGGAAGCCTGCTCATTGTCCATCACTCAGACTCTTACAGATCTATATTCCCAGAGGCTCTGCTTATTCCTTAAAATGCTTGAAGCTCTAGCCACCCTTGCCCCCATCTCTGAACCTTTCTATTGTGTCCTCTGGAAGCCATGGTCTGTCATCAGTAAATTCTCCTATATCTTCTCCAAGCATTTGTTTCTTTCTTGCCCTGATGAAAATCTGGCTGACTTTCCAGGAGACTGTTTCTCTTGCAGTCTTTTCAGGTTTTGCATCCCACACTTGGTACTATTGATTTTGGAGATTGAATAGGCTGTCCTTCCTGCTCCTTCTGCTGCTTCCAGACCACGATGTTTCCTCTGCCTAAGCCCCTCCCAGTCAGTTCCTTTGAGTTGCCTGCCATCAGACTGTAGTACCCACTATCTCTCCTTCTGTTATTTGTTCTCCTCCTGGTCGTGCCCACAATGTATTGAAGATTTTCTTCCCTTTCTTTCTCCTTGCCACAATTCGTTATCATTCTCAGTAGTTTCAATATCCTCCCAACCTCTAGCCTCTTAGTTCCATGGTGCCCTCAATCCAGTGATCTCAACCATTATAGTCCCCTGAGCCACCCTTTGCTATGATTGTATTACTCCCTTACATTCATTCGCAAATCTCTAGAACCTCTTCCCTGCATTATGTTTGCCCAGCAAAACACCGATCTTCCTTAAATCCTATTCTTTGCCTCCACCCACCTGAACATGGCTGGAGAAAAGCATACAGTGGTGCTCATCTTAAACCTATGACCTTAACTAACAAATGAGTTCTTGTACTGTTTGGCACTCTTAGTGTATATCCCCAGTTGATCTGCTCTTCACAGCTTCTCCTCCATTAGCAAACCTCTGGGGCCCCACCCCTACCTCCTTGGGTTTTCATTAGATAACTTGGATTCTCATTTCACTAAGAAACTGAAACCAATCACAAGAGAAATTCTTTAATCAGGCAGTGAATGAGCACTGAAACTGCTCTAATTGTGGGCACCAGTGACCTCCATTAGGCCCAATTTGATAGATAATTTATAGTCTTCATTTTACAATAGCTTTGAAACAGATGATTACTGCCTCTTTCTAAGAAAGTCTTTCTTCTCTGGGTATTCACAGTATCACCGTTTGTGGTTGTTTGCATACTTCCTACCCCCCAGCATTTCTTTCTTAGTCTCTTTTGCTGAGTTTTTCTCCTCTTCCTTACCTCTAGCTGTTGGAGTGCCCGGGTTTGGTCTTTAGACCACTTTTCTCTTTCTACTCACTCCCTCCATGATCTGACCTAGTACTTTCTATGTATGGACAACTCCTAAATTCTACCTCTTCTTTGGACTCAGATGCATATATTGCAGTGCTCTCTCCACATCTGCACTTTCAAGTCTGTCAGGCGTCTCACATCCAACAGGTCCAAACTCAACTCTTTCTTCTTCCCTTGCCTCAGTCCCTTCCTCCCACGTGCTCCTCATCTCTGTAAATGGTGCCATCAAAACCCAGAATCACCCTTGACTTCTCTCGTTCTCTCCCATCCCACACCCAATCTATAATATCCAGTCAGCATATCCTATTGGCTCTGCCTTTAAAACAAATTTAGGGCCGGGCTGTCCCGCCATCTGCCTCGTGGACCCACGACGTGACCGACCATGCACCGACAAATCTGCCCAGCTCTGGCAAGTGCCACAAAGAAAGTGGTTCACCAGCTCCGGCTGGAAGCCGGGTTCAACCGCATGAAGGTTTCCAAGGCAGCTGCAGATCTGAAACAATTCTGTCTGCAGAATGCTCAACACGACCCCCTGCTGACTGGAGTATCCCCAAGGACGGATCCCCTTAGACCCCAGAAAGTCTGTTGCTTTTCATAGTAAAACGAATCTTTGGATGTTTTTCTAAATCACTTTTCATGAATCAGTGCATATTCAAAGGAGAACTCAATTTGAAGCCTGTACAAAAGCTTATCCCTATAACACGTTCCATACTATATAAACTCCTGCTTTGTCAGTCCTTAACAACACCCTCTCTGAATTTTCATTAATTCCTATTTCCCCAGGGTAGTTATTTTATATACAATTACAGCAGCATTCAATAAAATACTTAGTGGAAAAAAAAAAAAACTAACTTCAGAACATGACTGCCCTTTACCATGTCCAACTCTTGTCTAAGCCATCAGTCACCCCTAATCCGACCTGCTGCAAGCAACATCTTCTCATCTGCTTCATTTCACCCTTATTCCCCAGCAGGCACAGTGATCCTTTAAAGCCTGTCATATCATGTAGCTCTTGTGCTCACAGCCCTCCAACGGTTCCCTGTCTCACTCAAAACAAAAGTCAAGGTGCTAACCGTGGCCTACCAAGCCTGACACCTGGCTGCCTCTTGGACGCCATCTGTTACCACTCTCTTTGTTTGCGACCCTCCAGGCATGCTGCCCTATTTTTAAACACACCAGACTTGTTCCCACCTCAAGCCCTTTGAGCTTATTCTTCTCTCTTCCTGGAATGCTCTTCCCCAATGTCACCTCCTCACAGAAACCATCCATGAGCACTCTGACCAAAAAAGCAGCCCCCATCCCTCTCTAACCCTTTACCCTTGTTTAATTATTTTTCCATGACATTGTTATTACATGCCATAACATTATCTGTCTAAATAATTAATTACTTGATTTCTATTAATTATTATTATATAGGTTAATGAAGAAATAACCATGTAACAGACTGAAAATGATGCTTTTAAAAGGCAATTTGGAGATTTTTTTGAAGTAGGCAAGACATTGATGGAGAGAGCAGTGCTATTCAAAGCGTGGTTATAGAGTGGTGCAATTCAACTGTTGTAGACCAGTCCAGAACAAGATAAGGAGCTTGTATGAGAATGTGAATCAACACCCTGCTTCCTTCATTGAGAAAGTCTTACCAGCAAAAGGATAAGAACTGAACTAAACTGTGTGCTTAATGACATAATTGATTTGCATTTTAGCACAAGGTCCTCATCCTGTTGCTGATCAGTTCCAAAGAGCTCACTGACCAGCATTTTGAATAACACTGATATAGATCATCTAGCTTAGTGTCTCCTGCAATTTCTTGCCTAGGGTTTTGAAAATGATTTTTTAATCTCCTGGCATATCTGGAGACCAGGAGATGTGCTGTGAGGCAACTGCCCCTACCACATACATATACAAATAATAGATACATTGATGACAACGTTGGAATATATGTATTGATAATGTGCCACAAGGGTGATAAGGTAGGAGAGAAATGAAAGAAGACAAGTACATTTTCTATTGAGAATCATGCTGCAATGGACACGGTATGACAACAGTTTGGTAAATCAGATGGATTTGAAGAAAAGGTATTCTCTACTATTATAAGCTTCCTTCAGGTCGAGAATCAAATTTCTCTCTCCTCTTATATCTCTTCAGAGATATAAGCTACACAAAGTCTTCATTCCATGGCACACAATCATAACTCAGCAGATATTTACCCCATGCCTACCATGAACCAGAGGCTGGGGACACAGTGTGACAAGACAGACAATGACTCTGGCTTGGTAAAAATTACATTTTAGTGGAGAAGACAGAAAGAAAAGTAACCAAAATTGTTTTAAATCCCAACCCCATATCTTTCAGGAGTAATATTAATGATATTAATAATGGGTGTTATAATAATGGGTGTTCACATTACCTGCTATGAAAATTAGGGATTTTAGTTCACCAGACTCAGTAAGGATTAGTGAGAGAGGAGATCAAATAAACTGCTATTACTGTGGTACTGTCTTCAGTTTCACAAATGTAGTTTTTCTTTAACAACTTCACCATTAATCCCAAGGAAACATAGGACTTCTCAAAAATCCCTTTTTCTTTTCTTTTCTTTTTTAACAGTTTGATGATATGAATACCCTTTCCTATAAGACTTTCAAAGAATCGAATGGCTTTTAAGTATTTTTCTAAGGAACCTAAAATTTGAATGTCTTAATTGGAAAAAAAGTTTAACACAGTGCTTTAATAAGATATTTAACAAAATACTCTCTTGCCCCTCTGTCCCACAGAAAATACTTGATGCTCTGAACTTAATGCAGCCAAGCACGTAGTCGTTTCTGGAGCTAGTCTTTAATTTCAACTACCTGCTTTGCATTAGCCTATAGTAGAAAATCCTGACTCAGCAGCAAAAGGTTTCATAGCTTAAAAATCGTCGCGTAATTAAATTAGGCTTCCTAAATGGAAATAATTTTATAATCTATACTTGCAAACATGTTGCTCTTCGGTGGAATGCTTTTGAAATTTTTCCTGAAATAATCACAGTGTGCTGGATCATTTTAAGCTGTGGCTGAGAGAACTTTCTAGCGGTAGCTGGCCTCTGCTCTAGAATAGGTTCCAAGCAGACCAGAACCTCTAAGCGCCCACCCTGGGACTCGTGAAGGCCTAGGCTGCTTGCAGTGAAATCACAGGGGAAGTTTAAAACACATAGATTCTTAGGATTTGGCCCAGGTGACTTGATCCAGAAATAGAGGCCTGTACGCTAAGCCATAGGGTTTGAATTTTATCTAGAAGGCAACATGGAGTTCTTCCAAAGTTTGAGGCAGAGTGTTGGCATCATCAGATTGACATTAAAACGAAGTATGAAAGACGGATTAAAGGGTGAGCCAAACCCAAGAAGAGAAGAGTATGTAGGAAATTCTATGGGGATCCAGGGTCAGCGGTCATGGCCTAAGCTGGAGGAGGGTAGGATACAGATTTAGGACACTTTTTAGGAGGCAGAACTTAAGGAATTTGGTGACTAATTGGATGTTGTCCATGCTCTGGCTTAGGTTATTGATTTAGAGCAATTAGTGAAGTTGAAGTGGGAAGAAAGGAGAAACAAATGAGAATGTAAAATTCAGGGACCTGTTCGGTGCTTTGAAGGCTCCTTTCCTTCTGTGAAAAGGACAACTTAACGTCTGTAGTTAGAGCCAGTGAGCAAAAAAGTCTAAAGCAAAAGCTTTGGGGGGGCGCCTGGGTGGCTCAGTCGTCAAGTGTCTGCCTTCGGCTCAGGTCATGATCCCAGGGTCCTGGGATCGAGCCCCGCATCAGGATCCCTGCTCAGCGGGAAGCCTGCTTCTCCCTCTCCCACTCCCCCTGCTTGTGCTCCCTCTCTCGCTGTGTCTCTCTGTCAAATAAATAAAATCTTTAAAAAAAAAAAAAAAAAGCTTTGGGTATTTGTGTAACTCAGTTAGAACTAGGACAGTTACCAAAAATCACTGTCCTCTCCACTTCTAGAAAAGTATTCCAGAAAATTGGAAATGTGTGGGGAAAATGTATTTTAAAGAATGTTCATTCCAGTATTGATTCTAGTGGTGAAAAACTGGAGACAACTTATGTCTCAACTCTAGAAAATCGGTTAAGTAAATTATGATACAATTATAGACCAGAGTGCCAAGTGGCAATTAGTAATGATATCACTGACTACATGTTTTAAAGCTTAAAGAGGTAAGGAAAGGGGGTCACAGAATCGTTTAGATGGCGTGACTCTCTCCCCATCCACATTCACAGAGAAATGTTGGAGAGGACACGGACCAGAATATCAACAAAGGATTTCTCTGGATAGATGCATTATAGGCATTTTGTTTTCTTTTATTATGCTCACAGTTTCTAAACTCCATTTTCAGAACAAAGCCAATTTGTCACCTACACATCCAAAGTACGGATTTTTTGTCCGTACTTTGTCTCTAAATTAGCAAAGCAGAACACCTGCCTCCCAGGCCCGTGACAAAGGGGTCCTCTCCGAACTGAATGAGGACCGGCTCCTGGGTGTGCGATGAGAGAGCAGAGGAAGACAGCCTAAGGTACCAGCCCAGCTGCCCGGTCCCTGGGCACTGTGCAGGAGATCCTTGAATTATGGGAAAGCCATAAACCTGACTGGGTCACTTTAACTCTTTCCCCTAACCCTGAAAAGCTTCCAGAGTCACGCTTTACTGTGATACCTGTTGTGCCCATTTCTAGGGACCCTGAAAACTAGTATTTATATCTCCTGCCTTGTGGTATAGTTATTTGCGTACATTTGTTACAGACCATAAACTGCAAGCTCCTGGAAGGCAGAATTTATGTTTGATTAAAGTTTGTATTCCCTAGAGTGTCAACAGTTTGCATGTATTAGGTATTTAATATTTATAAAGAGAATTATTGATGTTTCTTGTATAAGGCCCAACAGAATACATTATGTTTAGAATTTATTTTAGAAGCTTCTTCCCTTAAGAACGGATAGCCTTCCTTTTTAACTAATCAGAATTACAGAAGCCATCATTTTCTTCCTTCCTTTTTTTTTTTTTTTTTTTTTAATTCATGAGAGACAGAGCGAGAGAGAAAGGCAAAGGGAGAAGCAGGCTCCCAAGGAGCAGGGAGCCCGATGCGGGACTTGATCCCAGGACCCTGAGATCATGACCTGAGCCAAAGGCAGACGCTTAACCATCTGAGCCACCCAGGTGCCCTCTTCCTTCCTTTTTTTTAAACCCCGGCTCTGATGGAGCACAGAACTACATTTTTCATTCTCAGTCCCACTATCTATTACTTCATTCACCCTCCACCTGTTTTTGAGCTTTTATTTGAATGGACCGGTGTTTAGGCACCATGTATATGAATTACCTCAAAGCCCGCTTGGAAGTCGGTGGAATAAAAATATAAAGAGTTTAGGGGCAACTGGGTGGCTCAGTTGGTTGAGCAACCAAATCTTGATTTTGGCTCAGGTCATGATCTCAGGGTCGTGAGATCGAGCCCCGGGTCAGGCTCTGTGCTCAGCACAGAGTTTGCTCAAGATTCTTTTTCTTCCTCTCCCTCTGCCCCTCCCCCCATGCTCGCTGTCTCTTGCTCTTCTCTCTCTAAAAATAAATAAATAAATCTCTAAAAAATATAAAGAGCTTAATCACAAGTCGTTTAATAATAAATAATCAAACCATGATTGAAAATGAATTTAAAATAAGAAGTAAAATAGGGAATTTCCATCATGGCCTACCTGATACTTCATAAAGGAGCTTGCTCACCTCTGACCTTTGGCATAGCTGCCAACACCCCCCTGTCCTGGCAGTGACATCCAGTGTGACTGGAATACCCCTGCCTCAGGGATTTCAGGAGCTTTCTTCACCTGAAATACCCCAAGCTCTGGCTATGGCCACTCTTTCTCAACACCCCGTTTTCTTGGGACAGACTGTACCCTTCTCCCTGTTAGCCTCCTCACCAGAACCCCTCTCTCCTTGTGCCTCCCTCTCTATTTTCTTCATAGCACCCAACATGTCCTGGCTGCCCAGTGTCGCCCTCCCTGCCTCCAGGAGAACAGAGGAGGCTCTTGGTCTTCCCCATTCACTGTTCCATCCCCAGTGCCTAGAAGAGGGCCTGGCTTACCACGGCGGGGGGGGGGGGGGGGGGGGGGAAAAAAAATATATTTTTTTAAAAAAAAAAAAGATGAAAAAATAAATTGCCCCCTCCTCCCCCCCCCCCCAGGTTATAGAGAAGAAATCTTGTTCTTTCTCCCAGAAGACTATTTTCAAGCTCTGCTGTGGGGAGACATGGGGGCGGGGCTGGAAGAAGAGCTGGGGTGGGGGGAGAGGGAGGGTGGGGGCTGGGGAATGGAACCTCTGAGATGCACAACCTGGGTTCCAGCACAGAGCTGAATGTTCATGTGCTTTATACGTAAGGGTCCACTCTGTTGAAAATAAGATTCTGCAGCTAAAATAAAAATGTGAAAAGCAATGATGAACATAAATGATATGCCTGCAAAAGAATCCTGCTTCTAGTTAGCACTGAAAATTGCCATCGAGTTGCTATAAGAAACCTAATCCTAGTCACTGTATGTACAGTGTACAGATGAGACTGGAAAGTCTCAAATGCTGCTGAAGCCCATTCAAAACAGCATTTCCTCTGCGTTACCTAGTAGATCATTAGCACCTCTCTGAAGCATCACATTTGCCTGTATGATATGACCTTAATTGGAACCAGGCATATCTCCCCACATAAGGAGTCCTAGGCTATTAAATAGATACTGCAGGAGAGAAAGCTTACATTTTCATGTCTCCATCCCCTCCTATATTGCCTGTGTTAGTTTTTTTTTTTTTCCCTTATAGAATGCCTTCAAAGCAAAGCTCTGAAGGAAAAATGAATACAGCTCATTTATTTTTAAACTCTGCCAAATCATCTCAGTCAGGCAATAGAAAGAAAAAGAGGAAAGTGCTTGGTGTAATAGAGTCATATTTTTTTCTGTAGCTCCTCCATTAATTCTCAGGACCTCTGGCTGCCTTCCTTTCAGAATGCAACCCCATTCAAATCTTACATTATCTTGCCTACTTTCAGACATTCATTATTGCAGAAGTCATGCCATAATGGCATTCTGCCAACATGATTTTTAATGTCACTTTTATACAACCTAACTGTGTATTTTGGAAACCGTTTGTGAAATGGGAATCAGACCTACATCTATGGGTCAGCTCAAAGGTTATATATATTTGGAATCCTTTGTGTAGCACTGACTATTAAGACCACAGGTTTTTCAAGTAGGACTCCTGAAAAGTCGATGCATGGATACCGCTCCCCAAACAATGCTGTTTCATCTGACAAAAACACTCTTCTCAAAGCAGAAGGAGCACGGGAACCACCGGGCTTTGGTTCCACAGGAAGGCTCTTTCCTCTCTCGATCGATAATCATGAGAAACTTATTCTCTAAAACTATATGTCTACGGTAAATGATTTTGATAGCGTGTTGATATTAATATGAACAGTCTCCTCTTCCCTGCATGTATGATTAACATGAATGAACGAATTAATATGCCATTCGACAGTTTTGAACAAAGAAGTGGTAAAAAGAGATCACCAAAGACTACAGAGAAATAATGAAAAGAAACTTTGGCCATGAAACAAATTATTCTACAACAGGGACCAGAATAGAAACACCAGTTAGAATTAGGGCCAGTTTTATTTAAGAGACCCATTAACCATCTGGAAAACATGATAAACAGCATGTTGATTAAATCGGCGAGCTGTTCCAAATGGGCTGGCTGTCTAGAACCTGGAAAGAAAATCTAAGGTATGGAGAATGTTGAGAAATTTGAATGGAGAATCATAAAGCAACAATGACCAGGTACAACTCACTTGTTTCTAATTTATACTCCCATATATTTGTAGATAGCATAAGGAATAAAAAGTAGCAACTAGAGTTTTCACAAGTGTTCACTAGAGGAAATTGATACAAACACCTCTGGCCTCTCTTCTTTTTTGGAAGTTAATACGAGGTTAGATTATAAGAATTACTTCTCACATTGCCTCTCTTTTCTACAACATTCAGGGATGTATAGTCTAGGTCGATAGATTCCGCACTTGAATATTTTAATCACCTGGGCTGCTTGTTAAAAAAAGGAATATGTATTTCTGAGCCACACACTCGAGATGTCCAGCAATATATGTCTCATTAACAAGTGCCTCAATTAACTGAAGTTGGCAACCGTTTTTCAGCCCCGGGCTTTTGGGTAAGGAATTTTAGGAGATTTGTTAAATTGCCACTAGGGGGAGTGTTGACCAAACTTTATGTTTCTGGTAAAGGGAGGGTGCTGAAGGCACCCTCAGAATCACGGGTTAACACCCAAGACCTCAGGTTTGGGGAAGAACATGTCCTCGCTAGTACCTTCTCCCTCCATCTCTCATCCGTGCCCCCTTCAAGGGAATGGAAAGTATACAAACTACTGAGTGAACATTAGAGGGTTCTGTGGCCCTCTCGGTCTTGATAGGCTTACACACAGGTCACGCTTTTGTATGTGGTTTTCCGGTTCAACGTTTTTCTATCATTTTATATGAAAATTTCTCCTTCTACTTTAGTAATTTTCTGGTCTAGTTACAAAAGATTGCAATCTCATTGAGGAATGTTTGGAAGATGCCCCAAAATACATAGAAGATAACGATCACTTGTAATCCCTACACTCAAAAAAAATGAGTGTTAACACTGTGGTGAGGTCCAGAATCATTTCAGTCCATAACAACATGTTTTTTGTTTCGTTTTTTTTAAAGATGAAATCATTCTATTTTTGTATTTTCCCACACAAAGAGTAAAATCATCGGCATACTCCCATGATACCAGTCTTCTTAAACTCTGTCTCCTATCAAAGGATATTCTTCCACATTTCTGATTTCCTTAATGATAAGCTACTTGATTTAGAATAAGAGGGTCAAGGATCATATGAATTTTTCAGTTCTTGATACACACTGCCATTTTCAGGAAGATCACACAAATACATGTCTCAACCAACAAAGTAACAGAATTTGCTCTGCTAGCCATCTGTATATTTTACCCCAAATATATGCATACCTAGGGCCTCTGATTATTTTGTTTGTGTGTGTGTGCACACTGAGCTTTACCCAGTCTACTGGCATATTGCCACCCACAGAACTCATTAACAATGTTTTAGTCACCTCCATGCCGGTTTCAATATCATCTTCAATTATAAATTTGTTAATTTGCGTTTCCTCTGTATTTTCTTTGACAAAACTGTCACTGGCTATTAGTTACTTAATAGAAGTAGTTCTTGGATTTACTTTAAGATTCTGCTATTTCCCTGTTTTCTAGTTTATTATCTTTATTATATCTTTCCTCTTGCTTTCTTTGCTCTTTTATTTTCTAACTTGAGCTAAATCCTTGGTTCATTTATTTTTATTCTTTCTATAAAAATAATAATTTTAAAAGAATTATTTTTAGGGCTCTCCCATTTGAGGACAACTTTAGCTGTATCGTGTAAGTTTGGTCACACTATGTTTTCATGGTCATCATTTTCTTTTTTAAAAGATTTTATTTATTTATTTGACAGAGAGAGACACAGCGAGAGAGGGAACACAAGCAGGGGGAGTGGGAGAGGGAGAAGCAAGCTACCCCGCGGAGCAGGAAGCCCAATGCGGGGCTTGACCCCAGGACCTTGGGATCATGACCTGAGCTGAAGGCAGTCGCTTAACGAGTGAGCCACCCAGGCGCCCCCATGGTCATCATTTTCTAAACAGCCTCTAACAGTAGCTTTGACTTCCATTTTGATTCAGTAGTTACTGAGAAGCCTGTTACTTTAGGAATGTATTAAGGACTTTTGGCCATGTAAGGGACACATTTTTAAAAAGTTCCATGGATCCTTAGAAAAGAAGCCATACTTCCAGTGGAAGATACCAACTCAATATGTACCTATTGGTTGACACTTATTAATTATATTATTAAAATGTTTTATACGTTATATTTGAAATATAACAATAATGCAATGATGTTTTCTCAAAGCTGTATTTTTGTCCATGTCTTCTTGTATTTCTAGTTTTTTCTTTTCATTTTGATGATATTGTTATGTTGTGAACAAAGATTCATGACTATTTGTAGGTCAGTTTGGCTGTTTTCTCTATGAAATGATTCTTCTTCCCATGTAAAGCTTTTTGGCTTAATTTCTTCTCTGATGTCCATATTGCCATTCTTATTTTTTCCCCATTTGTGTGCTGAATTTTTCCTTTTAAATCTTTTTTTCTATCACTTGCTTGGGGGGTTGTTTTGTGAGAACATGATTTATATCATTTTTCAATCCAATTTAAGATCTTTATCTCTTCACAGGTGTAACCTAGTATGTTCATGGCCACAATGGATAGTTATTGTCACGTTCCATTACCTCTCTAGTCCTGGGGCCCATTGGAACCGCCTAAGGAAGTTGGTGGTGGCAGGGTGGGTGGTGGTGTTTTTATTTTTTATTTTTATTTTTATTTTTTTAAAGATTTTATTTATTTGACAGAGAGAGACACAGCGAGAGAGGGAACACAAGCAGGGGGAGTGGGAGAGGGAGAAGCAGGCTTCCTGACGAGCAGGGATCCTGATGCGGGGCTTGATCCCAGGACCCTGGGATCATGACCTGAGCCGAAGGCAGACGCTTAACAACTGAGCCACCCAGGCGCCCCGGTGGTGGTGTTTTTAAACAATTAACTAAGCCTACCTGCAATTCTGGTTTATAAAGTTGGTGTTATTGGCTGGGTTTTTCAATTTTAAAAGAATCAACAGGTAAGAATCACCAAAGGATGAGAATCGCTGCTCTAAATATTTCCAAAACAAATCTAAACTATATTTCTCCAATTATTAAAGTCAAGAATACACACACTTTCCTATATTGATAATACTATATGGCATTTTAATTTTTATTATTATTTTACCAAGATTTATATTTTTTAAAGAATCCATTTTGATGATTCAATTAAAAATAAAATAAATATAAATATAAAATTTACAGTAAAAATATGTATGGAAAAATACCATATTAAAAATAAAAGTCTTCTTCTGGTTTCCCCAGCTTCATTCTCCAGTTATTTTCCTATATATATGCACAACACACAAATCTATTCATACACCCAAAACACACACACACACACCCCATGGGTCATATGCTGTATATTATCTTACTAACTTCTTTGTTCACTGAGAAATATTTCTTGGTCATTTTTCCTTATCAAATACATATACAGTTCATTCTGTATAATAAACTCGTATTATCATAATTCGTTTAGACAGATGCCACTTGGTATCAGACACGATATCTTGGTTTGGGAAAGCCCACGCAAGTGTAACATATGGTGCTCTTCACCATGGGATATTTTTTTCAAATGAACTAGTTACAGAATAGTGGCCTAGGACTTACTTCACTTGAAGCTTACAATTCTGTTATTAACTATATTACCACTGTTCAATATGATTTACGATCTTGCAAGCTTTTCACTGTTTTTGAAGATCCCCGAGAGCAAAGTCCAGATTATGATTTCTTTGGATTCCTCCTATTTATCAAAACACAGTGCTAGGGACTCATTACTCGCTTGACAAATGCTTTTTGTCAATTACTATTAATGGCAATGCAAAGCAACCACACTGCTACTCTTCTGAGATAAGAGCTAAACCATTTTTTGTTTTCCGTTTTCTTGAATGCATGAACAAAAACCAAACCCCAATGAGCAGGTATGTGGTTGTGCAATGTCAGAGCTGTCATTCAATCTGGAATCCCTCTTTCTCCAGAACTCTGCCCTGTGGGGTCAGAAAGAAGCAATGGTCACTCAGAAGATCATGGACGCACAGTGTAAGGTTGCCCAGTGCAAGGAGATAGCAGAAGGGAGACCAGAGCTGGACACCAGGATGGGCACACCATTCCAGCTGCCATTACCAAGGGGCTGGCTGGCCCCAGGGAGAAACTCCCCCTGCAACTCCCTGCAACTCACGGGTGAGGCTGTGCCTATTACAAAGTGAGAATAATTTCAACTAAAGGGAGCTTGAAAAAGTCTGCCTGGAAAGGTCTTCTTTAGCAAAGAAGGCAAGGTCTAAAAATACTGAGTTTCACCAAACATTGTCTAAGAGGATGTGATAATTATCTACAAGTACTTAACAGGCCTTAGCACCAAGGTGAGGCATGAACTGTTTAAGGTGCTTTACGGAGGTGTGAGAAAGTCTTGGCAGGTAGTAGTAATTAAATTAAATTGAGTAAAATTACATTTCAGCTGGGGATCTAGGAAAGTCTCCCTTGTCTGTTAAACAAGGGTCCCAAAGGATATGCTTCAGTCATTTAAAGTCAAATTGGGCCAGTTATTAGAGAACATCAGAGAAAGAATCATCTTAAATGGGGGGTGGCGGAGACTTAAGTAGGGAGGAGCTAGCTGGTTTAATTAGTCACACTGTCCCTTTTGCTTAGAAGGGTTGTAAACACCTCACTACCAACTCTAGCTGGGAAGGAAAGATCATCGAGATTCCAGTGACTCAGAAAAGCAATATTACTGAGAGATCCAAGCTTGGCATTATTTACCCACCAAATTTACTCTTTGAAATGTGTTTGGTCAGCTGTGTTTGGCTTCTGTGACTAGCTGTATTTGTCCAAAGGCTAATTAGCTCGAAGGGTAAAAAGATCAGTGAGTTAATCCATAATCTCAAGTGACTGATGAAATCTAACTGCCAACTGGTGCTGGGGCAGACACTTTTTTAAGGATTAATAAGGCATTCTAGCTCTTCTCAAATATTAGGCTTTGGAGGAATAAGACAGGATAAAACAAGAGAAAAGGCAATCCTAGATTTTTAAAAAAGCCCTTCTAACATTTATATGGCAATTTCACAAACAAAACTTAGACAATTTCAGGGGACATGCGTGTAGTACTCGCAAGGTGATTCACAGGTCTGGGGTGGTCTTAGGCAGAGGTTGTTCTTTATGGCCCCTCAATAATACAATGAACATTTGACTGTTGAACACTTCCTATGTGCCAAGCACTGGGTTTTACATGTTATGAACTCAGTTGGTCCTTGTAATAACCTAACAAGGCAGGTTCTGTTATTCCTCAGTTTAACAAGTGAGGCCATTCAGGCCCCAAAGTCACAGGGCTAGTAAAATTTAAACCCACAGGCTCTGGCTCCAGAGGTTTTGATCTTAACTTCCCTGCTGAACTGCTCTAGGGGGAAAGGAAGGAGATTAGGGTTCAGGGTCAAAGTCTCCCTGGCTCCAGTCCTCTGTCTTTAGATGCATTCTGATAACAACTTGTGCTCTGATGGACCATGTCATGTAGTAATTTCAAAACACAGCTAAACACGGGCGCCTGGGTGGCTCAGTTGGTTGGGCGACTGCCTTCGGCTCAGGTCATGATCCCGGAGTCCCCGGATCGAGTCCCGCATCGGGCTCCCTGCTCGGCGGGGAGTCTGCTTCGTCCTCTGACCCTATCCCCTCTCATGTGTTCTCTCTCTCTCATTCTCTCTCTGTCAAATAAATAAATAAAATCTTAAAAAAAAAAAAAAAACACAGCTAAACATAAAAATCACTGGGCTTTGGAAAGTCCATTAAAAGAACCTGTGCTTTTCAGTGCATGTATTCGTTTGGGAGGGCTACTGTCAGAAAGTACCAAGTACCACACACTGGGTGGCTTAAACAACAGAAACTTATTGCCTCCTAGTGCTGGAGGTCAGGAGTCTGAACCCAAGGTGTCAGGAGGGTTGGTTCCTTCTGAGGGTTGTGAGGGAGGGATTTGTCCCAGGCCTCTCTCCTTGGCTTGTGGGTCACCATCTTCTCCCTGTGTCTTTTCATGGTCTTATCTCAATGCATGTCAATCTCTGTGTCCAAATTTCTCCTTTTTATAGGGACACAAGCAGATTAGGGCCTATTCTAAGGAGTTCATTTTAACATGATTACCTTCGTAAAGACCCTATCTCCAAACAAGGTCATACCCTGAAGTACTGACGATTAAGACCAGTGTCTCATTTTTGTTTTTTGTTTTTTGTTTTTGTTTTTTTAATTTATTTATTTGAGACAGAGAGAATGAGAGAGAGAGAGAGCACATGAGAGGGGGGAGGGTCAGAGGGAGAAGCAGGCTCCCTGCCGAGCAGGGAGCCCGATGCAGGACTCGATCCAGGGACTCCAGGATCATGACCTGAGCTGAAGGCAGTCGCTTAACCGACTGAGCCACCCAGGCGCCCCCAGCGTCTCATTTTTGGAGGAAGACAGAATTCAACCCAAAACATGCATCAGGGTTACTAGGCAGGTGTAAACATCCACCCGTGTGGTGCAATCCACCATCAGTGCAGCCGGAGGACAGCACAGGCTCCCATCAGTTCTGCGGGGACATCCTAAAAAGCCCAGCCTTCCACCTCCTGGAAGGGCACTGCTGTACTTTGTTACCCCTAGCTGGCCAGGAGAAGGGGCAATGTAGGGGCTTGTGAAGGATTTTTCTGATCTGTAAGACTGAGCCCAGACATTTCAAAGACCGCTCTTTGACATTGTCCTGCTAGACTCCAATGTTTCCCTCAGCTACCCATCAAGGTTGTGGGAGAACAGCTCGTGTGAGGGCTGAGGTACTCACCTGGGGCTCAATTTGCTCCATGAAAAAGAGACAAGCTCCCATCCGTCACAGGATGGACTTAAACTATGGAAAGTCACATCCCTGAACCTGTCTTCAAGGGCAGTGGTCTCCTCCCTATTTTGAAAAAAATCTATCTATACCCTCTATGTACCCATTTTTAAGTTGATGGTTGAAATTTTTCATCACAGTTGAAATAGTTGCAAAGAACCTAACTTTCAGTGTATAACAATATTGACAGAAAAAATAAAACTGTTACATCACTCTTTCAAATGTATCCTTGGGTATACATACAATAGGGATTTTATACCCATAATTACTCATTTAAAAATATATGAATAAGCTCTTTTTTAACAGTAGGAAATTTTATATCATTTTTCTCCTTGAATAACAGGTCTGCAAACTCTCTGTGTAAAAGGCCAAGTACTATTTTGGGCTTTCCGAGCAGTCTTTGTTCTAGCAACTCAACGTTGCCGCTGTAGCATGAAAGCAGTCTTAAACAGCACACAGATGAGTAGGCATGGCTGTGTTCCAGCAAATTTTATATACAAGAATAGGCAGTGCGCTGGATTTGGTCCATGGGTCACTGTTTGCCACCCTGTCTTAGAATTCAAATTCCCATTCTATTTCCCATTGTTCCCATTCTACCTCTATTCTACTCATAGAGAATTTTAGCATGATAGAAATTTTATGCTTAAAAGTCAACTGTGAATCATACTATTACACTTCTCTGAAACAAAAACATATATATACTAAAATCTAATTTAAAATACATTTTCTGTGAACGGGAGGCTATGATAAAAATATTCTTCCTCATTGAGTTTAACAGCACCATTACTAATATAAAGTAATTAGAACAAACATATTACAAATGTTGATGATTATTAAACCCAAGAGAAAGATTTATTGGGACTCCATCTCTTATAAAGATGGGAACCCATTTATGGATCTTTATTTGAAGGACTTGTCACATTGCCTTTGTGTGGCTCTCAGAGAATGTTTCCACACTTTGGGCCACACACAATTGTGAGACCTGATGAAGGTGAGAGGAGACCTTTCCTTTGTGAAGAGGGAGCAGGCTGCTGGGAGGGTCACAGGTGACCTCTCAAGATGGGCTTTAAGGTACAGGTGGAAACTGAGAATGGGGAATGGGTCACCTTAAAACTATCCATGCCTGCCTTTCCCTTGAAAAGTCTTCACACTCTTCAGGGGAATTAGCACGCCAGACTGAAGACTACTTTTCTAATGCATTCGTTATAAATCAATGTATAGGGAGTGAGGCTGAAATGAAAGCATTAGAGGTTGGTAAAAGGAACACAGGACAGACCTGGATTTGAATTTCACTCTGCCACTTACGGGAAGGATGATGAGCTAACTCTCTACATCTGTTTCCTTATCTGTAAATAGGGATATAATGCCTTTTACCATTGCTCTTAACGCTGCAATGACATGTATTAGCGTAAAAGACGGAGACCGAGAATCCACGCCAAAGAGTCCCTTGAATCCCACCCTCTGTCCTATGCATATAGGGGGATGCGCTCTTCCATAAAAACCTGTATCCTAAGGGGTGTGGTATATAGATGCAATGCATATTATTAAGTCATAAAAAAAGGGAGGAAATTCTTCCATTTATGATAACATGGATGGACCCTGAAGGTGTTATGCTAAGTGAGATAAGTCAGAGAAAGCCAAATAGTGTACGATCTCACTTACATGTGGAATCTAAACAAGCAAACCACCACCAACAAAATACCAAACTCATAAAACAAGAGATCAGATGAGTGGTCACCAGAGGTGGAGGGTGAGGAGACGGGGAACTGGAGGAGTGCGGGGAAAAGGTACAAACTTCTGGTTATAAGTCAGTACTAGGGACATGATGTACAACACAATGACTACAGTTAGCACTGCTGTGTGGTGGAGAGGAAAGTTAAGAAAGTAGATCCTAAGCGTTCTCATCCAAGGAGAATTTTTTTTTCCTTTTCTCTTTATTGTATCTATAGGAGAAGATGGATGTTAGCTGAACCCATTGTGGTCATCACTGCACATGTGTAAATCAAACCATCATGCTATACGCCTTAAGCTTACAGTGATGTATGTCCATCAGTTCTCAGTAAAACCAGGAAAAAAACTGTATCTTGACAGACCACTGCATGTAGTAATTTTAAAGTAACAGCTACATTAAGAATAATAATTTAAAAGAAGACTTGGAAAATTCCATTAAAAGGACCTATGCATATGTAAAGTGCCTAGCACCTAGAGGGCACAATTCTTAGAACCACCAGGCAAGTGCTTCTGACACTGCTCCAGCCCTGAAGCCAGTGACTGGGAGTGAGCGTCTGCAACTACATCAGGGGTGGGAAAGAGAGACGGCACCACACACCGTCGGTGCGATTGCTGTAGAGTTAACTACAGTGTTCAGAGGGCTAAGAGATTTTCCCAGCCCCTGCTACTCATGCCTCTCCCCAGGTGACATGGAATTGCAACAGCTCCCTATCACCATCGTTGCAAATTCTTTCTCCCTTGACAAGTCTAACAGTTCAGAAACCTTGGGTAAAGTGAACATTCTTTGGTTCCTCTATGTTTCATCTTCTAGGCTGCTCTGCAAAAAGTAGGAGAGTGGACAGCTCTTGAGTTTGCTGTTATGGTTCAGTTTTTCTTCATTGTTCATTTTCACCTCTGTGCCAGCATGGCCATATAAAGTAGCAGACTGAGGGGAACAAAGGCAAAAATCAAAGGCCGTTATCGGTCAGTTTGTTTTTATCAATTACTTTCAAGTTGTTTTGAAAGAACTCTTACAAGAGCCCAACTTTTAAAAAGTGGATCTTTATCCTTTATGTAAATGGGCAGGAAAATGAATACGTAAGTGAATACACAAATGAATTAGTGAATATAGTTGACCCCTGAACAATGTGAGGGTTAGATGCACCAACACAGTTGGAAAGCTGCATATAATTTTGACCCCTCCAATACTTAACTACTAATAGCCTACCATTGATCAGAAGTCTTAGCGATAACATAGTCAGTTAACACATACTTCGTATGTTATGTGTATTATAAACTGTATTCTTACAATAAGTAAGCTGGAGAAAAGAAAATGTCATTAAGAAAATCATAAAGAAGAGAAAATACATTCATAGTACTGTACTGTAAAAAATCCACCTGTAAGTGGATTCAAACCTGTGTTCTTCAAAGGGCAACTTATATAAATAATTGGTTTGTTGGGAATTTTGTTATCGTAGCCTCTCAATTCTGGACAACTTTGAGGCTAATGATTGCATGAAAAATAAACTTCCATGCAGGTTAATCCATAGACGTTCACGGATTATTTATGTTCACAGATAATACCAAGGCGTAGAAATGATACAGAGCAGGCATTCAGCAAATAGTGGTTGTTGACTGAATTGAGAGCAAGGAGATGTAAACATTGTCCCTTGTTAACGGACATATTAGCAAGCCAATTAATTCCTCTGAGCCTCACGTTCTTCACCTGTAATAAGGTAACTGCGCATTGCAACCCTTCCCTCCCACCCAAGGGCCCACTGAGCCCAGATGAGGGCCCTTTGCAGCCTCCAACACAGCACCCAGTTGTCACCAGACAGAATCTATTTGCCATCCCAGGACTCAGGATTCTTTGAGATCCAGGATGTGATGGGTTTATAGTAAATAGAAAACCAGACATAACAAAGGAAGACATCACCAATTCTCCTTTCTGGACAGAATACATAATTCAGGGGTGTAAAGTACATGGCTAGGGGGGATGGGGGAGAGAAGAAAGCTGCCAAGAAATGCCTGGCAACCTCCATATGGAAGAACAAAAAATATGTATGTTTTCCAAAGCTTTATTATGTCTTCATGAAGAAGACAGAGTTGGGGCAGGATGACTAAAACTTGGCAATCCGGAAAGATTTATGGGCTATATGCAGAGACCAAAACATCTCTGACTTAACAAATGTAAAGGCCACCAATTCTTTGTGATGGGTCACAGCTTTCCTGAATGCCACAAGGCATCTGCCAAGAAGCACAATATCGTTTGATGTTGATGGGCTTCCAAAATCAGGAAAGCATACATCACTATCCTGGAGCTTCTGGGACTCACGCTCCAAAAATGTTTCCAGTGATTCTTTCTCTATAAACAAGTCTGAGCTGTTAAGAGATATTAGATTTGAAGTAATAATAGTAATACTTTATATATTACCTTATGTACAATCCACAGAGCACATGGGATATGTTAATTCATTTATTCTCTGAACATTTCTATGTATCTGATAGGATAGATATTATCTGTATCTTGTACATGAGAAAAAAAGATACTAAAGATTGGAGAGGCTATATGGCAAGACCTAGATCTTACTAGTGGCTAAGCTGGGACTTCACCCCAGGCTCTTTGTTCTAAGGGCAGTGTCCTTTTCTCTCTGGGTGGCCTCTGGTGCTAGCAGGGCAGGGGTGGCCTAAATGAGGATTTAGGATAGTGATCTGAGAGCAGACAGCATGTGCCCTCCTAGCACTCTAGCTGTCCAATTACAGAAACTTCCACAGCCAGAGCTGAGCTAGACATTCTCCGAGATACCAAAAAAAAAAAAAAAAGAAAGAAAGAAAGAAAAATGGCTTCTACCTAAGGAATGTAATCATACTATTTTCTCCTTGCACAGTGCAATATGGTGTACTCATCACTTACACAGACACCATAATTTAATTTTCATTCACCAACAGCCTTGTGAGAAACGCACCTTTACTTCCATTTTTACAGATGAGGGAACTAAGGTTCAGAGGGGTTAAGTAGTCATCTACCTAGTCCTCAAGAAATTTTAAGGACAGAGGGATGTCCCATCAAGTGGTCTTTGCAAAGCTTCTTGGGTCTACTTTGCAGAGATGTTTGAGCCTGGCTTATGGAATCCAGAGTTGGGGCTTTTGTCCATTGACCCCCTCTGTTCTCTAAAGCTGTTAAGTGTGTAGGTAATAGGAAGAGTGCCAGTGGACTGTACCAGTATAGGATCCCCAGAGCCCCAGCCTTGGATTGAACCCTTAACATTAAGTAGTCTAGGTCGATGCTCAGTACCGGTGTGGGTGGCTTTCAGACCAGTTCCTGCTTTGATATCATTCTCTACATATGATAAAACTTCTATAATGCATATTTCACATTGCTGGACCATTAGACATGAGTGAGCTCCATCTCAGCTGCTAGGACCTGTGGCCTGGCTGGCTCTACTTAGAAATGATTTGCCCAACGGTCAAGCCTGTCAGTACGGGCTGCCAGTATGAAGGCCTGACTTCCATTAGCTGATGGGTGCTTCATTCCAACCAGGCAAATGGACGTTAGAACTGCCCCAGATGCTATCTCAAATGTTCAGCTATAAAAATTCCAACCAAGTCAGAATTAAACTTTATTTCATTATGCTTCCAGGTCTGGGAATGATGCCAGTGAACTGCTCTCCTTGACAGGTCTCTCATCACTTATAGCTCAAAGGAAAGGAAAAGTGAGCTCCCAAAGTGCCAGGCTGCAGCCCTCCTTGTCAGATGGCAACACCTCCATGGAACAGCTGAGCAAGAAGATGAGTAAAGAACTGATGTTCCCTTATCCCCAAAACCCTGCATACAGATGATAATTCCCCGTGTGTTCCTTTTCAAAGTCTTGCACAATGCACGGAGCTGAGAAAAAGACATAGGAGAGGGATGAAAAATCAGTTTCAGCTGTAAGCCAGTTCTGACGGCTCGGTAGTGGCTGAATGAGTACTGTGTTAAGAGGGATTCTGAGGCTCCATCTGGGTACAGTGGGAAAGATTGCTATGATCAATGCAGTATGAGCCCTAGAGAATAAATTGTTTGGAAGCTTGAGCTGGGAAATCACCAAGTCTAAACTTCTCTCTCACCCATGTGTAGGTGCTGGGGAGCATAAACGTTAAATGATTTACAAAATTCAGTTGCTAAACTATAGACAATAATTCAAGACCTCAGGTTCTAGATTACTGCTCTGTCATCTATACAACTACATTTCTAGACCTGGATTTCTAGAGTATCATAGATTGTTTGAAATTAGCTGGCAAATTAGTGGACTTCAAAATCCTGTGGCAATTCAAAGACAATTATTGTGATGCCAGTTTCACTTACGTGATAAACAGCTATTTCCCAATGTCTCTGTGCTCACTGAAATCCCACCGCACTTCCTTCCACTCATGATAGTCTTTGGTGTAGCCAAACAGCAGATTCACAGAGCAAGTCATCTCGCTCTTAGATTCAACCCTGCCTATGGTTTAATCTACTTGGTCTGCCAGTGTTGCCTCAGTAAAGATGATAAAATCCTGCCATGAAAAGAAAGAAGGTGCTAAGGGGCCACACAACTTGCTCCAACAAATGTTTGTTGAATGCTTAAGTGCACAAGGCCTGCTCCTTGGAAATTCTGTCCAATGCTCAGGAAATGGGTATAGCTGGACCAGAAGGCATCCCTGATATTAGGGATGGTATTGAACTGTATGGATTTTTTTCTCCCTTTTTCAATGTTTGTGAGATTTCTAAAAGACCTCTTTATTAACCAAAGGTTTAAGCAGACCAAACGTAGACTGTGCTTTATCCTTCTACTTGCAGATCTGGCTGCAATTGTCAATGTCAGGACATCTCTAGGAGGCTGGGACTGGATGCTTGTAAGAAGACTTTGCAGCATGATTTTGATCTAGCTTCCTGAAAAAGTTGATTACGTTTTCATAATTGGCTTTACATTAAAAAAACACAAAACCTTGGGGGAGTGGATAAATAAAATAACATATGATGTTGAAGGTAAGGATTTTAAGACCAAATTAACTGTAAGAACTACTTAGTCAATATTTCCTAGCTAAACAGAATTTGCAGTGTTGAATAAGATAGCAATTAAATCATCCCTTAGCCTCAATTTATACTTGTCTTCATAAAGAATTATCTGTTTGCAGCAGAGTTACCCTCTCAATCAAGGTTTGCTTAGCTTATTATTTAAACTAAACCCATGTGTCCTGAACATACTGAGTTGAAGGAGGTGGCCCAACTCGTGTTGAGGGTTGGGGCCACAATAACTGGGGACAGAAAAATGCCACAGGTGGTGAATGTTGACTTCCTGCAACTGGAAAGGAAGGGCACACCTTTTAATTCCCCCATGCCAAACAGAGTAATGGAAAAACGAAGATTTTGCTACATGTTGAGTGTTCCATGTACAATGGTTAAGGGCAAAAGTCACCAAGTTTGTGAATACTAAAGTTCTGTTTCTCTCTCTGTTGCCAGGGCAAGACTTCTAGGTACTTCATGGAGGTAGAAGAGAGGAAGGTGCCATGGCATGATGAGGAGGTAGAAGTCACTGGCCTGGTGTATCAGGAGAGCTCTTTAGAGCTCATCACTGTGCTGCCAAGTAGACTAGTCACCAACCACATGTGGCTATGGAAACCTTGAAATACGTAGCTAGTATGACTGCGCAAGTGAGTTACAAATTTTATTTAACTTTAGCTCATTTATATTTAAAAATTGATACTTCAGTTACTGAAAAACTTTCATGTATGTTTGGAACAAGCTGGGCACGTGAATCTACCTTTTTAACTTAGAAATTTTACGAAATCTAAAGAACAGATTTCCTGTGAAAATTCAGTATCCAAATTGAGTTGTGCTGTCAGTGTAAATTACATGTTGGACTTCAAAGACTTAACATAAAAAACTGAATATAAATATTTTTGTTAATTTTGTAGTTGTATGTTGAAATATTTTGGGCATAATGGGGTTAAATACATATATTATTGAAATTTATAGACCTGATTTTTTTTTTTTTTTTTACTTTTTAAATGTGATTACTAAAAAAATTGAAATTACATACATAACTTGCATTATATTTCCACTAGACAGTTTTGGTCTAGAAAGAGATCTGCCATATTATCCCTGTAGGACATTATTTTTTGAATAGCTATTGAAATTGTCTTTTACACATTCACATACCTAGTGTAATAGTAGAAAGTGCGTAGTATTAGGCATGCATAGCAAATAACCCGTGTTTTTAAAACCTGCTACTGAGACCCCTACAGATTCTTTTTCCATCTAGCAATGCAATCTTGCTTATATGCTCTGGTCTGCTATTTCTTTATATGTCAAACTGGAAATTTCAAGGACATCAGTAGTTTTTCTTCTTCCATCTAGTGGCCTAACTCCTTCCCCTCGATTTTCCATTAGGAAGTCTTCAGTGGGAATGGCAGTTTATAAAACAGATAGAAATGGAGATGCTCTGAAGTGGGAGTGGAGAACTCAGGCCCTGACCCAGCTCCACATTGCCCCAGTCCCAAAAACGCCCCCAACTCTGAGCGACATGGTTTGAAAACTGTGTCACATTCAATGATTTTCAGGTCTAATCTTCTGAGTCTTCAGCTTCTCCATCGATGTGTGTCCTCTGCCATTACCTGGAATCTCTTTCTGAGCTGGGCCTATTCACAGGGTCTTCAGAAAGCATGGTAGACTTGGTGATTCCCACATCCACTGAGGGTCACGCACACCCCCAAGCCGGCTACACTGTTGTTCCTGGCCCTTCATGACCCTCACTGTTACTAGGGCAATTGCAAATCATTCCTGGCAAATGCGAGCAAAGGGCAGCCATGAACCTGATGACCTTTCACCTTTCACAGATGGCCCAGGAGGAGCGGGGCTCATACAGAAACTGACCTAGTTCATATCAGTCAAAGAAACACTCCTCGGAATGAGGTGGCATATCATACAATAACACAAGGGGATAAACAAATGGGGCATTTTGGTAACGAGCTTTTACTTAACTCCAACATCTTTTCCTAAATGACATTGTGAAGAATTCACGCAACTACCCTACAATGCCTTTCCAATTTGACTAATTATCGCAATGATTGTTGAATTCAATTCCCTGTGGCCTGGTTCCACTAGACAGACTGATAGCTGAGGAGACCTCCGTCCCCTGTCCTTTCACACTCCTTCCATCCATGGATGCAGCAAACAAGTAAATCAACATGTGTGAAAACACAAACCACTTGCCACATCCTAGCTTGGTAAACATGGGCAAGTTCCTTAATATTTTGGTGACTCAATTTCTTCATCTAGAAAATAGGTATTAAAAATCATCCTGTTGGGGCTGTTTTTAAAGCTTTAGGGAGTTATTATTTCTACATACATTATACTGAACAGTGCCTGCCACACTGGAAATGCTCAGGGCAGGTCAGATTTTCCCATTGTGACTGATTTCATTCCAACTGCTAGGAGAAATGAAGGAGTCTTATCATTCCAATTCTCAATGCTGAACTTCAGGGACTGGATTTAACATATTCATATTCACTGTGACCTACCAGGCAACTCTGACGGTCACGTGAAAATCTGAGGGAATTCATTTTTCTTTATCTTTACATTTAAGTTTCGAGTATGTCCTACATCCCACAAATGCCATGAATAGGCAGTACTAAGAAGCTTCCTCCTTCAGGAGTGAACAGGTAGCTGTTCTGGTAGCTTGAAGGTGTATGTTCTTTTCAAGTCCTGTGACCCTAGTTTAACCAACACCTCAAGCTGAGAAGTGAGAAAACCACCATGGTTTAGAATTATTTCCAAGACTTCTTCATTCCAGCCTTCAGTGAGAACACACAGGACCTCCTTCAGGTACTGAAGCCACCGCTTAGGTCAGAAGTCGACTGGCACAGGGCTGGGGCAGTATTTAGTGGGCCCTTTGCAAAAAGGAGATAAGAAACTGGAGGGTATAATAAATTCTTGGCTATTTACCCAGGACGGAGATCCTACATGACCCTGAAATGGGGGCTGTCATCAGAGTATTATGTGATCACGCATTCATGTATTTTCTTAGGGCCAGGGGAGAGTTTCAGAGCTTGCAAATTCTTAGACTTCCATGATCCAAAAATAGGTAACTAGTCTTAATTTTTTTAAAAACATTTTCAGTGCTTCCATAAAAGGCTGCTTCTTCTCTCATTCTTGCCAACAGGTGACCGTGCCTCACTCACGTCAGTGACGTGACTGGGGGAGAGAAGAGACCAAAAGAGGAGGGAGGGTCATTCAAATGAAATGACGTCACGTAATGCACATCCCCTAGAAACCAGACTTCCTCAAAATTGGGCGTGTGTCAAGGTGTGCCTAGGAGTGAGACGTAATAGGGAGAGTTCCCATGCACGCCCTTGCCTCCGATCAGGTGGAATTCTCAATTTGGCACACCACCTTGAGCCTCTTGGGATCAGAGGACAGCCGACATTTCTAGAGGGGCCTTCAGCTGACATAACAGGTCACTGACCTGGTCAAGTGACCGGGTTCCCCTGTGCTGTGTACTGTCACCCACAGTGAGGAAACTTGGCTGTCTCTTTTCCCGTGGCATCAGGTCAGAAGAGCAGGTCGGGTCTCTTCCAACCCCCCTCGCCCTGCTTTCGGGTCTTCTCCAGGCGAAACCATCCCAGCTCTTTTGTTTCTTTACCCGCTCGTCACAGATCCCATTTAGGACACACACAGCAAATTCCCTTCTACAGCCACGTGAAGACCTACAACACTCTCTTCTGTCAAAAGGACACAGTTATAAAGGACTAGCTGGGAAGATTTCCCATGTTCAACTCTTTCACGTGCATATATTTCTGAACCAGATGATAATGCTTTCCTCTCTCTTTCTCTCCGTTGTTTGCACCCAAGTGAACTGTAAACAGAAGACATGCAGTGTGCTGTCCGTGTTCCTGGCACATGAGATAGGGAATTACATTTTTTAAAAAAAGTTAACAGTGATGAAGCCTCAAAACCAGCAGAGATGCTGGGGAGAGGTTCTTAGGCAGAGATGGAAGCCCCAAGTTCAGCCCCCGCTCTCTGCACCCACGCCAAAAGCAATACTTCTCCTCTCCATGTTCAGAAAGATTATAGTTCCTCTGGAATCCTACCCTGTGCTTGCGTTCTGTCTTTCCATATATATTTTTAAGTTTGCAGCTAGAAGGGTCTCTAAAGGCAAAGAGTTTTTCCTTCCCCATGCTGCCTCTCCATTGCCTGTTTACAGCACTGCTTTCTTATTTTTTCCTGCTTCTACCCAAAGAAATCAAGAATTTCATCACCAGTGTCAGAAAATTAAACCCCAGGGAGCAAAGCAATAGCTCAGAGCAACCCTTCCCTGGCAAAGAGCCAATCCTTGAATATAACTTTGCAAACCCTGTCTGGTTTTCAGGGGTTGAAAAGGATGCAAAGCAGAGTCATTTTGAAGCTTGGTTTTTGGCAACTAAAATCTCTCTGCACTTCAACTCATCTTTGCAATTAATTTTTAAAAAGAAAGAGAACATATTTTGCTTTAGAGACCAGGTTTCATGAAAGAAGTCAGGGGCATGACCTAGCTCGGTTGCACACTTCCCAAGCCAAGATCAGCAGTGCATGCAGAAGAGATGCCTCCTTCTGTGCTTGGGGGTCTGAAGAAGTGTTTGACAGACCATTGTAATAACATTTCTCTTCACAATGCAAACACCAGCAACCCAGTCAAGCTGCTTACCGTTCAGCTCTGTGCCTGCACCTTTCTCCCTCTTCCCAGCAATGCACAGGGTTGATTCTTATTAATTTAGCTTTAAAAGCATCTTCTTTTGAAATGGATCTACACCCAGGCAGATAAAGCAAAACTCCACTCCTCATACTCATCCTAACTAGACAAACCAATATTCCAGTATAATACACAGTCAACTACAAATCCGACCCTACCCAAGCAATATAAGCAGGCTTTGGAATACAGAAGCTCACACATCACAGAACCCCAGAATGCCTGTTCTTCCATGTGCTTGTTCCAATTCATAGTTTTCTCGGCAGACAATAGGACAAAGCTGCATTTTAGCTCTGGCTGCTAATACCGGCGGACAGATGTGTAAGACTGAGGTTTACTCACCAAGCTCCCGTAAGTCCATCTTTCCCAACTACAAATACTGCTGCTAAGCTGCTGTCGCCACCAAATGACTTAGAGTCGTTCCCCAGAAGAACAATGTGCTGGAATACCAGACGGTTCCTGAATAAGCTTGTTCACGAAATAGGTTTCCAGTTGAGCCATGTGAATGGAGACCTGCCGCACACCTTTGAATGGTACACACTTCAAGTCCAGAAGAATAAGCATGTAGCTTTGCTTATGTTTATGGAGCTCGAGCCCAGGGGTGCTCCGATTGGCAGGAATCGCAGAAAGATCAGCCAATCAAAGGGAACCTCCATTTCAGGGAAACTCCTGCTCATTTATTTAGCATCTTCAGAGATCATCGGCTTTTCTAGGAAGAGCTTTTCTCTTATAGTATCACAAGAGAAAAATAATAACTTCACTTCAATTGTGGTGCCCTATGCTCTTTCATTAATAAACACAGAGCTCCTCTTCTTGGTGTTCCTCAATACCGCCACTTTTCTTATAAAGAACTTAAAAAAAGAAAGAAAGAAAAAAAGGAAGAAAGAGAAAAAGAAAGAGCTGGTGATGGGCTAGAGATAGTTCATATTCATCAGCCTCCACCTTGTTGGGAGAAAGGAAGGGGGGGAGCGCCTGGGCTTGATAATTACGGATTCTGTTGCCATGGAAACAGACTGGCTGCAGCGAGTTGGATTCGTGTAGAACATCTGCTGCCAGACCCATAATCAACTGCAATCTCATCTCCCCCCTCCCTACTTTTATTTGATTGTGAGTTTGCTTTCTCTCTTCTTCTCTTCCCATGCAGTTTCTGCCCAGAAATGGCATGTAACTACCTTACTTTGTACACATAGCACACACACACCAGAGGTGCTCACATGCGTGCAGGCGTGCATCCCAGTAGGACTATACGGAAGGATCTACACTCGGATTCCTATCCAGAATGTAAACAAGCATAAACACTGCGCCTCCGCCCCTAGTGAAAATTTACTGTAAGTTAACCTCAAGAGTGAGTGGGGTATCTTTTAAGATATTTGTCACCTAATAGCCCTGAAAGCCCCCAAAGAAAAGTTTGCAATGGCATTTCGCAGAGGGCAATGTGATGGTTCCTAGCAAACCTTTGTAATGAACCGATTGAACGGAGACGCTTGTAGAAGATTTTTAAGCCCCAAATCTTTAGGCTCAGCTTCTTCTCTTATGCTATCAGCGTACAAGGCACCCTGAACACGGGGAGGGGGTTCTCCCTGGGGATGTCCTGAGTCCATCTACATCCCCCCGACTCCTCTCCTGTTTGCTCCAAATTCTCCTAGTTACAGGTACCAGAGTTAACGTCAGACTCTGGATGTGCTAAGTTTCTCTATAACAGCAGGGGCCGCCACGGAGCAATGAATGGCTGCATGGCCAGGTCAGACACAAGAGGGGACTCAGATGGTGGTAATCTCACCTTTGTGAAGCACACCTGCCTCACACCTGCTTTGTGCCTGTGGAAGCCTTCAGCTCTACAAAGACTGACTGAAGATGGCAAATGTCAAAGAAGGCTATGATTCTGGCTTCAGTTAGAGAGAGAGGAATTATTCTGTCCCATTGTCATGAATAGCAAGGAGAACCTTCTCTTTCCTGAGGGGCTCGGCAAGCCTGGTGCCCTCAAGCCATCGATGACACAGAGCAAGCTTCAGAGGGGGCTTTGCACAACTCTGGCTCCTGAAGCCAAGGGGAACTATCCATCTACCACACCCCCGCAGTTTCATAAGCCACAGTAACTCTGGGCCTCCTTTATTCTGAAGGGACTCTCAGTCCAAACCCCATTCCTCTCGATCTCCAAGTGCTCAGCTCAGGCACAGTGGTCTTGATGTTCGATTTGTCCCTTCAAGAATCTGAATGCTGATTTTCCATTTTATCTCTTTTTGCCCCTGTGAGGTTGGATAGAAGTTCTCACCTATGTTTGTCCTCTCTGGCATCCAAACCCAACTCTGGCCATCTTTCTTAGCTCTGTCCAGATGACCTCCACACTCCAGGATGGTGGATATCTCAGGTTTTTTCGACTGCCTTTCTGGAACATCTCTAATCTCTTCTGTCTACTCTCTTCTGCCATGAGGACACCTACCCCCTGCCCTCTCACACTCCTGAGACCATCCAAATCACCAGTGTCTTTGTGCAGAAATGTGGCATTCCAACCTGGTCTTCCCTCAAGCAAAATGGAATCATTTGTTCCATAAATACATAGTGAGTGTTTATATGCCAAGCACTGTGCTAGTGACCAAACAAACTGGCATGGTTTTTGCCTTATGGCACAATGACTTGAGTGGAGGAGAAAAAAAAAATATGAAAGCATAACTTTCATATGGGGTATGAGAGCTATGTGCCATAAGCACAAATGAGAAGATTCAACTTGGGGTGCCTGGGTGGCTCAGTTGGTTAAGCGACTGCCTTCGGCTCAGGTCATGATCCTGGAGTCCTGGGATCAAGTCCCGCATCGGGCTCCCTGCTCGGTGGGGAGTCTGCTTCTCCCTCTGACCCTCCCCCTCTCATGCTCTCTCTCTCTCTCTCTCTCATTCTCACTCTCAAATAAATAAATAAAATCTTTAAAAAAAAGAAAAAAGAAAAGATTCAACTTAGTAAGGTTAGGAAATGTATCTCAGAGGAAGTGATCCGAGCTAAGATCTACAGGACGAGTAAAAATTAATAAACTAGAAGTGAGGGGAACAGTATCTCAGGCATAAGAAATAGCATATGCGAAGGGCCTGTCTAGATGCACACTGCCTAGGAGGGAGTGTGGTGTCTTTGAAAACTCAAAATAAGCCAAATGCAGCTGATTGCAGTGAGAATGACTGGAAGGACGGTGTGAGATGAGCTTGGACAGTAAGCAAAGGCTAGACCTGTAGGGTCCTAGAGACCACATTAAGGATGTTGGTTTTCATCCTATTAGCAATGACAAACCATTAAAGTACTCCATTAAATGATTCCCTGCCCCCCAAAACACTTACATAACTCAATATATGAATCTATTTCAAGGCATCTATAACTTGTTGGACTGGTCTAGCTAACATTTACTGGGCAATTAATAGTCCAGATAGCATTCCAAGCACTTTATATGAATTAACTGATTTAATTCTCACAAAAATGCTGTGAGGTATTACTATTATCCCTATTGTACAGAATGAGGAAACTGAGGCATGCGGAGGCTACGTAACTTGACAAAGTTGACCAAGATACAATGTGGCAGAGCTGGAATTTGAACCAAGAGATTCTAGCTCCAGCTTCTTTAAGTGTGATCTACAGGGACCACCTGTGTCAGAATCACTGGGAGTTCTCCTCAAAATGAAGATTCCTGGGATCCTACTGCATCCTTCCTGAACCAGAACCAGAATCCCAGGGAATGGAGTCTAAGGACATTTCCTCAAGCTCTCCAGGGGATTCCTACACACACCAGAGCTTAAGAATCACTGCTAAGAGATGTTTGTGTAAAGGAAATGAATTCATTTTTAATGTATAAAATGGAGAAGAGCTTTTTTTTTTTTTTTTGAGAATGGGGGGGTGGGGTGTCTCACTACTCTGAGCCATCCCAAAGGACACATCTACATCAGACCAAGGTCACCTTCCTTTGATTGACTACAAATTCTCGAGTTGAGGATGGGTACCAATGCAGAGTTTGGGGCTTGGTAGCTGCTTGGAGCAGGTATGTGAAGAAAGACCATGGGAGTTCTTAAAGACTAGATTCACCAGGTGGGTAGAGATGCTATCAGACGGGCCAGCAATAAGACAGGTAGATCATGTAGTCTGGTAGACATTATGAAATGTCATCAATTTTCTTCAGGTAATTTTTTCCTAGAAAATTCATTTTTAAGACAAAATTGCAAGGTAGACAGAGAATACTTTTTGTCCTTCAGTCTGTTCTACCCTCCTCATCTATTCAAAAGCTAGCAAGCAGGGCCTTTGGTTCACCAAGCTAGTCAAGGTGTTAATTCTGAAAAACACTGCTTCACCTACATTTCCACAGGGGTCACTTTATACCAAATAGCTACACGGTCTTTAGAGAAACTTCCAAAGAATTTTTCCATAGAATCTTGTCTAGTGGTTTTGTTAACTGAAATCACAGACTGTTAATTTGGCCATTACTGTGTATTCTTTCCTTTCTAGACTTGCAATGAAAAAGTCTATACAAGCCTCAGAGCTGCTGTTGAACCTCAAAAAGGGGAAACCTACATTTTATTGGTCTGATATCTGAACAAGCCACCAAGAATTGGTACGAAGTATAATGGCCCTGCACTGTAGAGGCTCAAAATGTATCATCAGTGCCATGTCATCAAGCTTCTGAACACATTCAGATTTATTATGTGCTGTCTAGAGATAGAAGGCAATCACAACGTCAACCTGGATGATAGGGGGGAAAATCACCCCTGGGCATCTGAATAAAAATCAGAAGAAATCTCTTTCAACTTCACCCCCACATTACAGTCTGGATTCTCTGCTCTGCGCTGGGTAGGCACTGCTGGTACCATTTACCCTGCACTTTCTTGGGGGGCAGATTCAAGCTGATTAAATTCCATTTCTTTCCATAAACATGATTTGGTGAATATATTATTACCAAATTTGATGTCTAATTCATATACCTTTATATAAGTGCTTTTTATTTATTTTTTTAAGATTTTATTTATTTGACAGAGAGAGGCACAGCGAGAGAGGGAACACAAGCAGGGGGAGTGGGAGAGGGAGAAGCAGACCCCCCGCGGAGCAGGGAGCCCGATACGGGGCTCGATCGCAGGACCCAGGATCATGACCAGAGCCGAAGGCAGACGCTTAACGACTGAGCCACCCAGGCACATTTATAGTGCTTTTTAAAGCACTATATAAAAAAGCACTTTATAGTGCTTTTTAAATAAATTCACAAATCAAAAAAGAATTGTTAGGTGATATGTATTTTTGGATCAGAAAATAAAGTGACTATTGTAGAATGACTTCTAAACTAGCTGGCTAAATTTCCCTTAGTTTGCCTACTGGTCTTAACTAAAATGAACACCATTAACAATGAGCATTTAAAAAGGAGCTGAAGGGGATCCCATATACTGGGCTATGGAGAGGTGGCACTAATAGCAAATCCTTCCATTTTCCTGCTCCTGGTCTCAAACAGATTACTTCCATAATCTGGGCATCCATTTCATCAGGATGCGTGTTCATCACTGGCAAGGGATGTGATGGTAATGACTTCCATAGTTCATGACATGGTTACCTTGAACCCCATTTTTGTTTGGTCAATTGATTCTTTTTTTTTTTTTTAAAGATTTTATTTATTTATTTGAGAGAGAGAGAATGAGAGACAGAGAGCATGAGAGGGTGGAGGGTCAGAGGGAGAAGCAGACTCCCTGCTGAGCAGGGAGCCCGATGCGGGACTTGATCCTGGGACTCCAGGATCATGACCTGAGCCGAAGGCAGTCGCTTAACCAACTGAGCCACCCAGGCACCCCTGGTCAATTGATTCTTAAGAAGGAGGTCATAAGGGTCAAATTGAGCCTCAAAAAAATTCTGGACATGTGGGTATAGGGTATATATTGTAGAAGGCTTATCTCTATATCTTAGCCTTCTCAAGGTACACTCCCTCCCCTGACCATATATGCAAACATGCATGCATGTGAGCACATGTGCGGACAAACACATGCACGTACATACACATACACACACACACACACACACACACAACCACACACATACCTGACTTCACTTCCACCCCAAACAGAAACAGGCCCAGTAAAGCCCAAACCAGACCATATCTCCCAAGGATGTGCGGTCAGAGGTAGCGACTCTGCCCTAACAGGTCAGAAGTGTAATTACTACAGGCTCAGTTCAACTGTTATTTCATTCAAGAGACATATTTCTTTAGTGAGTTGGGCTTAACCAGTAGATAGTTACCTCTGTTTTTGTTTTTTTTTTACCATGGTACAATTTAAAACCAAAACATACGCAAAACTTCAACTAAACATGGCCAGAATAATTTTACATTATCTTTTTATCCCCAAGGGGAGATAATCATAACAATATTCCATAGAAAATCCCTATACAAAGGTAAATGCTCCTCATTTTTTCACCCTAATGGGGAGATGACCGTAAGTAGAACTTACCAAGTCTGCTACAATATCACTCTATCTTTAGGTCCCAGGATGCTAAGCATTACCTAATACAGCCTTGACATCTGTGGGAGGATGGGAGAAATAACAGCAAATGTATATGCAGTGCTTACAAATGGGCCGCTACCATTAAAGAAATGCCCATTCTCCAAAAAAGGAAGCTGAGACCCCCAAGGTTTAAGTAGTATGTCTATAGTCACCATCCAGTAAGGGTGAGACTCAGGATTCAAACTTGTGTCTGTGAAGTACCATAAGCAGTCTATTACACCACTGCCTCTGAGCTCCCATAAGCAAGTTGTTTGGAGCAGGTGGGATTATTCCAAAAGCATTCTAAGGCTGACTTACATTTTATAAATCATATTTATGAGACATTAATGTGAGTAGGTTTATTTCCCCTGGACTTTGCCATTTTTAAAAATGCCTAAAATATAAGCAAAACCTACCAACACCAAAATAAAAATCAGATCTACAAAATGCAAACACGTCTATAAATAAATACTTTATTCTTTCCTCTTCCAGAGCTTGACTTCTGCTAGTTGACTATGATTTGCATTCATGGGGTTGGAGAGTCAAGGTTTGGAAGTCCTTGAGGTGTGATAAACTTGACCAGATGGAACAGGCTGACCTGAGAACGACATGGGGGCCAGAAGAGCAGGGCCCAATATGATGCATCTGTCATAATTCTGGAGTGCCTTCAAAGGAATAGTTGGTGAAATTCTGAAAGCTTATCATCTTGCCAGCTTGAATCTTCCAAATATACCATGGAAATGCATTCCAGAAATGCAGGCTGCTGAAAAATCATGCCAAAAGGAAAAATGAAAATGCCAAAATCCTTAACTTAGACTTGCCAAGCATGTCTACTGGCAATATGGTGGCAAAAAGCTACTGGGCCAAAGGTAGGATATTCTTTAGGTGACATAAAATGAGAAACAGCTTCTTCGCCATTAGGAAAAGGGAAGCTTTGGGGCTGTTATCACATTCTTCTCGGTTTTCAGCTCTCATGCATGAGTAAACCTTTTTCAATTCTGAAACACGTATCAATTTCACACACAAGTAATTCCACCTTTCGAGAAAAAAAAATAGTTTCTGATATTCTCAGTAAGAGAACCAATTTCACAGCAGTTGGTAGAGATTAAATCTGTGTTTTATCAAATAGTTAACATTTGATGCCTTTACTTTCTCTGCTCTTTCTGCTCACAGATTCACGGATAATCTGTGGTCCTGGTCTCTTGTTACAACAGGGATTACATTGCAATAGAACAGGGTAAACCAGAGAGGAGGGGGAAGAATGGAGGGTTTGCTGTTAGCCAGAGGGAAACCAAGATCAAGAAGGTGAGTAGACGTAGTTCACCCAAGCAAGGAGGGAGGAAGAGAAGGTTCTAGACATGTAGGAAGTCAGTTGCCGGGGGTCATTTCTGAGACGCGAACGGGGACGGGCAGAGCAGAAGGAGTTTGACGGCTTGGAAGGGGGTCCAGTAGGTCTTTACAGGGCCAGATATGAAGCCACAAAGTGAGGACACCCCCAGGACCAGGAGGATCACCATATGGAATTCTAGGGCGAGTCCTTTTTAAACCCAGTAATTTTTACTTTGTCCCATGGTAAAGAAGTTGACATTGTCAGAAGCCAGTCACATCACAACGACGGGCTCAGAGTTTCCATGAATATCAGCAACAACCCAGCACCTCTCCAGGAAAACCCACTCGGAGTGCGCCTGCTCCTGATGAACCAGCACTGCCACCACAAGGACAGGCCTGTTCTTCAACTCAGTTCTTCAAAACCATCAGTTTGTAAGAGCCAGACCACTTCAAACTGCTCTCTGTGGTACTTCCAATTAAAGGAAGCTTTGAAATGTGAACCATAACCCTCTAGGCAAATGATAGTGACAGGTTATTCCCAACTCTCACAAAGAATGAGCCCTGAAACCTAATTTGTGTAGCAATTAAATTCACACAAAAATATAATTCTATTTTATTGCTCAGTACTTGCCTGTATCTTTAAGCTAGCAACTGCAGGAAGGAGTTAATTTGATAATATAAATAAAAATTGGTCCCAAAGGGCAATAACCAATCCATTTACATGCAAAAATGTTCCTCTTCCAAGTCATCCTAAGGCAAATATGAAACATGATTTCCAAAATGCATCGCCTACAATTCTCTTGACACAGTGACAGGCATGAGAATTGTAGAGCAAATATTTCAAATAATCACACATGTTCAACCATGAGTAAGTGCTCTTGCTTATATTTTGGGGGAATCTATTGTGTGTGAGACATCTCAACTGTTCTGTGCATACACAGAAAAAATATATTTCACCAAAAAAGTCCAGTTTGGAAGTAAGAAATTGGCCTCCATTCATTCAACCAATGTTTAGGAAGTGCCTATGATGCGGGGTGTCTGGGTGGCTCAGTCAGTTAAGCATCTGACTCCAGATTTCAGCTCAGGTCATGATCTCAGAGTCTTGAGATCAAGCCTGGGTCAGGACTCCGCGCTCAGTGGGGAATCTGCTTGAGATTCTCTCCCTCTCCCTCTGCCCTGCCCCCACTCTCACTTTTCTTTAAAAGAAAAAAAGGAAGTGACTATAATACACTTTCACATGTTGCCTCATGTTTCCTTCAAGTCTCGGGAACCTAAGAATGCAGCCTTAATATCTTGAAAATAATAAAGTACCACTTACTAAGTTTTCTCTTCATGCATTTCTTAAATTTCATGTTTTTCCCCCCAGGCAATTCTGTTCTGCTCACCTGGTAAGCTTCTATCCATATGTTCAAGCCCTCCTAAGGAAGGTCCTTCCTCTATGGAATTCCTTCCTTTGAGTTGCTTCCATATAACGCATGGGCTTGCGTTCTCCCACATGTCATGTTATTTCATAATTATCTCTTTCCAGAGCTTTCCTCACTGCTGTGAACTCCTGAGAGTTAGATTTATTAACACATCAGGAATACCATCTTTAGATGGCTCTGATACCTTAGTCCAAAATACAAAATCTTTTTACAAACCTTTATACTTACAGAAGTTACAAAAGCTTTCTGAGCGCTCCTCTGTCATTCTACCCAACATCATGGATAAAGTCAGGAGACGAGGATATCTGAAAACTTCTCAGTGACTCATTTCATGTGTCTCCCCTTCCTCCCTCCTCCCACCCTTGCAATCCCCAGCCTGAGAGGGAAGAGCGGGTGCTGGAAAGCACTCCTGAAACCTCCCTTCTGGAAACTCATGTTTTCGGCAGTCCAGGTGCTGGGCCCAGCTCTGTCTGCTGTCTGGCTCCCTTTTTCAAGGATGTCACATCTGTTCAGAACTCCCTTCCAGTTAATGAGTCTTCCTCATTTAATGGAGTCTCAGAGGGCTTTTGATCTTTGTACCAATCAACTTCAGGATAAGGATGCAGGGACTGACCAAGTCAGTACCCCTGGCTTAAACTCATGCTTTATTTCAAGGAAGAATAAACAAAACTTTGCTTGAATTTATAACATGGGGTGTTGAGATCAAAGAATTCCCTCTAGACTAGAATCACTAGTCATACCAGATTTGGAGCCTGGTGAGAGTTCTGTATCCCCATATTTTAAAGTTGGTTTTAAAAACTATGACTGTAAGAACATACACGTTCAGAAGAGAAAATGTACAACATTAAAAACATAATAAAAGAGAAAAAATTATAATTAATTACACCATGCAGAAGAAACCATTGTTAAAGAGATTTAAACCTTCTTAGTTTTTATTTTTACTTAGTTAAGACATAATTTTGCATTCTGCTCCCCCACATTTAGCATAATATAAAAAATGTTTTCTTTTATTTGGATACCATTCACAAATGTCATTTTGAATGACTGAAAAATTTAACATATCAATAAATGTGCCCCTAAACTCATATTCTCTTTGCTGAAATGTGAGTTATTTCCCAAATTCTTGCTGCGATAAATAACAATGAAATGAACATCTATATGCATACCTTTCTTTTTCTCCCCAGAATGGCTATGATTCTAAATAGCCACATCGCACTGCATGACTTTATAAATGAAGTCATCAACTACTGGTGTATTTCCCAATAGCAGTTTGTCCCAACAGCTTTCTTAAAATTCTATTGAAATGTTTCAAGGTTTCTGCCAGCAGAGTGGTAGCAAGGGGCCCTTTGATGTCACTGTGGATGGCAAGTCTTCCCTTCCTTTTTATAGAAGGAGCTCCAGGGTCTTCTGCCCCACATAAACAAGGGAGGGGCAGATAGGGTGTGACTAACTTCATCAACAACTGGAGGCTGGGTCTCCCAGACTCAGCCACAGCCTGATTTGAGACGTGAATGTGTTTTTTTTTTTTTTTTAATTTTTTTTTTTTAAAGATTTTATTTATTTATTTGAGAGAGAGAGAATGAAAGACAGCATGAGAGGGAGGAGGGTCAGAGGGAGAAGCAGACTCCCTGCCGAGCAGGGAGCCCGATGCGGGACTCGATCCCGGGACTCCAGGATCATGACCTGAGCCGAAGGCAGTCGCTTAACCAACTGAGCCACCCAGGCGCCCCTGAGACGTGAATGTGTTTGCAAGCATCCCGGCCCCTGGTCTCTGTGCAGGAGACACATGCCAGCAGGAAAAATCAGTTGGCTTTTGTCAGGCAGTAAAATACCATCAAAATAAACTCTAGAAGTGTTTTTAAGCCACACAAACAAAATTCCACCCCCACCTTTTTTTTTCTCTTCTGGAAAAGGCTTCATTTTTTTTTTTTCCCCCTAGTGCTAAAAGAAATTATCACTCTGAAGAATCCCTTCTTCTCCTATCATATCTTAGCCACACAATGCCCTTCACTTATGGACTGAATTTGTTCTATAGTTTGCAAAGTTTGTTCTAGAATGTACTTTTTCCTTTTAAGACATTATCAGCTTATTTTAAAAAAAAAAAGCGTTGTTAGCTTCTTTCTTTTTTCCATTAATGGCTGGATAAAAGATTCAATCCAGGTCACATGTGTTGAGCACCTATGTAATTTTTTTGGTAAGTGCCCTGGGTGGAGGGGTGAGGAAGAATGTGTCCTTGTTCTGAGGAGTAAGGGGGAGAGAGTGTAGATAACTGAGGACAGTCTATGACCGTGGTTTTCAAGGGGTTCGTCTAGGGTTCTGCTTCAAAGCAGCCATGGGGTGGGACAAGGGGTGGCCAGGGACCCGTTTTAAGCAAGCTAATTTGCCAAAAGGAGGTTTCAAACTCAGTGTATGGCTGAGTGTGTTAAGTGCTACAAAGCAGGGGAAAAGAAAGTGTGCCTGAGAGGACACAATTAAGTCCACCTCCATGGAAGAGCTCCACAGGGCCCATGAGCTGGGCATTGAGGGATGGGCTGAATTTCAACAAAAGGGTGAAGGGTCTTCCTTGCTGAGGGAACATGGGTAAGGACAGAGACTTGGAAGTACAAGGCATGCTCAGGGAGCCATCAAAAGGATTAATTAGAGGTTAGTAGGGGTGTGTTGAAGAGTGCAATAGGCATTTTGTTTGGAAAAGGGGTTTGCAGTGGAATGTGGAGCTTTTATTATCATGCTGTAAGAAGAGGGAGGCTAGGATTTTTTTAGTGTGGTGTGGATGTATTATGAGAAGAATTATGTTCTATAAAGGTGTTTCTGGGGGCACCTGGGTGGCTCAGTCGGTTAAGCATCTGACTCTTGATTTCAGCTCAGGTCATGATTTCAGTGTCCTGGAATTGAGCCCTGGGTTGGACTGGCTCCACTTGCTCAATCTCTCTCTCAAATAAATAAATCTTAAAAAGGAAGGAAGGAAGGAAGGAAAAAAGGAAGGAAGGAAGGAAGGAAGGAAAGGAAAGGAAAGGAAAGGAAAGGAAAGGAAAGGAAGGAAGGAAGGAAGGAAGGAAGGAAGGAAGGAAGGAAGGAAG